>NC_051334.1:1803246-2132607 GCF_015220235.1 Choloepus didactylus | reverse complement strand
AAGCTATGCAGATGACTATGATTGTATTTCCTCATTATTTCACTATTATTTACAAGATTGGTCATCAATGGGTAGGTACCCCCAACATACTGTTTCTCAATTTTTTAAGCAAAATGATTCCTTTTCCTTAAGGTGCTATCAAGGAACTCTGTTTTCTAGTACACAGTAAGTAGGAGCACGTGTCCAGGCTGAGCTAGGTGCAAGGTGTGTGGATATTTACTAGATACCACTGAGGTAGCCTACCTAATTGGAAGAGTGAAAGCTTCAGAAGCGATTCTGCATTCTGCTACTCATCTGTGCACATCTATAGGTTACATGCTTCATGGCCCGGAATCTGTTTCCTTCTACGAAATCTAAACAAGATGGTCCATTCAAGTACATGCTGCAGTGCTTGACACATCAAGGGGGCCTTCAAAATTCAAAGGATTGATACATTTTACTCTGACCTTTGGGTAAGCCATTGCTAAGCCTTAGAGAGTGCACTTTTGAGAGTACAGCCTACACAAAAAGCTGACAGTGTGATGGATTTCCTTCTTGATGAGCATGCAAGGAGTCTACGGTAATTTTAAAAAGTTGCCTCTTCAATTTATCTTGGGTGATAGAATGGCTCTCTCAGTAGATGCATCACTGCTCGTATGACATTAAATAACAGTGTCCACCAGTGGACAGTGGTGCAAATGATCCATTGGGGTGGAAAACATTTCATTAGGCGTTTCAAGGAGTAGATCTTAGTGTTTTGCAACTCAACAACAGACACCCATTTATAAGAAGTTGGAGAATATTTCTGGACTAGAATATAAGTATGCACTTTATCTAAGCAAACAGTTGAGTAAATTATGTAAAGCAGCTACTTTTTAAAATAAAATGCATCAGTTCTGGATCTATCACGGAGCAGCAAACCTTTGGGGTGAATTCCACAATATATGACATCCCTGGCAAAGTTAACCAGGGTTGCGTGAAACTGCACTAAAACTCTGAATTATAGCTTGAATTGAAAAGTGAACAAACAGCATCACACCAAATGTTTCTATCTTTGAATTCTGTTATAGACAACATTTGGATTTCAGCCAAAAAGTGATGGAATTTCTGAATAATTAAGTGACAGCCTTAAACAAGAAGGAAGGGATGACAGGTTTGGATGCTCCTGTTTTCCTGAAAGCCCTTCTGTTTTTCAAACAGCATTATGTCTCCTTCTGGAGCTTTCCTTCCTGTATTAGGTGGCCCTAATCACCTTTAAGTTGGATGTTATCCCAGGGAACTGAGGAAATGAATCAACTTCTCTGGGCTTCAGATAAAAGGCATGTCCTATCTGCTTCAAGAGCCATGGAGTGTAGAAAACAAGGCCATGTGCAAAAGGTGCTGAGGAGAGAAGACAATTCAACAAGTGCAAAATGTAAGGATTTCGAACACAGACCTACTTTATCACAGGAAGGACAAAGGGTACCAGTTCTGCATCAGCCCCCTCTTAGCATCCAGCAGGCCCAGAGCAAGTCACTGCAACTCTTCTGGCCTCACTTTCCTGATCTCTTTACAATTTCTGGCACTAAGAATTCAATAAATGCAGAACTGGCTTGGTGGATCTGTCCCAGGACTTATAAAGACATGAGAAATTCTGGCCCATTCCTTAAATTTCTGAACCCAAAGTGGATGAGAACATCTACACATCACATATTCATGGAGTCTGCCCCCTTTGGATCACGCCTGGACAGCAAGCTTGGGTTGAGCAAGTCACTTCCTCCTCTGACTAAACCCACCTCCCCACAGTTCCAACAGGCAGAGAGAAGGGGCAAATGGCCCATTTAAAGGAAGGCCATGGGACATCTGAGCACTGATGGAGTCTGAGTTGAGCATTCATAATATTCACAAGTTAGGGCTATCTCTCTTTTTCCCCTCTTCATTTTTTGTCCTCATTTTTTAATATTTGGCTAAATCACATGCAAGTAATTCAAGTTAAAGCTCAGAGTTTCTCACCTCCAAACTACTGACATTTGCAGCATATAATTGTCTGTGCTGGGGTCTGTGTTGTGCCTAGTAGGATATTTAGCTGCAACGCTGTCTCTAGCTGTTGGATGCCTACAGCACCCCTTCCTCTCAGTGTGACAACCAAAAATGTCTCCAGACATTGCCAAGTGACCTGTGGGGGGCAAAGTCACCCCTGGGTGAGAACCCAGGCTCAAATCCATCATTTATTCAGTTATGGTGGCCATGTAAATGGCAAGGTATTTGCGGGTATGTTTAAAGGTTAGAATCAATGAGTATGGTGTATGTAAATATAAACATAAATATAAATATGTGTGTATAACATTGACATATTTGGTTACTTTAAAATTTTTAACATTACAAGAAACCTTGATTCTAAAGACAAACCCATTAATGAGAATCGTCATCATTAAAGAATTCCTGAAAATTTTTAACCAGCTTATGGCCATTACAGGAAAAAAGAAAAGACCTCTCATGGAACATTCACAAACTGAACAGGATTCATTTTGCAAGGGGTGATATGCTGTTATTCATTTAAATTTTTTCCAAGGACATGTTATGAAATGAATTGTCTTTGCATAAACCTTTCAATGAAAAAAATAATTAAAATCATAGCATCAATGAATATACATATATAATTTGGGAGTTAAGAAGGACTTTTCTAGCCTCTTTTCTCTGCCAGAGTTGTACAAACAGTAATATTTCAGAATGGTGTTTTGACTTGATTTATAACTTGTTTGGGTATGTCAGAATAATTCCCCATTGAGCAGTTATTATGGCTGAGGTTGTAATTAAGACAGGGCAAACTATTCAGGTGTATCAGAATATATATTGGTCAGAATAAAAACTGCAATAAATTTCTCCCCAAAGAGCACATCTCTCAATTTCAGACCAGTTTAATTTTAAAATATACATCAAATAAATGCAAGCCCTGAGTAAATGCCTTTTGGTATTTTGGCCTTGGAAGGAATAAATAAAATCCCATCTCCCGGGTGGATAGAGTCTTGCCTTTGTCTGGCTATGAATATATTAAAAAAAAAAATTCTAAGTACTTCCAGCCACGCAGAAAGTCTAGGATGTGCAGAGACCTTCGTTGCCTAGAAGTTTCTGACAAACTGAGGCACTCCAGAGAGCCTTCCTTGCATTCCAGAACATTCCAAGAGCATCAGGAAAACAGACTAGCAGAGCCTGCTCCTTGCCCAAATCACTCAGCATGTACGACCACCTTCTGTAATGTATTCCACATAAACCCACAGTCCTTACCCAGGACTCACTCCACGCTGGTAATCAGCCAAATAGTATATTTTTGTTAGAGTAATATTTTGTTATCTTGGTCTTGATTTCATCACCTGGGTGAGCCAGGCAAGATTACAAACTAGTGCATGTTTTCCGGAATCTTACAGTTCTTTATACATTCTTCTATGTAGTTTCCATCAGTTCTAAAAACAGATTCCTTAAAAATCCACCATGTTGAACCAAGAAGAAAGCAGTAGAAAGAAAGTAATTACGGGAGTAAAATAAAGATGGCAGATGTATTTTATTCGAGGTGGCTTTGAGCCTTGGTGTGGGCTCATGGCATCGCCTCCCTCACCCTATTCGTCCTCACACTGAAGATTAACCGGTTAGAAACACACTTGGTCCATAGTGGTAGCATCCGGAGCTTCTTTGCAGAAACCAGACTGAACCCAAGAAAAAGGAATCAATGGTTTATTATGCGGCCCAGCCAAGATGGCTTAGAAAGAAGACACTACTGAGGTTACAGGCCAACTATGTGATCAAGAATAAAGCGTTCATAGTTCTAGATAAAACTATGTGCTACAAATGCTCTCAGCACCTGATGTTGACCACAGAAACAAGGTAATAGCCAGCTGCCAAGAAGACTTCCATAAAGATCACTGTTCTATGTGGTGAGAACACAACAAAGGAAAAGACAGAGTTTCTGGCTACTAGGAACTTACATTCTCATGAAGTTATCCCCAAGTGGGTGCCTTTTTCTTATTCTACTTCTGGAAATATAAAGGTAGTGCATGGATTGGCAACCAGTAAAGGCTCATTCAACACTAGATTTTCTGTCTGGATTAAACTAATATGAAGCACATTTTCAAAATCTGAATCTCACAACTTGCAAATATCTGCAGGTTTAGTGCTGCCCTCTGTCACCAAATTCAGACATATGTTCTCAAGGTCAAGCTCTCTCGACTCCAAGAATATTGCTACTTGGATATCTTGCTGTGCCCCTAAAACCTCATCTTTGAGTCCCTCAAGTGCCTCCAGACTTTTGTCCAATGTCCCATTATTTTTCCAGTTGTTGAGGCTAGCCATCTTCAGTGGCTCCCCTTCCCTGATCCAACAACAGGCATGTGCTCAAATCTACAGACCATCCAAAGGACAAGAGGCTCAACCTCATTTGTGACTAGGGGAAGGCAGAGGAAATCAAATGAGACTGGCAACAATTAAAAAGACCAACGATTCCAAATGCTGAGCAAAGCCATAAGTTATGACCTGAAGTCATAAGTACCACACACTGCTGGCAGGAATTGGCGCCACCCCGCTGGAAAACAATTTATGTTACATAGGGAAGTCAAGCGTGCAGAAGCCTGTAAGGCAGATAAATATAGACACACACGTGCACACGCACACACACATAACACACCATAGTCTATATCTCTCCTAGAGAGCTTCTTGAATGTTGACATCAGGAGGTAAGTACAGGAAGTTCCTATCAGCCCCGGTCAGAATAGCAAAACAATCGGAAACAACCCAGGCATCCATGAATAGGAGAACGGATAAATAAATACTGGCACATGAGAACAGGAAACTGCACAAAAGGGGATAAATGAATTTTAAAAACAGATAAATGTATCAGAATGGATAAGTCTCAAAAATAAAAGGCAAGGGAGTTTTTGTTGGTAGGTAGGGAGTATAAGTAAAAATTAAAAAAAAAAATAAAAAAATAAAGCAAGTCAGAAGCATATTATTTAGATAGTCCTAAAACTCAATAATACAATGTTTGGAGCTACCTGTGTGCTAAATTGTGCAAATACCAAGTTCTGGGATGAAAGCTGTCTCTGAGTGGTAGGAAGTAAGACTAAGAAACCCACATGGATATATGAAGATATTGGTAATGTTCTATTTCTTAGTCCACAGTGGATATTCTGTTTAGTTCTGATACTTTAAACTGTGTTCCCATTTTTGTGCACTATTATATATATATATATGATTATTTCACAATATGCAGTTTAATCAAGAGAAGCTTGTTAATACAGGTTTTACTCAATCACAGTGTTTTCCCATGCACTATCACAATGTCTTTAGAATTTATAAACAAAGAAAAAGAAACAAACTGTTTTTAACAAGTTTCTGTTGCTATCCCAGGGAAATAGAGCACCTGCCCACATATCCCATAAAAAGCAGCAGACTTCACTGGGGTGGGGAATCAGATAACCAAAAGCTGCTACGGCCCTCCCGCTAATTAGCCAATGTTCCTTTGGCACATGGCTCAGTGCCCTGGGCTTCAAACTGCAAAATGAGGGCTTGGACAAAGCAACCTGCTGAGTTGCTTTTAGCACAAACATGCACGGAAACCTCAGCCTGTTATCATCAAAGCCGTGAGTGAATGAAATATAGAAGCCAGTGGGATCAGAAGGCTCCCCCATGGAGGACAGAAACCACAACTTAAGTGAGATAATTGGTCTGAAGAAATTGGGAAGGGTTATTGAGTAAGATGGAGCTAATGTAGCCTTACAGATACATTCTTAAAAGTATGTTTTTTTCCATGCCATATAACATAGTCACCAGATTTTCTTTTACTTGACATCTATGTTAAGATTGACAATAGCTTTTAATTGGCTTTCTCCCAAAATTCATTGCACTCATTGTTCTGTACAAATAATCTTTTCCCTGCTTCTCATATCTGACTATGTAGTTTATGTCACAAAAATTTGTACTTACTGTGTGTGTGTGTGTGTGTCTATATATATATGAGACTCCATGGTAGATGGGGAACTGTAAAGTGTTTAGCCACTTATTTTTGGTCAATAAACTCAGACGAATCCATTGAAATAATAAGGCCCTTAGGTTCAGTAATTTTGCTTTCTCCCTTCCCTTTGCTTTCTACAGAGCCTTGTTCAGTGCACTGTAGATAATAAACCCTGTACCACATCATGCTGATTATGCAATTTCAGACAGATGGTTCTGAGCAAGAGTTATCTGAAGAGCAAAAGGCTCAAAAGCATGCTGATATACACCAAAACACGTACTTGTCCGTGCATGTGGTATCTGCCAGGAAGTGTGGGGCAATGGTTAGGAAAACATCTCCTGGACTGAGAGAGCCTACAAATACAAATCCTGGCTCTAAGTTTTCATCCATCAGTGATCAGGGAGAAAGGTTTAAATCATCTGTGAATGCCTCTGTTTTTGTATCTGTAAAACGGGAATAGTAACAGGATGTAATTCATGGATGTTACTACTTTTGCTATTGTATGTGGGGGGGTATGTGTGTGTGAATATATACACATATATTTATATAAGTCCATACATGCACATGAATGTTATGTAGACATGTAAAGTTAGAACAAGTGCTAGCACCCAAATAAACTGCTAGCTCATTATAATTACTGCTACATGTCCTATCATAAGTAAGGGCCTCCATTGTGAAACATAATTTCATCAACATAAAGATACACCTAACCAATTCCCACTGTCCAAGAAAATACAGTTCAGTCGATGACGTAAAATCTGCATTTAAGCAAGCATATGGTCCACTAACTCTGTCACCCCCCTTCTCTGGGACAGTGGGCTTGTGCAGGATGGAATTTGGAACAGAATATCTAAGAGAGGTATGTAAAATTTTAGATGCGTAAGAGGAAGCTGAGGTGGAGAGGTGTGTGAAGATGGCAAGAGGGGAATTAAGCACTGAAATCCAAGAATGTAAATGCAATCCTACCAAGATTTATAGAAAGAAGGAACATTCACAGAATGTCACAGTCATTTCCTAAATGTTTCAGTTCATGCTAGACTGTAACAAACAGAAGGACCTCAGAATGGTCATGAAATTAAAAGGAAGAGAAGATGCAGAAGTCAGAAGGAGCCTGGATATCCAATGCAGGGAAATCAGCAAGGTTCCATTGAGCTTTGTTCCTATAGGTGCTACGGTAAGCCACTACTTCCACCACCAGCTCTGCTCATAAACTCCCTTTTGCTCCATGACCTAGCTCCAGAAATTTCTGCCTACAAGGATTCCATCAGTGGGGAAAGACTTGAGTTCCCTCTTTGGCATGGCAGCAAAAAGAGTTAGAGCCTTTGGCACTTAACCAGCTTGCCCTGTTTCTATTAAGCCTAATTTAGAAAATGGTTCAGAATCAGTTCTCAGGTAATATCTGCTTTCACATCTGCAAGCAAAGCCGGGAATTCCACCAGCCAGTGCCTCTAATGCCATTTCTTGTAAAAGGCTTTCTCATAGGTGTGTAGAGGATACGAAAATAATCCTGATGGCCCAGAGGAAATATTCAAGAGGGGCAAAGTTGAGTGCTCTCCTGCAAAGGAAAACTACCCGTTTTGTAAGAAACAGCAGTCCATTTATAAATAGCACCGTTTGAAGTGGAGGTGGTTCCTTAGAACTGGTATTACCCAACCCATCTGAATGGCTGTTGAACAGCTGCACACCTTGAGATAAATGTGAGCAGGACAACTGTGGACTGCCAAGCGGGAGACAAGAAGAGTGACCTCAGGTGACAATGAGTACTTCTCTGTGTATGTTTAATAAGCAGCTTTGAACCCGCTGTTCAGAGCCTTTGCTAATGGATCGTGCAATGTCCAAGGAGAAAGTCTTCCGGCATTCCCAGGCTGCCATCCACGGCAGATGGACGAGTTCCATCATGCATACCCCAGCTAGAGTGCCGCACCGCGCCTCACTTCTGCGGCTTGCATTCTGTTTGCCAGGGTTGCTCCACTTATACAGAAGAGCCTGGGTCTTGGGCATGACTCTTTCAGTGCCATGTTCTCACGTGTGTTTCTATGCTGTAGATGCACTTGGAAAGCCAAGGTGAGGAGGAGCTTGTGGGATGCAGGTTACCAAACCATCGTTAGTTCACGGTTTTACTTCCTGATCGTGACTCTGTATGAGCTCCCAGAAAGGCAGGACTGGACTGCAGTCTTGAACCCCACTCATCCACCACCTCCCACCGTTCTCCACAATGTTTCCTCTGCACCTGCCAGGTGGCAAGATGAATTTGTGGGAACAGACTCTCCTCACTCCCTGAGACTGGACATTCAGCATCCAATTCTAGGAAATGATCAAGGCTTCCAGGATCCAGAATCCAGGGAGGAGACACCCTTTAACATCCCTGTATCTCGCATTAGCAAGAGAAGGGAGAAATGGGGCGCAAAAGGAAGTATAGGGCTTAAGAAGGAAGGAAAGAATAAGAAGGGTAAGAGATGGGATCAAGATAAAGTAAGAATATAAGACAGGGGGCCAAAGGTCTTCTTATAAATCTCCCTACAAATCCTGGTAGGCATCATAACAAATCAAAATGAATAAAAATGAAATGCATTTTCTCCCAAAACAGCAGTAAATAGCATTCCATGTTCAGTGCTCTTGAGATTTTCCAATTTTTAAACTGAAAATGATACAACGTTTCAAACCCACCTGATTCCTTGCTTTCTTTTTTGATGCAAAAAGAAGTCTCACACCCTGTGCTCTAGATTGAAACTATACTACTCTCACATCCTCCACATCTGGCAAAATTCCTAACTAGAATAGGCAAATTAAAAAAAAAAA
Source organism: Choloepus didactylus (assembly GCF_015220235.1). Taxonomy (NCBI): domain Eukaryota; kingdom Metazoa; phylum Chordata; class Mammalia; order Pilosa; family Megalonychidae; genus Choloepus; species Choloepus didactylus. The sequence continues at coordinate 2,123,849 of NC_051334.1, read as the reverse complement.
AATCTGAAATAAATTAATAAATAACCCTTTCCACGGCATAAATTCGAGAAGGTTCTTTACCCTGGTGCAAGGACCCTCATTCCCCAAGTGTCCTGGGATAGATCCCAGGGGTTCAATAAACTTGAATGGGTGACAGAAATTGCATCTTTATTTTCACTAAACTTGAACTGAGGCTTAATATTTCTTTCAGTTATGAATACAGACAACTCTCTCCCATCTTCAGTAATATCAGCAATCCCTGCACTTTTGTGTCCAACAGAAATCACAGATAGCTCCCTATCAAACTCCTGATATTGCAACTATCTCAAAATATGGTTTATGCTCACCGCTACTTTGAAATTGTGGCAATTATGAGACTTGTAACTAGATCTGGTTATTTGATACCCAATAATGAAACGCATATCTCAGTATATTTTTAAAATATTGTGCTTACTATTTTAATGTAATTGGCTTCCTTTTAAGCTCATTTAGCTTCTTTTTGTACTGAAAAGCATTATTTTTAGAAAGGGTGAATACTTTTCACCAAACTGACAAACAGGTGTGTCACACAGACACACAGAATTAAGAACCACTGCCCAATTGCCCAGACAACTGATTCCACTTGCCTCTCTAGACCCCAAGCACTGGTGGGTAGAACAAGTTATAGGACACGGTTCAGCTAGTGGATATGGTGGCTGCAGAAGGGTGAGCTAAGGGTCCACTTACTCAACTATCTCACGTGAGGATTATCTGGTTAGTCATTCATGACCAATACCAGGGTGCCTTCAACCACTTGCAAAGACTCCAGTAACTAGAAGGCTCTTCTCTCTCTAAGCCAAAGCCACTTAGCGTTCAAGACAAAAATGTAAAGTAAAGAAAGCTACATATAAGCAACACTTTCAAAACACAAATACATAGAAAACCGCAGTTAATGCAGTATTCCATTAAAATACCGCAGATTAACGGAGGAAGGGAAAATGTCACAAGTAGTGGCCATTTAAATAATTTACCGCTGGATGCTATGCATTTGGAGTGAGCCTCTCTACAACTTAGAGCCCAAGGAGAAGAATTCTGGGGATTTCCAGAATCAATGAAGACAAGCATAACCTGTTCCACAAACCCCATCCACTCCACTCCCAATGTCCCTTCTCTAGGAGAAAATATGATGACAGGCTAAATATTAGAAAAACTCTAGTGTCTTTTTTCATGACAAATGGCAAAACCCACCCTTTCTGAGAGTTAGGAAATAAATAAATATTGATTTTTCACTCGCCTCTTTTCTGACTTGTAACTTGCCTACGTCTCTTTGTAATCTCAAATCATCCACTTGCTGTCCTTAAATACTTTTGTGGGAAGACTCCCTTCTCCCTGTCACCTCTTTCCATACAGACCAAGATACGAAAAGGCTGGGTGCGCGCTACTGTAATCAGGTGTCACAGATTTTCTGCAATTAATGCTTTTCTCGGCTATTTTCAGACCTCCTGTTAAGAGCTATTCTTTCACCCTGGCCTACTCCTCTTAACCCAATTAAACCCAATTAAATCCTCTGCCACAATTGTTCTATTTCCCCCATGTTTAATTATCCCTTAACAAGCCTCTTTTATTCATGCTCTCTTCAATCGGCCCACCAAAGACGGTGCAACTCAGCAAGTGTGGTGCCCATATATATATATATATAAAATCTTGGTGTTAAATCATCCTCTGGCAAATGTCTCAGCACAAACTACCAACAGGGAGGGTGCCATTTTAAGGTGAAATTCCTACTGCAACTTCACAAGGTGATTAGGTCAAAGAGGTTTTAAAGCAACACATATGAACCCATTCACCACTCACGAATGTACTTTAAATTAGTTAATCAACAACTAGATCAAACTGAATTTATGACAGGCCAGATACTGATTTTCAAACAACTGGTTTCAATACGCATTAACAAATAAACTTCAATTCTATATACTGAACTGCTACGCCCAAGGGTTTTTTTTTACATACTTGATTAAAATCACAAGCCCATTGTTCACATACAGCCGTTTGGCTGTCTAATTTATTTCATGAGACATCACAGATTTCAGAAATCCAATCAAAACATGAAAAATTCACTTCCTTCCTAAGGAGATTCTAAGAGACTAAAATGAGGAAGCCAAGACCCTTAAAAGGAAAAGGAAAATCAGAAGGGGAGGGAAGAGGACCTTGCTCTCCATCAATGGGATGTCCTCACTGAAATTGGCTGGTTTTCCAGATCAGAGGAAAGACAAGACAGGACTAACCAGAGGTCACCCCAACAGAGAAGGGGGTGATGGAATAAGTTCTACCAAAATCAAGACTTTGAGAAACAGATTCAAAGATTAGGTCACGCCATAAAGCCAGCTCTGCAGGTCAGCATTGAATGCATTTATTGTTAGCTTCTCCTAGGATAAAAGCTGCTCCTCAAAAGTAAATGGTTTTGTAAGCCACTGGCTTCTCATTTCATTGCACAGAGAGAACACAGCTTCACGTACTGTCTGATATGTATCAGGTGGACTTAGCTGTTTGGAAGACTTATGATGAAATTTGGACTATACTAGCTGCAGAAGATAAAAGAAAAAAAACATTATTTTGATGGTCACCAGTGATTTTTAATATGAACTCAATCCTCCTCACTTCAGAAGCTTGGAAAAGGTCTGATCATAACGAAAGAAAGTTTGGCATCAACACAACCCGTGACCACTGAAAGAATTTCTAGGGCTGGTAATTACATTCCAGACCCTTGAGTTAAAAGGCATCACAGAATTAGACCAACAGAATGCACTGGGCTCCTCCAAGGAGCCACTTAGCACGATTGCCTGGGAAGTGCAAACTGAGAAAATGATATTTAATTCAACCTCATGTGCAGTTACAAACACAGGAGGAAGTGGAACAATTAAATTTGAAAGCCTCCTTTGACCACGCACAATGGGCTCCCCATAGAAGAGACAAAGCACCCCCGAAAGGAGAACATTCTGTGGCTTCAGCTAAAAAAGAAAAAAGGAAGAACAGCCAGAAAATGGAAAGCGTTTTGAGAGAAGCATTGGGTCATTTTAGGCAATTACATCCTTTCTATAAAGAGCACATGAGACAATAAGGGGGAAAAAGTGAGCGATGAAGTTTGCTCAATCTAAAAACCTTATCAGATTCTTTCTTCTTTACTGAAAACGCTGTATCGGGGTAAAGGAAACACTGGGTGAAATTTTAAATTAAAGCAATATACTCCGGATCAGTGGTTCTCAAATCTCTACTGCATATTTGAATTCTAGGGAGAACTGTACAAATCCCAGAGGCCAGGCTGCACTCAAACAAATCAGAATCTATGAGGAAGGGATCCAGCAACTGGTACTTATTAAATTCTCCACTGGAATTCCAATGCGTAACCAAGTTTGGGAAACAGCGTTTTGCATGATTGTATTCACCAACACACACCATGGAATTTTGGCCTTTACTTTTATTTATTTTTCTTTTAGGTAATTTGTGTTTCGGCAAATACTTGCGTGAAGTTTGAAATGCCAAACGACAAGTATTATTTAAACAACCACAAAAACAACAGCAGCTCCTGCCCAAAACATCTCCCCAAAACCCTACCCAGACCCTTCCCCAATGACCAGTTCTTTTCTGAAGAGGCAACCCCTTTCAGGCCTCTTAGCTTTTCTTCTCAAAACATGCTCCACCCCATTTCTAAATAACAATATGCTACTTTCTATTGAGCTACTATTTTTAGATATTGTTCTGTAAAATAAAATGGCTGTCTGCATTGGGTGTGGCTGGGAAGGAATACTTCCTGAAAAGCAGTTAAAACACTGTTTTGATTATACCAATATTGAATATTAATCTGATTGTAAATATGCATTTATTGATCACTCCTGAACAAAACATTAGAACCTAATCAAATCACCTTTCTTGAATAACTTTCTGTTTCACTAGGAAACAATAACTGCCTCATTCATATTTTCCTTTGCATGATTTTCTGCGTACCTATTCTTTGCCTTTTCTAAATGCTCCAAAAGAACTAAAGGCCCTCTTGAGGACTTTTTCCACATGGTCCAATGCCTCATTTACTTTACCCTTGTATTTATTTTTCCTTGAGGTCTCCTAGGCTCCCAATCTGCTCCCAGCACTCAGCTGGGAGCCAAGTTCTCCTGTCTTTTGTTGAGGCTTTTGTTCCTTGGAGCTCATCCTTCCCTTCATTATCCATCCAAATACATACACAGCTTCCTGAGAAAAGGTACGTGAACGGGCAATCTCTGGAAACTGTGCCTGAATGAAAATGTCTTTACCTCACACTGATAGTTGGGCTCAGGATAGAGTTAAATATAATGAATGAGTTTTCTTAGAATTTTGCAAGTTTCTCTTTGCCTCCTAATCTTTGGAGGGCCTAAAGGCATTATAACAGCTGAAACCAGACAAAAGCGGTGGGTTCTCTGCCCAACGCACAGAACAGCCAATCCATGACCCCGGGGTTTCAAAGAGAATGAGTTCGATGTTACACCTGAAGCAGATCAGATGGCCCACGGGCCAAAAATTTGTCTCCCCAGTCTCCAGGGTTTTTATGGATTCAAACAAGGGAGGATGGACTTGTTACCATTACAATACTGAGTATAAACAGGGCTGAGACCAGAGTAGAATAACCAGTACAAAAGGAAGTATAAACAAGGGTGAGACTAGCTGGGTTTCAGTCATTTCAGGTATTAATTTCTGCCTATTCCACAATATAGAAAGAAAAACATCTCTATAATGATTCAGCAGTCATACTCATTTATTCTTAATTTCTCGGTTACACTTTTGATTATTTACAGGTTATTATTTTGCTTTTCTTTGCCCCTCCCCACCCCTGGAGGCCTTTCAGATCTTCCCCATACTGCAGTGGATCTGAAATTTCACAACAACATGCTTTGGGAAGAGTTTCATTTCCCAATGTGCCTCTTAAGTCTGGAAGCTTAGATCCTTCAGTGCTGGGATACATTTAACAACTAGTTATAAGTAATTTCTGACTCTGTTTTACTTCATCATTTTCTGGAGCACAACTCTGGAGGTTTGACTTCCTGCATTAAGCCTTTCATTTTCTTTCTTCCCTTTTCCCCATCTCTATCTCATCAGGTTTCACCTATGAGCCATATATTTCTATTTATTTTCCAGCCCTTCTTCTCATTTCTTTTTTCACATTTGGCTATGTTGTTACTTTTTCCCAGAATTCCCATCTTTTTTAATGGAACAATATTATATCATATCTCCCACAGGTTATACATTGGAGATGTTTTCTTCATGTTTTCCAGTTAGCACTGTATGTGTTTCTCCCAGATAACTTGTGTCAGTCATCTGTTTTGTGAGTCTTACTTAGTGGAAGCTTTCCAGAAATGTCTGGGAGGCAAGACGGTCCTTTGTCATTTAAGAATAAGCTCAGTGAGCCATCTCGACAGGCGAACTCGCTGCCCTCCCCCCTACGTGGGACCCGACTCCCAGGGGTGTAAATCTCCCTGGCAACGCAGAGTATGACCCCCGGGGATGAATGTGGACCCGGCATCGTGGGACTGAGATTATCTTCTTGACCAAAAGGGGGATGCAAAATGAGATGAAATAGTTTCAGTGGCTGAGAGATTCCAAATGGAGTCGAGAGGTCACTCTGGTGGACATTCTTATGCACTATATAGATAACACCTCTTAGGCTTTAATGTATTGGAATAGCTAGAAGTAAATACCTGAAACTACCGAACTCCAACCCAGCAGTCTGGACTCCTGAAGACAATTATATAATAGGGTAGATTACAAGGGGTGACAGTGTGATTGTGAAGACCTTGTGGATCACACCCCCTTTATCTAGTGTATGGATGAGTGGAGGAATGGGTATAAAAACTAAAGGACAAATGGGGTGGGATGGGGGGATGATTTGGGTGCTCTTTTTTCACTTTTATTTTTTATTCTTGTTCTGGTTCTTTCTGATGTAAGGAAAAGGTTCAGAGATAGATTGTGGTGATGAACGCATAACTATGTTATCATACTGTGGACAGTGGATTGTATACCATGGATGATTGTATGGTGTGTGAATGTATTTCAATAAAACTGAATTTAAAAAAAAAAATAATTAGACAATATTATAAAAATTAAAAAGAAAAAGAAGCTCAGTGTGGGTAAACAGGGGTCATCAGTAAGTGGGCCTTCCTACGGTGAAGGACCAATGCACCCAAACGGCCTTCAAAGGCCATTTACAGAATTCTTTTCTGGACAAGTTCAGGCTCCCCAGCGAAGAGTCCTCCAATATTTGCCCACGCAACTCCAGTGGCTTGCAACTTGGGCAGGAAGGAAAAGTTGCCGAACAACTCTCCACATTTTTACCAAAATTTTCATGGCATTCCCTTGTTTCTCACTCAGAGCACTCCAGCCACACTTCTCAAAGCCTGACTTCCCCAGTCCTTGTCTAAGATTAATTTCTCCAAAATAAATTCCTTCTGCTCCCTGTGGAATAGGTGGAAGGGCAAGGTTTTGGCCACTCAGAATGGAAACCTGTGGTCTAACCGCAGTTCAAATGAGCTTAGAGTTTTAAAAGAAGGCAAAAAAATAAAGCCATGTGTACAATCCAACCTGCCTATCTCTTACATACATCAAATTCTCCACCATATGTTTGCAATTATTTATTTTTCTTTCCCAGAGAAATACAGCACTACAAGTAATAAAAGAACCTGAATTTTAAAAAGCAGAACTATCTAGAGGAATGGTGAGTGTAGCATAAAATTATGTTCTCATGTTCCACCTTGAGAAGTAGGGAGGATTCTCTCTACGAAATAAAATTTATTACATATTTTGCACAGCTATTTAATAAATACCTTAACCCAATGGTTCTTCAAGTACTATTTCATCCTTTCCTTCCACTTGTCAGGCCAACAAGTAATTTTTTTGGCTTCTGTTTTTATCTGGCAAAAATGCATCCACTACACCTAGATTAAAACAGTTTTTACAAAGCTGTGAACGGGAAAAAAAATGGAAACTTATATGGAAAAACAACATGGAACCAGGATTGAGAGTTAGTCTATGACATGCATGCCAAAAGCACTTGCCAACTTGAGATCTAACGTTTCTACGAACTTTCTCAGTGTCTTCCATCTTTGTCATCCAATCAACCACAAGCCTTTCCTCTCCCGTCCATTATTCTTTATAAATCGCCACTAGGGTTTCCTCCTCTGGCCAGGGTCTCTAATCTAAAATTGTGTAAGAGTCTCATTTATACTTTTTTTTTTTCTTTTTCTTTTTTTTATCTTCATTTTATTGAGATATATTCACATACCACGCAGTCATACAAAACAAATCGTACTTTCGATTGTTTACAGTACCATTACATAGTTGTGCATTCATCACCTAAATCAATCCCTGACACCTTCATTAGCACACACACAAAAATAACAAGAATAATAATTAAAGTGAAAAAGACTGGGTACCTTTGTCTGTTTGCTTGTTTGTTTCCTTCCCCTATTTTTCTACTCATCCATCCATAAACTAGACAAAGTGGAGTGTGGTCCTTATGGCTTTCCCAATCCCATTGTCACCCCTCATAAGCTACATTTTTATACAACTGTCTTCGAGATTCATGGGTTCTGGGTTGTAGTTCGATAGTTTCAGGTATCCACCACCAGCTACCCCAATTCTTTAGAACCTAAAAAGGGTTGTCTAAAGTGTGCGTAAGAGTGCCCACCAGAGTGACCTCTCGGCTCCTTTTGGAATCTCTCTGCCACTCAAGCTTATTTCATTTCCTTTCACATCCCCCTTTTGGTCAAGAAGATGTTCTCCGTCCCACGATGCCTGGTCTACATTCCTCCCCAGGAGTCATATTCCACGTTGCCAGGGAGATTCACTCCCCTGGGTGTCTGATCCCACGTTGGGGGGAGGGCAGTGATTTCACCTTTCAAGTTGGCTTAGCCAGAGAGAGAGGGCCACATCTGAGCAACAAAGAGGCATTCGGGAGGAGGCTCTTAGGCACAACCACAGGGAGGCCTAGCCTCTCCTTTGCAGCAACCGTCTTCCCAAGGGTAAAACCTGTGGTAGAGGGCTCAAACCATCAAACCACCAGTCCCCTATGTCTGTGGTCATGTTAGCAACCATGGAGGTGGGGTAGGCGAATACCCTTGCATTCTCCACAGGCTCCTCAAGGGGGCACTACATCTTTTATTTTTTCCTTGTTTTCCTTTTTTTTTTTTTAACTTTCCCTTCTTTTTTAAATCAACTGTATGAAAAAAAAAGTTAAAAAGAAAACAAACATACAATAAAAGAACATTTCAAAGAGACCATAACAAGGGAGTAAGAAAAAGACAACTAACCTAAGATAACTGCTTAACTTCCAACATGTTCCTACTTTACCCCAAGAAAGTTACCTAATATAGCAACATTTCAGTGAACTTGCTCCTACTATATCCATCAGAAATTAACAGACTATAGTCATTCCTGGGCATCCCCAGAACGTTAAATAGCTTATCTGTTCTTCTTGGATTATTGTTCCCCCTTCCTTAATTGCTCTCTATTGCGAGTTCCCCTACATTCTACATTATAAACCATTTGTTTTACATTTTTCAAAGTTCACATTAGTGGTAGCATATAATATTTCTCTTTTTGTGCCTGGCTTATTTCGCTCAGCATTATGTCTTCAAGGTTCATCCATGTTGTCATATGTTTCACGAGATCGTTCCTTCTTACTGCCGCGTAGTATTCCATCGTGTGTATATACCACATTTTATTTATCCACTCATCTGTTGAAGGACATTTGGGTTGTTTCCATCTCTTGGCAATTGTGAATAATGCTGCTATGAACATTGGCGTGCATGAATAAGAGTTCCAATTTCTCCACATCCCCTCCAGCATTTGTAGTTTCCTGTTTGTTTAATGGCAGCCATTCTAACCGGTGTTAGATGGTATCTCATTGTGGTCTTAATTTGCATCTCTCTAATAGCTAGTGAAGCTGAACATTTTTTCATGTGTTTCTTGGCCATTTGTATTTCCTCTTCAGAGAACTGTCTTTTCATATCTTTTGCCCATTTTATAATTGGGCCGTCTGTACTATTGTCATTGAGTTGTAGGATTTCTTTATATATGCAAGATATCAGTCTTTTGTCAGATACATGGTTTCCAAAAATTTTTTCCCATTGAGTTGGCTGCCTCTTTACCTTTTTGAGAAATTCCTTTGAGGTGCAGAAACTTCTAAGCTTGAGGAGTTCCCATTTATCTATTTTCTCTTTTGTTGCTTGTGCTTTGGGTGTAAAGTCTAGGAAGTGGCCGCCTAATACAAGGTCTTGAAGATGTTTTCCTACATTATCTTCTAGGAGTTTTATGGTACTTTCTTTTATATTGAGATCTTTGGTCCATTTTGAGTTAATTTTTGTGTAGGGGGTGAGGTAGGGGTCCTCTTTCATTCTTTTGGATATGGATATCCAACTCTCCCAGCCCCATTTGTTGAAAAGACCATTATGGCTCAGTTCAGTGACTTTGGGGGCCTTATCAAAGATCAGTCGGCCATAGATCTGAGGGTCTATCTCCGAATTCTCAATTCGATTCCATTGATCTATATGTCTATCTTTGTGCCAGTACCATGCTGTTTTGGCAACTGTGGCTTTATAATAAGCTTCAAAGTCAGGGAGTGTAAGTCCTCCCACTTCGTTTTTCTTTTTTAGAGTGTCTTTAGCAATTCGAGGCATCTTCCCTTTCCAAATAAATTTGATAACTAGCTTTTCCAAGTCTGCAAAGTAGGTTGTTGGAATTTTGATTGGGATTGCATTGAATCTGTAGATGAGTTTGGGTAGAATTGACATCTTAATGACATTTAGTCTTCCTATCCATGAACATGGAATATTTTTCCATCTTTTAAGGTCCCCTTCTATTTCTTTTAGTAGAGTTATGTAGTTTTCTTTGTATAGGTCTTTTACATCTTTGGTTAAGTTTATTCCTAGGTACTTGATTTTTTTAGTTGCTATTGAAAATGGTATCTTTTTCTTGAGTGTCTCTTCAGTTTGTTCATTTAGAGCATATAGAAACATTACTGACTTATGTGCATTAATCTTGTATCCCGCTACTTTGCTAAATTTGTTTATTAGCTCTAGTAGCTGTATCGTCGATTTCTCAGGGTTTTCTAGATATAAGATCATATCATCTGCAAACAATGACAGTTTTACTTCTTCTTTTCCAATTTGGATGCCTTTTATTTCTTTGTCTTGCCGGATTGCCCTGGCTAGCACTTCCAGCACAATGTTGAATAACAGTGGTGACAGCGGGCATCCTTGTCTTGTTCCTGATCTTAGAGGGAAGGCTTTCAGTCTCTCACCATTGAGTACTATGCTGGCTGTGGGTTTTTCATATATGCTCTTTGTCATGTTGAGGAAGTTTCCTTCAATTCCTACCTTTTGAAGTGTTTTTATCAAAAAGGGATGTTGGATTTTGTCAAATGCTTTTTCAGCATCTATTGAGATGATCAATTGATTTTTCCCTTTTGACTTGTTAATGTGTTGTAATACATTGATTGATTTTCTTATGTTGAACCATCCTTGCATGCCTGGAATAAACCCCACTTGGTCATGGTGTATGATTTTTTTAATGTGTCTTTGGATTCGATTTGCAAGTATTTTGTTGAGGATTTTTGCATCTATATTCATTAGGGAGATTGGCCGGTAGTTTTCCTTTTTTGTAGCATCTTTGCCTGGTTTTGGTATTAGATTGATGTTAGCTTCATAAAATGAGTTAGGTAGTGTTCCATTTTCTTCAATGTGTTGAAAGAGTTTGAGTAAGATTGGTGTCAGTTCTTTCTGGAAAGTTTGGTAGAATTCCCCTGTGAAGCCATCTGGCCCTGGGCATTTATTTGTGGGAAGATTTTTGATGACTGATTGGATCTCTTTGCTTGTGATGGGTTGGTTGAGGTCTTCTATTTCTTCTCTGGTCAGTCTAGGTTGTTCATATGTTTCCAGGAAATTGTCCATTTCCTCTACATTATCCAGTTTGTTGCCATACAGTTGTTCATAGTATCCTCTTATAATTTTTTTAATTTCTTCAGGATCTGCAGTTATGTCACCTTTTTCATTCATTATTTTGTTTATATGGGTCTTCTCTCTTTTTGATTTTGTCAGTCTAGCTAGGGCCTTGTCAGTCTTGTTGATCTTCTCAAAGAACCAACTTTTGGTGATATTTATCCTCTCTATTGTTTTTTTGTTCTCTATGTCATTTATTTCTGCTTTAATCCTTGTTATTTCTTTTCTTCTACTTGGTTTAGGATTGGTTTGCTGTTCATTTTCTAGCTTCTTCAGTTGATCCATTAGTTCTTTGATTTTGGCTCTTTCTTCCTTTTTAATATATGCGTTTAGTGCTATAAATTTCCCCCTTAGCACTGCTTTTGCTGCATCCCATAGGTTTTGGTATGTTGTGTTCTCATTTTCATTCGTCTCTATATATTTAGCAATTTCTCTTGCTATTTCTTCTTTAACCCACTGATTGTTTAGCAGTCTGTTGTTTAACCTCCAGGTATTTGTGAATTTTCTAAGTCTCTGATGGTTATTGACTTCTAATTGTATTCCATTGTGGTCAGAGAATGTGCTTTGAATAATTTCAATCTTTTTAAATTTATTGAGGCTTGTTTTATGTCCCAGCATATGATCTATTCTGGAGAAAGTTCCGTGAGCACTAGAAAAGTATGTGTATCCTGGTGATTTGGGATGCAATGTCCTGTATATGTCTGTTAAATCTAATTCATTTATCAGATTGTTTAGGTTTTCAATTTCCTTATTGGTCTTCTGTCTGGTTGATCTATCTATAGGAGAGAGTGATGTGTTGAAGTCTCCCACAATTATTGTGGAAACATCAATTGCTTCCTTTAGTTTTGCCAGTGTTTCTCTCATGTATTTTGTGGCACCTTGATTGGGTGCATAGACATTTACGATTGTTATTTCTTCTTGCTGAATTGCCCCTTTTATTAGTATGTAGTGGCCTTCTTTGTCTCTCAAAACATCCCTGCATTTGAAGTCTATTTTATCTGAGATTAATATTGCTACACCTGCTTTCTTTTGGCTCTAGCTGGCATGAAATATTTTTTTCCATCCTTTCACTTTCAGTTTCTTTGTGTCCCTGTGTCTAAGATGAGTCTCTTGTATGCAACATATTGATGGTTCATTTTTTTTTGATCCATTCTGCGAATCTATATCTTTTAATTGGGGAGTTTAATCCATTTACATTCAACGTTATAACCGTGAAGGCATTTCTTGAATCAGCCATCTTATCCTTTGGTTTATGTTTGTCATATTTTTCCCCTCTCTCTATTAATATCCTTTATTGTACCCATACCGAATCTCTTTAGTACTGAACCTTTCTCCAATTCTCTCTGTCCTTTCTTTGTTTCTCTGTCTGTAGGGCTCCCTTTAGTATCTCCAGTAGGGCAGGTCTCTTGTTAGCAAATTCTCTCAGCATTTGTTTGTCTGTGAAAAATTTAAGCTCTCCCTCAATTTGAAGGAGAGCTTTGCTGGATAAAGTATTCTTGGCTGGAAATTTTTCTCACTCAGAATTTTAAATATATCGTGCCACTGCCTTCTCGCCTCCATGGTGGCTGCTGAGTAGTCACTACTTAGTCTTATGCTGTTTCCTTTGTATGTGGTGAATTGCTTTTCTCTTGCTGCTTTCAGAACTTGCTCCTTCTCTTCTGTGTTTGACAGTGTGATCAGTATATGTCTCGGAGTGGGTTTATTTGGGTTTATTCTATTTGGAGTTCGCTGAGCATTTATGATTTGTGTATTTATGTTGTTTAGAAGATTTGGGAAGTTTTCCCCAACAATTTCTTTGAATACTCTTCCTAGACCTTTACCCTTTTCTTCCCCTTCTGGGACACCAATGAGTCTTATATTTGGACGTTTCATATTATCTATCATATCCCTGAGGTCCATTTCGATTTTTTCAATTTTTTTCCCCATTCTTTCTTTTATGCTTTCATTTTCCATTCTGTCATCTTCGAGGTCACTGATTCGTTGTTCAACTTCCTCTAGTCTTGTACTATGAGTGTCCAGAATCTTTTTAATTTGGTCAACAGTTTCTTTAATTTCCATAAGATCATCCATTTTTTTATTTAGTCTTGCAATGTCTTCTTTATGCTCTTCTAGGGTCTTCTTGATTTCCTTTGTCTCCCGTACTATGGTCTCATTGTTCATCTTTAGTTCTTTGAGTAGCTGCTCTAGGTGCTGTGTCTCTTCTGGTCTTTTGATTTGGGTACTTGGGCTTGGGTTATCCATATCGTCTGTTTTTTTCATATGCTTTATAATTTTCTGTTGTTTTTGGCCTCATGGCATTTGCTGAACTTGATAGGGTTCTTTTAGGATGTGTAGACCAATTGAAGTCCTTATCTCTGATTTATCAGATCTACAGCTTCGTGGAGTACACTTTCTCTAACTAACCAGCAGGTGGCGTCCACGAGCCACCTGTTCTCCACAAGCCAGTTCTCCCCTGTTTAGCCCTTTTGGTGAGTGGGGGAGTGAGTCTTGTGGGGTCCAATTGGTGTACCAAGCTTGCGTGTGTAGTTGGTGCTGCCCGCCCTGTATATGGGGCGTGTTTCTGGGCAGTAAGGGAGGGGGGGTGGCTCTAACAATCAAATCTCCCTGGTGATCCTGGAATTTTAAAGCTGCTGCAATAGTCAAATCCTTCAGTTCAGTCCTGCCACAGTCTGTCTCTGCCACTGACCCACAAGTCCTTGGTATTGGCGTATGGCTCCTGAGACTTGCAAGTGGGCCCCTCTTCCAGGCTGTGCACCCCCTGGTCCTCTGTTGAGGGATGACTGTGCTATGTCACAGGTGAGTGCCGTCCCCCCAGGGTGGTTCTGGGCTGCTGGGCTGTGTAGGGAGGCTCCCAGTCTGCTGAAATGATGGCTGAATGGGGCTTTGTTAATTCACACTGCTCCACCTTCCCAACTCTGGGACAATCAACTGAGGTTGCAGGGAAGGCTAATGTCCACGCCCAGTTTTGTGGTGTGTGCCTGTTATTTGAAGCGCTTCCGTCACACTGGGTTGTCTGGGGCAGCTCTGGGCTATGGGGCTGGCGATGGGCAGGAGTGTTTCTGGTCCACCAGGATGATGGCTGTCAGCGGACACCCCCCTTTTCTTGGGAAGTTGTGGTGTTTAGTGAATTTTTTCAGCCACTGGATTATTGCCTTTTGTCTCAGAGCTCTCTTAGTTCTGCTCTTGTCTTGACCTGCCCAAATTGCAAGTCTTTGAAGCTTTCTGTATTGGGCTTCTTAGAGTAATTGTTTTAGAAAAAGAAAAAAGGATTAAAAAAAAAAAAAAAAAAGGGCCCTCCTCACAGATCGAATGGGTTATTGAAATGCTAAGAGACAAAGCAATTAGGGCCATTAAGGAAAGGTCCACGGGGCAGAGAGATCAGCTTTTCTTCCAGATTTGCATATGAGCCTCGGGGCCTGAGCTCTGCCCTTCCCCTTTCTATGTTCACCAGAACTCCAAAAAGCCTCCGCTTTTAATTTTGGAGTTTTTCGTGCTGTTTTTTTTCTATGCCTGTCTCCTCTCTGCTGGGCTGGCTGCTCTCAGATTCTCTGGTGTCTGGTCTCAGTCTATCTATGGTTGGAGTTTGGATCAGTAGAATGGGTTTCCGATAAGGGCTGCCACTACAGTTCTCTCTTCTCCTTCCCGGAGCTGACAGCCCCTCCTCCCACAGGACTGAGCCTGGCAGGGAGGGGTGCGGGTCCCCTGGCCACAAAAACTTACAGATTTCGCTGATCTCAGCAGTTCCACATTTTCATGAGTGTTGTATGAAGTATGCCCAAAGTCAGATTGCTCTGTGGTGTCCAGTCCACGCAGTTCCTGGCTTTCTACCTACTTTCCTGGAGGAGTAACTAAAACATGCAGCTCACCAGTCCGCCATCTTGCCCCGCCTCCACCTCATTTATACTTTTAAAGAAGAAAATAACTTGTGGAACTGACTTGAATCAATCCTCCCAAGAAGTGCTAATTAAAAGTACTGAATATGCTAATAAACCACCTGGGGTGATGGTCTGCAACTAAGCTGTTGCCATGATTGAATGCAAGAAACGAGTGAACTTTGAATATCATTTCGCCATTGGCATTTTCCAATCCAGGATCCACTGTGTTGAGATGGAGAAACGAAAGATGACCTGAGGTGGGAAAATGGCATATCTATGCAACCAGATAGACCACTTCCCTTCCTTCCCTTCCACAGAGTGGGAAATGCAAAGACAACTTTGGAAAGAACAGAAGAGAAACTATTAAATACAGTTGCCTACCAAAGTAAAAGAATGAATTCTAATGCCTGTATTTTGCAACCATGCCAGACACTGTATTCAAAATTACAAATATCCTCATGCCCTTCGGTGTTTTATGCAAAACAGAATAGGAATATATAGCAGTTTTCATATCCTTGAATTTACAAACAAAAACCCAATAGCTTATCTAAGCAATACTGTGGATTAACTTTCCAATTTTAGGATTAGATATATAGAAAATTAAATCCCATACACTGCCCCAGTAGAGACACTTATGCAGGAAAAGCTTACAAAGATGTTGAAAGCATTTAGGTTTAGACAAAAGAAAAGGAGATGATACGGGAGCAGACATAATTTTCTATAAAGTCAATTACATTTTATATGTGTCTAGTTCTTTAAGCTTTCAAAGATATCCCACACTCATTGTCTAATTTAACATAGAGCGTTCCTTCTCAGACTTGGGGGCTTGGGGAATACAGCTATCACCGAGTTTGGGCTGCACCCTGTGCGATGCCTAAAGACGTGATGGCTTTTGGCTGGTGTGCAGGTAGGAGGGCACTTTCAACCTCCTCCTCGTGTTTGCTGATTTTCCATGTTAGAAAAGCTATCCTAAAAATAGGTCAGATGAAGCCTTTTGGCAAGCACATTGCCACCATCTTTAAAAGCATAACTCTGCTAGGAGGATTTCAATTCTTGATGCACATATTCGTTTTAGAATTGAAGAAAAGTAGTAGATTCTTTCCTTTCGCAGCATGTAATAAATGAAAGAGTGATTCATGCCCCCCAGAAGGCAGCATTATTTTTGGAGGCATTATTTACGTGCCAGCAGGTTTCCGGGAGCAGCACAGGGTTTACTCCCAAGTCCTCCAAGAGAGAATCCTCAATTTCCCCGTTTTACAGAGAAGAAAATGTGGTGAGAGATTGAGAACTGTCCAAGAAGACAGAAGTAGCGCCAGTATTCAAATCCTAATGCATATCTCCAAAGCCCACGCATGTAACCACTTGGGTATAAAGCCTTTCTTTCCATGGCATGACATGTTTAAACACAAAAACCCCACCGAGTTAACTGTCTTTAAATTTTCTTGTACCTCTTAGCACTCTTTTAGCTAAAGGATCTTCGGCAGCATAAATAGAAAGTTACTGACTTTACATCAACCCCACTGTAATGTAATTTAGTTTTTACAACACATCAGGAAAGTTGAATATTTTAACTAAAAGTCAATCTTGAAGGTCAAAAAAGCACAACCAAGAAGATTCGCCTCGGTCTTGTGGAAATATTATGTATACATTCTTTGTAACCAACAAATTCATTTGTGAAGCCCTGATCAGATAAAGGGTTTACCAAGGTAGAGGAGGGGCTTCCAGATGAATCTTATATATACCTTGCCCTGCACAACCTGACTTCAGATTATCATGAGACTGTTCCTTCGTCTGAAGACTTACGTTGAAATTTTCACGTCACCAAGGAGTAAAGAGCACCCTCCAAGTACAGATGTTGAGAAAGTGGGTGCCTGTTCTTTCTGCAAAAATATCTCCGGCTCAAAATTGTTCAAATGGGTTTGCTTGCATACTATACTGTTTCAATATTTACATGAATTTCATTCCTTTTTTCCAATTTCCACCCCATTGCCTTGTAGCAGTTTCTTTCAGTTTGGAGGTCAGTAGACTTCTGCTGACTTTGCATTTAGGTTCTGGTTTCACTCACAAAGATCTGAGATGAAGATCCACCCCACCCCTTGGCTAGCTCAAACGCCCACCACAATGCACTCCCACCTCACTGTTTTATGCAAGTACCACCTTTTCCAGAAGGGAAGTTTGGACCTCCAAGTCCAGAATTTATTCTTATTAAATACGAGATGTTCTGAGGTAGTAGTTGGGAGAAACATTCTCCAGGAGAACTTGCGATAAGGGTTGAATGAAGCTTACTCTTTGGAATATCAAATGTTAAACCTAATGAGATAATAGCATAATGGTTAAGCCCAGACTCTGGAGCAGCCCTACAACCTTGAGTAAATTACTTAGCTCTCAGTCTCTGGTTTCCTCAGCTGTAAAGTGAAGATAGCCTTTGTATGGTAGGCAGAAGACTGACCCTGAAGACGCCATGCCTTCATCTCTAGAACCTGTGGAAGTTACCTTACATGCAGAAAAGGAATTAAGGTCTCAGTCACCTCCAAATGGGGAGATTATCCTGGATTAACAGAGTGGACCCAAGGTAACCTCCAGGAACCTTATAAGTGGAAGAGGGAAGCCAGAGAGAGAACCAGAAAGATGGCAGCATGAGAAGGACAACACCCATTGGTGTTCAAGATGGTGGAAGGGGTCAGGGGCCAAGAACTGCAGGCGGCTTCTAGAAGCTGGAAGAGGCAAGGAAATGGATTCTGACCCCGAGCCTCCAGGAAGAGTGCAGCCCTGCCAGCACAGAGATTTCAGCCCACTGACACTCATTTGGGACTTCTGACCTCCAGAACTGCAAGATAATACATACACATTGCTTTTAGCCACTACATTTTTGGTAATTTGTTAGAGCAGAAATCGGAAGCAAATACAAATGGTAACTACCAGATGGAATGGTTGAAATGTTTCAATGTAAAAAGTATTTGGAACAGATCCTAGCACAGAGGAAAAGTTATATAACTGGCAGCCTGTGTGATGACTGATAACCCAAACTGATAACTCTGAATGCAGGAAACAGAATTGTAGGCTGGCAGGTGAAACAGAAAATTCAGGTCATTCATAGTGAGGTTGAGGGCATACAACTCCCTTCACATTATATGTTGAAATAGTTCTCTATTCTGCCTGGCACTTGATTGATTATTCAAGTGTTGTAATATATCTTGAGATATGTGATATTTCCTGTATAGGATAATCAAGATTTTATAGCTAATTCTAGTCAACTATCAAATACTATCAGACTATCCACACAGAATTATGTTATTTGAATATGAAAAACTACTGATAGATATCAAGTAGGAGCCCTAGATATTTCAAAAGGACACCAGGAGGGATGTCTGAAGTTCATACACCTGGCATTTAAATAAAGAAAAGACGAGTGAGGCTGACAGAATGTAGATAGCTTCATTGAGTTCAGCAGTTCTTAGCTTTCCCCTCACATGTTCTAGAATATCACCTTGGCTTTCATGAGGGCCTGAGATAAAACATGGATACATCTTTTTGTCACACAAACGCAAAAAACTTGCCAATGAGGTACCAATTAGGATGCATAATCAGATTTCCACTTCAAAAGAACATAATAGCAATAGCATAATAATATATGACATAATTTAGCACAATTGCATGCTACACTGTTCACCCACTGAGTTTCTGGTGTTTGTCTAATATCTCTGGGCTTTCCCGTGAGTGTAAGTGGACTCCATCTCTGCAGTGATGATTTTGTCACTTTGAACTCCTGTGGGAACATACCATCTCTTATGACACTACTGTACTCAAACCCTAAAAAAGAGCCCACAATGACCTTCCAGAAACCACTTGACTTTCTTATACCACAGTTTTGTTTCCCTGGAAAATAGACAGGCTATGTCTGCCTAACTTAGGGAATTGTTTGGAGAATCAACTATAACCGTAAATATGAAAAGAAGTTTCAAACTATAAAGCAACAAGTGCACGTATAATTATTCTAGTGGACTCTGGATATTTCAGTGATTTTCAATAAAAGGACTGTCTTCCATGATTGCCAATAATATCATGGTCTTTAAGCAAATCATGCAGAGTTGGGACAGGTAAGGTTGAAAAGAACACAAGAAAAATACCTCCTTTACTGACGTTTTCTAAGAAGAGCAAAATATAGAAATATTAAGAAAATATTTATCATACTTGTTTTATGTCTGGGGGGAGGGAGAGACAGAAGGGGAGAAGTATAAGATTGTTTACATAAGTTCAGGTAAAATGGAGAAAACTAAAATTCCAAGGTGTTGACTAAGATTCATCAACTCAAGCTTTTGAAGACCTGAGCTAAGACAGCTGCTACCCACTAATAAATAAGAAATGTTGAGCAATGATTTTCAACTGGCATGACAAGGAATATAAGGCTTATTTTGTTCCCAAAAAGTTTAAAGAAAAAAACAAAAATCATGAATATAGCCGGGGTAAAGGTATAAGGCTTTATAGTCTTACGCTGTCTTAGAATCAAGAGCATTGCAGTGTGAGAGCCCAGAAAAATAATGAGCTCAGAAGCACTGGACTGCAGTTTCCTACCATGTCAATCATCTCCTGAGAGAGTCAGTGGATTTGAGAACATATATATATATACATACATATATATATATTTTTTTAATTTATATTTATAAAATTTATTAATTGTAGTTGATTAAAATTTAGTATGCTGCTAATCCTACGATTTCTATGACATTCCTAAGAATAGAGAAGCCTAAGTGTGAGCATCTGTTGTGTGCCTTTGGGATGCCCGTGTGGGATCAGTCGTGGATGTGCGCCAACCTCCATGTCTAACAAGACTGGCATTGGTTCCCATGGTGTTACGTGGCTGGCCGGGTCTCAGTTTTTCCACTAGTGACCACTGGTCACCTGAAGCCCAACCTGTCATGTCCCCCGGTTGGCAGGAACCACTGCCCCTCTCCGGGCTGGAAGGCAATTCCAAGTCAAGGGACCCCACCAAAGTTAGGGTTCAAGGCAAGTGTGGAAAGACAACCAAGAGGAGATGACATTCCTAGTTTGCACAGCTGTGATTGATGTGAGATCCGATAGCCTTCCTTCCTTTCTAAGGACATTTCTTTATCATTTCCTGTCCTCTAATGATGATTCTGCAAACAAGGACAGTAGCTACCTTTTCACAGCATCCAGTAAGTGTCAGATAAATTAGTAACTGGACACTAAAGATCTTTTCAAGTTTTTAGTAAATCCACCTTATTTAGGCTTAGGAAGAGAAATGACAATCTTTGGGAACTGGGTTCCATTTAGAAAGACTTCAAAAATAATAAACTTAAGAGAGAAAACAGCACTAACTGAATTTCTACGTGATAGAGTGCTAACTCAAATCTTCTTTGCAAAACTATACCAATAGACAATATAAAACTATATCAATAGACACGTTAGGATGAAAGTGTTTAAATGAAATTTAGATCTGTTAGTAAACATCCATTTGCTATTTATAACCATAGAAAGGAGCAGCAGGACAGCGTTAAGGAAAAAATCCTCAGCTATACCTTTTCTTTAAAAAATGAGATCAGAGTTGCTATAAACTCCAGTTAATCCATTCTCCCCGTGATCTTCAGAAGGTCTAAACTGCTGACAGAGTTTCTTCTTTTCCTTAAATGTTAACTTCCATTTCTTCACGGTATTTTCAAAACATTACTCTTTAGCATCTTCCCTGTAGGAGAAGCCTGTCTGCCAGCACAAGGTCTTCAGTTCATTTCCACCACCCTGGCCTGTTTTTTCCCTTAAGTTAAGTAAATGAGAAACATTCTGGGGGAAAACAATATTGCATTAGGAGCCACATATATTTTGCTTCTTTCCCTCAAGTGGCGGCATCTACGACTCTCTTCTATTTCTGATAGAACTTAATACTCAGCATCACGGGTCCATCAACAGCTCTCAAGATGATTGTGTTGGGCTTGTATAAAATGAGGATAGTTCAGGTTATTTGGAAAGTGCAATCTCTTTTAACAACTGTTCATGCATGTCAATACATTTTAGTAGAAGGTACATAGAACCTTCCCAAGCTTTCAGTGACTTCTTCTGTCATCTATTACCCTATGCCTATACACAGAGACAGACAAACTAGGGATGGGGCATGGCTCATGACAGCTGCTAAGAGACTGACAACAAAATAGAGAAGCTGATTCTAAACCGTCTCTTAATGACTGCCTCTGCTATGATTATATTAACTCAATGAAAATTTTCACCTTGGGCACTGTGTTAAAGATGTGGTGGTGGTTACAGAAATACATCATTTCCTACACTTAAGAAGTTTTCAGTCTGGTAAAGGAGTCAGATCTATATCAACAACAGAGGTGACAGTGGTTAAAATGAAAGTGTCCCCCCAATAAGTGATTGCAGAGGTGGACGGGCCAGGGGAGGTGAATGTGGTGCATAAGGGCTGAAGAAGACTTTTCTAGGAACTCAGCTCCAGGTAGAAAAGTCAGCTCAGGGATGAAGGGCCAGCCTTTAAAGAGACTTGGAGGTCTGCAATGGAACACTTATGCTTCTGGAAGATTCTGTGTGGTTCATTATGCCTGTGACCAAATATATGTAGGGGGAAGTCAGAAATGGGGGAGTTTGAAGAGGAGCCATGCTAAATCACCAAAGGCCATTCAGTGCCCATAGC
Source organism: Choloepus didactylus (assembly GCF_015220235.1). Classification (NCBI taxonomy): domain Eukaryota; kingdom Metazoa; phylum Chordata; class Mammalia; order Pilosa; family Megalonychidae; genus Choloepus; species Choloepus didactylus. The sequence goes on along the minus strand of NC_051334.1, from coordinate 2,102,340 downwards.
CCACCTCCCACCTCACCCCCTGCCAGTCTTTGTCCAACTCACACACATGGAGAATCTTCCAGATACAAACTCCTTCACAGACAGAGGGTGGGGAGATTTGCAAGGGAGAAAGCACAAAGGATAAAGAAGGGGAGTGAGGAAGCACGGCTGTGAAGAGGAAGGAGACTGAAAAGTCACTATGGAGGAGGAGGTCAAGCAGAGTCCTTACAGAGGTCACTTTCATAACAGCTGAAACATATCAACCAGAATTCGAAACCCTAACAGGGCAGCCCACTGAGGGAAGAGTGGAAAGTGAGGAAAACAAAGTGTGACTAGTTTTTCCAAGAAGACTAGCTAAGAAGATTCAAGCAGGGATGGAGTCAAGTCAGTGAAAAGCTGACATTTTACTTCCAAATACAGAATCTGAATGAAAGAAATCAATTTTAAAGATTCTGAAGAAGTACCTTGTGGATAACATTTGTGAGAGAAAAATATGTGCTCTTAAGAGCTGGAGTCTGCTTTCTAAGCCTTGAAAAGTCAAATCATTTTGAAATTTCTTAGCAAAGCAGTTTAACTATTTCAATACATCTTATTTCTTTTTTGTACTGAAAGGAGGGAAGAGGAGTATATAGTTGGTAATATGGAGTATGTGTAAATAAAAATAGAAAAACAAATCCTTTCAATTTCTTCTTGAGACAGCCCAATCAACTCGCCTTCAACTACACAAAAAATCAGGATGGCATCACCATTGAAAAGAACCTTACATGTCATCTGCTCACTTGGAAAGGCAGTGAGATAAAAGTCACTGTATCCTTAAGTCAGTCCAATTCTAGCTGGATATTTTGGGAAACCCAACTAATTTGGTGCTATTTTACCTCTTTTAAAAAATAAAATTGGTTGATGCTGCATCATTTTACAGCCATGTTCTAAGACTTAAAAACAGAAATAGTAATGATGATTAAGTACATGAGCACATAAAGGGGTGTTAAAACTTGGTCAGCACTTCGATTTTATTTTAATTACAATGTTTAAACTATAGCCTTACATTTCCAAGAATCATATAATAAATAACAGTTATCCACCTTCAGCTCAAGTTCCCCTCAATTGATGTTTAAGGCAAGTGTTTGACTGAATTATTAAAAAGTAAAGAGAACATATGATATCTTTTCAAAAGCACTAAATTAGTTGAGAATTTTAATTATAAAATAGTTATTATAAAAGGATAAATGCAAATACTAGCAATATATATTTTTAAAAAGAACACCTATCATTGAAACTTAAAACCTGCACGTGACATTTTCCCATTTTAAAGTTTACCATCATTATGCATCCGCAACTTTTGAAAGGTAAGAAATTCATGAGGCCACATATGCGGGACCCTTCTATTCATCAGACACCATTTGTTTATATCCTTGCCAGATTGTATTTGTTAAACTCCTTCCCAGAACAGTATAATCTGAAGAAGCCAATCAATTACCATTAAAAGGACAAGTGAAAGACTAAGCATTCCCCAAGGAAGACTTGAATTTTCTAAGTAATTGAGAAGAAAATATAGCAGGTAAATGCTAGTCCATTTAGAGGACTTAATTACAGATAAGTCAATGCTAAAGAATTCATATTCTTCTGTGCATATATATGAGAGTAGAGTAGATGCTGGGGGGGGGGGGAATCTCAAAATTGGCACACAATCGCTTCCAAGTTGCTATTACCTATAGAATACACCCTAAAAGACTGCATTAATTTCCTTCACAAACTCCAGTGGAGGAAATAATAGTTACTCTGGTAGACTGAATCATGTACCACAACAAAAGACATGTTCTGAATCTTAGTCTGTGTTCCTGTGAGTGTGAGCCCATTTGTAAATAGGACCTTTCGAAGATGTTGATTTGGTTGAGGTACGGCCAAATCAAATCAGGGTGGGTGTTAAGCTGTATTACTGGAGGACTTATAAAGACAGAAAATTCAGACATAGACAGACACCCCAAGATCCATGTCCCCTGGTTATTCAATCAAAGTCTAATCTAGGCACAAGGCACTTTGCCCGTGGAATTAAGGTTATTTAATCAAGTGACCTTAAAATAGGGAGATTATCCTTGATTATCTGAGAAGGCCCTAAAAACAGAAGAAGAGAAAGGTAGAAGAGGGAAGCAGAGGAGACAAGAGGCAGAAAGAAAGATTTGAAGCATGAGAAGGATTCAAACAAGCATTGATTTGGGAATGGTGGAAGAAGGTCATGAGAAAGGGATTGGAGGCCGATTCCAGAAGCTACAACCATCCCAAATGAGAGTCTGCAAGGAATTGGAGACCTCAGTCCTACAAGTGCAAGGACCTGGGTTGTGCCAATAACCGACACCAATTGGAAGCACATTCTCTCCAGAGGCTCCAGGCAAGCGCCCACATCAGCTGACGTCTGAATTTCAGTCTTAGGAGAATCTATGCAGGAAACCCAGCCACAGATAAATGGGTGTGGTTTTAAGTCTCAAAGTTTGTCATACTTTTTTTGTGTAACATAAGTAACAAATAGAGTGGACTTAAAAATGAGCAATAAGTTCACAAAGTTTCCTCAACAATGACAGGGATGGGGTAGAGACAGAGAGACAGAAGGACAGAACGGTTACAAAGGAAAATATTTACAACCATTGTGGGCCACTGCACTAATTCATTTCCAAGCAAATCATGTTACATTCTGCTTCATTTGAGTCCTAACTCTTACATTCCATCACCCCCTGTCATGCTGAAATAAATTAAGACTTAGGAACACATTTGAAAAATCATGTTTTCACCAGTCACTGTGGAAAGGGAAGGGAGAAAGGGAGGTGAGGGTAACATTTTCAGGCAAAATCCTTAATCATCTACATAATAAACTATTTTTAGTTAATATTTACTAGCAGCCCACAGCATGCCAGGTGTGACGTTGACTACCATGCCAGAGAAAGACAAAACGACTCCATTCCCTGTTGATATTAATTACCCACTTCGAGGAAGCATGCTGAGTCAGAATTACTGCACTCGCAAATTCTCACAAAAACGGGATCAACGAACCCCCTGGTTATAACTGTATAAAATTCATTTCATTAGGAAGTTTATTGAAGCAGAACAAAAATCAAAATAATTGCTTGTGTGTAATCAAGCATCCCCTTCTTGTAGATGATGAAACAAATGGACTGGGGCATGGCAAAACCGGTCAATATGGTTCCCCACGGCCAATCTGCTTAATTATGAGCCTTAGCCCTAATAATCAGAGGCCACCAGAATCCATCACTGGAAGAGCTTGAAGCCACGCAAGCTAACTGGTGTGCGTCAGCTGCAGCCTGTTTGTTTTGTTGTTGAAGGCACAGAATCCCTCCGTGGTACATATAAAACTTCATATTTTAATTTCCAGGCTGTTTCCAAACCTGCTCCATGTGTAAGAGATTATAGACACTTAGTAGGATTCCTCATATGTCAACTCATACAATTTATTAATGATAATTATTTGTTTTGCTAACATGTGCATTAATTTATGGACCCAAGAAGTTTGCCAAGAAAGGTTTCCACCCCAGAAGGAATCATGCCATGCTCAGAATTACAGGTCAGCAATCTATTTTTTATAAAGAGCCAGATAATAAATATTTTAGGCTCTGCAGTCCAGACCCTCTCTGGTTCAGTCACTCAACTCTGCCCTTACAGTGCAAAAGCAGCTGCTAGCAAAATGCAAATGAAATGAGTGGGCGCGGCTGTGTTCCAATGAAACTTTATTAAAAAAATGGGAGGCTGACCCACCTCACTATTAGGCACAAACTCAGTGCCAAGTTTATCTTTGTCCGCTAGAAAGCAGACAAAAATGGGATACAGTTTTAAATTGTATAAAAAATACAATTATTTTATATACCTTATAAACAGTGTAAGATGATCCATTTAACTAAAACATTTTCCCTTTTCTTCTTTTCTGATACATATCTGTTGTCAGAAAAGAAGAATAAACAAGGAAAAAATAGAAAATAGAGCTTTGGGTCAAAAGAAACATTGTGGATTTATAAATAGTTGAATAGAAAAGTATCAAGGAGAACCGTGAACAAAAGCCAACAGAGCAAAACCAAAACAATACAATGAAAATGTTCCTTAAAAGTCATGCACTTAACTTGTCATTTAAGCACTGCAAAGATACAAGACAAAACAAACTATATCCACTGACTGAATCAAGGCACGTTCAAACCATTGTTTGTAATAAAAGGGGTGAACAGCATATTAATATTTGCTGTAAATTTACCCCTTAATTGAATCTAAAAAACCATCCATGAGATTTACACTAATTTTATATTACTTATAAAAGTAGTTTTACCTGTTTCTGGAGAGGGATAACAGTCTGTTTTCTTTAGAAACCAAAGGAAAATATTGGATCTAACTCCTCAATCTTTAGTCAATTGCTTACAAATTTGCTTTTAGAGCAGTTTTAGCAGTTGGCTACAGAGCGTAAGCTTATTCGAGCTATAACTAACACCCCTTTTCACCCCTGAAAGAGGGACGCCAGTCTGCTGCGGCTCAGCTGGGAAAATCAGCACAATTAGGCAAATTCAAGCCTGAACAGGTGCAGAAACACCTGCAAACACATGCATATTTCCCCACTTTTTGCCCTACCCACTACCTGTTGGTGCCCTACCTGGGGAGCCCTGGGCAGGAGGTGACACCATGGGTGGGTACAGCTAGGGTCAGAGCTAGGTGGGTTGTTTCTCTTGAAGGAGCTTAGGTAAATGCTCCTTTCTTTCCTCCTTTCTTTGTGACCCCAGAGCCCCCTGGGCCCCAATATGATATTAGAACAAAGGAAACATTGTGGGAAGCCCATCACCCCACTCTGTCCCTCCTCTCCCCAGGCAGATGTCTTACCCCACAATATTCATCTTTCTAGGACTTTGAGTGGAGGGGAGTGGGAATGGTCCCTGGTTAACAGAGTCATGTGGTTCCGGGGAGCTGGTTTTGCACAAGGGAGAAACTGTTGACTTCAGAAGGAAAAATTATGTGACATAAAACGGTCTTTGACTTGAAGCAAAACAAAAAGTAACTCAGAGGAGCTTGTATGAAAATGGATTGTGGGGAAATTTTTGAACTTAAAAATGAGCTGAGCAATATACTTATTTTCATTTCATTTATAACTTATAATAGAATCTGTAACAAAATGCTTTCCACTCTTACTTAGCAAATATGTCGGTTTCCTAAGTAAAGAAAGCACTCTTCTGGCTGACAGGGAAAGAGAAATTAACAAAAGAGGTACAGCCCTTTTCTCTTCTGGCTCTTCCATGCATCCAAAAAAGATTAAGTAGTGAAGGGTTTCTTAAAATATATAACTGTATATTTTTATTCCTATTAAGTATTCATCTTTAAAAAGTATACAAGCAAAACTTTATTTTCTCCATTTCTGCACAGCTAAGCTCATCTCCTCCTTTAATAACTGAGAAGCCAAAATATTCTGATTAGTTCTCAGATATCCTAATGCCAGGTAGTAGAAACATCGTTTCATTTCTCTTTAATTTATTAGCTTTCATCCTACTCTCTAAGTGGAAGTGAGCATATCAGATGGATTGAGCAAGTTATTTCAATCAAAATTTACTCTATTCTGTATCTTTGAAATGTCCCTCAAGAATCTTAGATTTCTTTGGACTACCATTTGACCACTGCCAAATTCTACTTAATGCCAAGATTCCCTAAATCTGAAGAGAATTTTAAGTCTGTACCCCATTTGCTGCACCACTTTGACTTACATAAGTACTCCATGTACCCCTACATCACAAATTTTTTTTTTTTTAAGATTCATTTAAGTAATATGTTTTTGGAACTAAGTACAATATAAACAAACTCTCCCAATGTTGAAATTTACAAGCCCCTAGATTTACCCTGACCATCAGAGTATTCGGCAAGCTGACAAATTTGTTCCATATAATACTGAGCTTTCTAATCCCTGGATCATTTCTTCAATGTTTCTGCAATTCAGAAATGAAGACTATGGTTTCAATAATGCAAAGAAGGAATTTTTATGGATCATCGGTTTTGAAATGCACTAAGTCATACTCACCAGCACAATCCCAGTCTACTATGAAACTCTATTGCAAAAAAACTTCCCTTAACAGGAGTCACAAAACCAGAAAGTTTCAGTTAACTCCGCATAGAAAAATTCATTAAAGTGGCATATGTTGAAATTTCCAAGAATCAAAAATGCTTAATGAATTATTTGAGATTCCTAGCCAGCCAGCTGTTGTTTTTAATTTATAATCACAGATTCTTCATGGTGATAAGGGAATATATGTTTCTCTGCTCTTTAAATGTATCAGAAGCCTGGTGATTGTAAACCAGCTAATTAACAGTAGACCTGGAATATAACATGGAGCCCTTCACTCATAGGACTTGTGTTTTCCCACTAAACCGCACCTTTCCTAAAAGACAATTACTGTGACTGAATAACCACAGTGCTTTCAGTTCTCAGGATGGACTAGACAATGGCTGGGAAAGGAAACCTTCTTTTCCATTAATTTCTTCTCAGGCCAAGTCATTCTTGGTATACAATGTAGAAGTTACAACACAGGATCACTCTCAGCAAAGACCATCGCAACGCATCAAGACAACCCACTCCAAAGCAGACATCTCAACAGAAGATGCAGTTACCAATTAAAACACACAACACACACACAGTAGCAGACCATGCTGATAACACTCAGTGGTTTCCAATGCCAAATGAACTTAAGTGCATATGGTAAGACAATAAGAACTCTCTAGTTCTAGATGTTCTCATTTCCTCCCCCTGACTGTGCACTTTACATAATGTTCCCTTTGTGTTTCATAATGTGAGCTGTCGTATTATGAGTTGTGGCTCATCTACAGCCCTGAGCTTGAAGCCAAACCTTTTTCTACCACTTCTCTTTGGAACTAGGGCAGCCTAATAATATTAAACTGAACACTCCTTGCACTGCAGCTACTGAAATGATGACATCCACAGCTGCATCAGGTTGCCATTCAAAAGGATGGTTGTGTGGGAAGGAAGAAGGTTTCAAGACTTCCAGTCTCCACTATTTGTTAATGCTCCTCCAAATTTAAAAAAGAAAAACTGTTGAGAAGTTCAGGTGATGAAGGGATTTGTATAATGCTTTGTTATTGACAATTTAGCTGTACATGCTGCACAGAAATATGTATATACAGTGAGTACCTTCGATAAAATAGATAAATCATACATGATACAAATAGCAAATAAATGATCAAAAAAGGTTCCCTATGATCATCTTCCAAATGTGCATGCAAGTGATTAAAAGGGGGTCAGAATCAGTCTTTCTTTTTAAATTACAAATTGTCTTTGAAAAAAAGAGACAAGTATTTGTTCCATGGCACAAAATCTATAAAGCAGTTTGGCAATCAACTTTGATGAAAAGGAAGAGTTCAATAAATGATGTGGCCTTGGCAATCTCTTAGAAAATCTACAGATGTTTGTTTCAATCAGAGTAAACTACAGCTATGGGAAGTATCTGGCCGACTTTACAAAGAGATACCCAAAAGCCATTTGGAGTCCAAATTTTGACAAATGTTTAGAAGCAATGACACTAAAATTGATAGGAAAATGGGCAAATAACCAATATTTGAGTGTTATAATCTTAGTTACTTCCTCAATAGAGCTTGAATTGACAGCTGAGCTATGAAAATACAGAATCATTTACTTTAAATGTTTTAAAAGAGATGATGATCTTTTGTTAAATTTGAGTTTGGGGGGAAGGGTACGGATTTAGAGTTGTGAAACATCTCCATTAACATCCACTCATATCGTATACCGTGAGAATATTCTACCCATCATCACCTTCCTTGACTCGGCTCTATTTGCAGATTCGATGTCCCGAGAAGGGTCTCTGCCTTGCATCATTAGCCTACATGTTTAGCACACGTCTGTTCTTTTGGATCCCACTTTGCAAGGGCAACCAAAATTGTAATGTCCCATTGAAATGTCCCCAAAAGGACCCCTTAGGTCCTACATAACTCAATACACTTAGCCTAGAATAGAGATGGCATCTGGTGGGCAGTGGGCCAGAGGGTGGATTTCTCAGAACTCAGGGAGCTTACCATTCATTGGCGTGTCTCATTTATGAGATATGACCCACATTGCAGTTATTTGGAAGAACAAATAAGTATTACAAAAGCCTAAATTTCTAATGCATGCCATTATGTATACTTCAGATGAGCTTCAAATCACTACTTTGTGCTTTTGTAATATTTAAATAAATGTTTAAAAATGATTTCCAGCACCAAAGTAATATGAAAGCACTGTTCTACTTGATAAAACCAAGCTGCAAATGCCTTGTTAAGATAACAAGCCAGAGTTCAATGCTTATCAAAAATTATTCTTGATACTTACCATTACATTGTCCTGCTGAGACGATGCCTTTAAAAATGCCTCCATGGAAAGCAACTTGATGTCTTTCGCATCTCAGCACATTTTTCCCTACCATTAAAAAAGACAGAGAGAGAGAGAGACAAATTGTTCCACTTAGTAAAAGACAAGGCTATGGAGTAAACACCAATGCTATGTGCCTTAGAAGCTTTCTATGGGTGGTGATAAGGACTGCCTGGTAAGGGCATAAAGTAATTCTTGACTTGCTCTCTAATAACTCAATCAAATAGTCAAGAGAGGGCACTTACACAGCCACGCTAAATGTGGACTCTATATCCAAGCATTTTCATACACACATACTTTGAGAACTCAGATTAAATGAATAAAGCTTGAGGATACCCACAGTCCATTCATCAGTGCGCCCGTTAAATCTGCTTTGGAGATAATAATTGAGTTTGTGTATTCCTGTTAGATCTAGCTTGTGTATATTAAGAATTAAAAATCATCGTGAAATATACTTTGAAGGAATAGGGGAACTGCATTCTAGAAACCATTTCCTGGCAAGAACTGACCCACATTCTGATGATATTTTGCCCACAGCAGTGGGTCAAAGAAGTCATGGCCCTATACTGTTCTGCTCTCTGGACATTCTTTCAATAAAAACTAGTTCCTGTATGATCAGGAATCATCCCAGGACCAGTTAGTGCTTCTCTCGTCATCTCCTCATGCAACCTTGTCTTTACATGATGACTCTCATGCAACACTTCTCTTTTCCTCATGCGGGAAATAGTGAGAAGGAAACACCAAAGACAGAAGTGGGGGTGAGAGTGAGGTAAGCGTTGTGTCTTCCTACCTCTGTGGGGGACACTTGACAGAATACCAAACCACCCTTTACACTTATGTTTTACATCGGAAGGAAAGATAGTAAGTGAAATACGAGAGGGCAAGTCATCTAATGCACTTTCAGGGTTTCTTCAATACTTGAAGGATGTTAGTCCCAAGTACATAGGGTCTTTGGGTTTCACAGCTTATGAGCCAGTGTGTTATTCATCTGTAGGATTAATATGTTTTATATTAATTTATAATTAATAAAATAAATAAACAAATTATAATTAATTAATTATTCTGTTTCATATTACTCATAACATGGAGTGCATATGGCTAATGTAGTTCATATATATTGATTAAAAAGTATCTGTGAAGGTGAATTTGTATTTAAGAGCAACCATGATGACACTTCCTATCCATGACCCTTCAAAGAGCCACACAGGGTGGTTATTAATATATCCACTTTACATGTAGAAAAACTGATATTCAGATGATAAGTCACAGTGCTCAGAAGCTGTACGGGCAAGGAGTCAGATCAAAGTCTATCTGGAGTCCAAAGAAAACACACTTTTCACAATATCCAGTTACTTCCTCATTCAAACAAATGTAATAATAATTATTATAATAGGAAACATGCATATGTACATCATACTGAGCGCCTTATAAATACCATGACTTCTTATCTTTTTAATAAACATATCAGATAATTATCATCAAGATTTGTTGAGGAAACGAAGGCTCAGAGACTGTAGGTGACTTGGCCAAGGCCACAGAGGCACGGAAATTGGAGCCAGGGCTGAAACGAGATTTGAGTTCCATCCATGCTGCTACAATGGCCCTGGTAGGTAGTTAGCCTCAATTCTCTCCACATCCCTCAATTATCCCCATTATAGGGATCTACGCCTGGAAGGGTTTTCATCAGTGACAAAAATTTTCACTGGAAAAAAATAGTTCTTTGACCTCAATATCAAAGACAGCCTCATAAGGCAAGAGTGATGCATATAGCAAATGCTCAGTTCATAGTAGTATTCTCAAATTGCAATATTAGAATTACAACCTTGAAGTTGCTCGTACCTCAGCTCCCACTCACTGGCAATCACCAAGACTGACTTTCAGGAAAGTTCTACAAGGTTGAGTTTATATTCCATCTCATTGACCATACTCTTTTCTTAGGCTAGAGTATGTTTTTAAATTGCTATGTTTTTAAATTAAATTTAAATTCTTATGTTCTTAAATTACTTTAGGTTTGAAGATTTTTTTTAATAACAAACTTTACTTTTAGAGCAGTTTTTGATTTACAGAAAAATTGCACAGCAAACTAGAGTTCCCTTACACCCAACACAGTTTGTCCTATTATTAACATCTTGCATTAGTGATATATTTGTTTCTTAGCTTGCTTGATTGTTTTACACATATATGTATGTATGTATGTATTAAGTACACAAGTGAGATGGAAATACTAATCTTATTTATATACATCTTTTTTTTAAAATCTCATGGGAGAAAATATTCATTTCATACAGTATTTAGTACATAGCTGTGTCGCCTCCTGAGGCTCCGTGGAGAGAACCCTGTCATCCACACTTGTTCTCCCTGGGAGAACGGTTTTCTCCATTTCCTCACTCTAAGGCTGGAATGTTCCCACCCATTCTGTATTGGCCAACTCACCACCTCTGGTTCTTCTCTTTATGAACTGTGTCACTATCCTAAACACAGAATAGATTAAGTTTCCTCCCATGCAAGGTTAAATACATTGAGAGACTCTTTTCCAAATAAGTTTTTTTTTTCCTTTGTAAATTTTTTTTCCTTCATGTGTCAACTCACAACATAATGTTTTCTCAGACAGCTTTTGGGTTAGAAACCTCCAACCATTGAAGAGTCATATAAAGGTCGTGGCTCTTTATCATACCCGTGTTATGCCATTTGAAGGAAAACCTAGCTCCTCCTCAATGCTCCTTTGTTAAAATAATCCCCCCTCATTCTGCTCATGTGCTCACTGCTGAATGGTTTAGTATTGGCCATGATGATGTAAATAATTAGAGCAAGGCTTCTTTCGTGAATTTGCACAGAAGTTATAAGAAACAAGTCATGTGGCTGCTAAGATGTTTCAAAGGTTAAAGTATACAAACTCTAAATTTAAAATACTCCTTGATTTTACTATGAAATTGGGAATTATTGACCTATTATTGAAGACAGGTGAATATGAACACACTGGCTCATTAGCTATAAATCCATAAGAAATTACATTTTATAGCCTAATGTTTCACATAAGAAACAAGCTCCTACCATATACATATCATTGTAAAGACTTATAGTATACTTAATAAATAAGTTATTGATTTAAATATAAAAGCATATACTTTTTTAAAAAGTACAGCCTGTGTGAGGATTGCTTTTAAATAATCAAGGTGGACTAATGAAAGGAATATACTTATTAAACCAATATTTATGAAGTACTAAACTACTTGAGGTGACCATAAAAATCTTATATATCATTTTAATGGTATACTGGGACAAAGATCATACCTTGATCAAAGCATACACACCTTTTGAAGAATATCAGATGCTGAAGCTAAGAACAGTATCTTCCACACTAGGATAATGTCTTAAATAAGTCTCTCCATAGAATTTCATCTTTGCAACTGAAGATTTTGGAGTCCAAAGAGATGATCACGGCCATTTCAACTCTCCTTGGGAAGCAGGTCAACAAGATACCTAAGATGTAAGATAGAAGGATATAAATATTTCCATATAGGATGACGTTGGTGTGTCTCTTTTTAATAAGCTACTTATAGGATTTTATTCCCTTTTATCAAAATAATTTCTACTTCATATTGTCTAGAGATCCTAAGTTATCTCATTTCAGAGTATTTCCTAACACAGACCATGAATGAGAAGTGAGGACAGAGAAGGGCCTCCACAGATGAACTTGACCTCCTCTGTGCTCTCCAGGAGCCTGAAAGCTTTAGCAGGAGCGAGTCACTAAAGCAAGGAATAATAAAGCCATGAGCTCATGTATGAGGTGTAACGCAGGATATGACTCCCGGGGCTGAATCTGGACCCGGCATCGTGGGATTGAGAATATCTTCTTGACCAAAAGGGGGATGCGAAATGAAACAAAGTAAAGCTTCAGTGGCTGAGAGATTTCAAATGGAGCCAAGAGGTCACTCTGGTGGGCCTTCTTACGCACTATGTAGATAACCCTTTTTAGGTTTTAATGCATTGGAATAGCTGGAAGTAAATACCTGAAACTACGAAACTCCAACCCAGTAGCCTTGATTCTTGAAGACGACTGTATAACAATGTAGCTTACAATGGGTGATGATGTGATTGTGAAAACCCTGTGGATCACACTCCCTTTATCCAGTGTTGGGATGGATGAGTAGAAAAATGGAGGCAAAGAAACTAAATGAAAAATAGGGTGGAATGGGGGGTGATGATTTGGGTGTTCTTTTTTACGTTTATTTTTTATTCTTATTCTGATTCTTTCTGGTGTAAGGAAAATGCTCAAAAATAGACTGGGGTGATGAATGCACAACTATAAGATGGTACTGTGAACAGTTGATTGTACACCACGGATGACTGTGTCATATGTGAATATATCGCAATAAAACTGAATTTAAAAAAAAGAGTACATCATGACAGGCTCACAGGAAGTGACAGCTCTGAGAAGACTTTGTGAGGTCGTACTGGAGCTGACACCAACAGACAAAGGAAAGCTTGGCCGTGTTTGTCAGAACAGGGCCTCCGGAATGGCACAGGGAGCAAACTGCACCAGACCCATCCCCACAGCTTTGACAGCTTTCATTAATAACACTTGCCTCCACACACAAAAATCCAGAAAATGAAAAGTTACTTTAAAAATCTAAAGATATTTCAAAAAGGACTTTTAAAATTAAAAAAAAAAAAAATCCCTAGTATGGTTCATCGTTTATTTTGCTTTCTTTTGAGTCGCAGTGACCTATAAAATTTCCAGTGGGAAAACAGGAGTGATGACTTTGATTTTGACAGATTTCTTTGGTTGCTACATCAAAAAGGTACAGTCAGATGAGAAGAGAACTTATCTGTAGGTTTCAGTGTGGTCACTCCATGTATTTCTAGATATTTAACAGAAGTCTTAATATGCACCCTAATTTATCTATCCTAAATATATCTCCCTCTCCCAAAGAGAAAAATCTTCTAAAATGTACCCATTTTTCAAGAAGTTGCATATTTAATAGAGCTATTGTTTCTGACTTGAATTTGCTCCCAATTTTTGAATGGAATGTGCTAGTTGTTTAATTTTTAGCATTATGAAAGTGAAGAAAATTGACATGAAGAGAAAATCATTTCTATTTGGAATTTTAAAAGAGTGACTAAGAACAGATAATCCATTTTACACAATTCCATTCACCCTGAATAATCTCACAATTCCGATGAGCTGTCAAGTAATTCATTTCTTGACCAGACCGTTAGTTTTGAACTAAATCTTTACAATGAAATAAGCACATAGACTTATCCATCTAGAAAAATATGAAAATAAAACTGCACAACAGATTGATAAAAGACTTTAAACAAATAAACTCCAAAATCCTTCACATTCCTGAAGTTTATCACTTACAATTTTGTAGGCATAGATCAGAATGGGATTCTTGACAAAGCTTTTTCTCTAATATCTTCTTTTTAAAAACTATGGGAAAAAGTTAAAAAATACACAAAAACTCTAGGGATATTAATACTAACAAAGAAGATTTTAAAAGGTAAATAGGCATCAAGTAATCGGTACATTTTCAGTAAAACGTGATAGTTGTCTCAGCTTTTCCAGGCTGCTATCACAAATATCACACAGTGGTTTGGCCTAATAATAGGAATTTATTGGCTCATGATTTTGAGACTAAGAGAAGTTCAAAATCAAGACAAAATCCTCCCCCAAATCTATAGCATTCTGGTGCTGGCTGCTGGTGATCTTTGGAGCTCACTGCCTTATGTCTCTGCTTTGAATCACATGGCGAGGCTGTCTCCTTTCTCTTCTGGTTCCCACTGATTTCTGTCTTCCAGTGCCTCTCCCTGGCTTTCCCGGACTATGCCTGAATTTCTTCTGCTCATAAAGGACTCCAGGAAGCCAGATTAAGGCCACCCTCATTTAGCTGGTTCCCACCTTAACTAAAATCACATCATCAAGAGGTCCTTTCTACAATGGGTTCATACCCACAGGAATGCAGATTAAGATTAAGAACCTGTTCAAATAAAGGTACACAATTCAATCTACCACAATAGCTAAACGCCACAGTGAACAGCCAAGGAAGGTGCTTCTTTGCTTAGGTGAGGGAAGAACATACCCCCCCACTCAACACACACACACACAAAAGTTGGTTAAATGATCAAAGGCTCCTTCCCTCAAAGTGTCTCAGAGTTGGCTACATGTCTAAGGAAGTTTGGGATGGCTCAGTTGTTGACACTTGTGCTTACAAAGCAGCATTTGATTTCCTCATTCATTCATCCTTCATTCAATGAATATCTTTAGAGTGCCTGGCATCTCATTTATTCAACAATTACCCAATGAGCTCCTAATCTATGCCAGACTCATGAAATATATGTTTTAACAGAGGGAGGAAAAAAAGTAAACAGTCTACATGCATAAGTAGACAAAAAATAAAAATGATTTCAAATTAGAGTGAGTTCCAAGAGGGAAGTAAACGTTGGTATGAAACATGCAAATAAGAGGGTGGGATCCACTTTAAATAGAGAGGACAGGGTGTTCCAGGCAGGGAGGGGCACGTACAAGTGTCCTGAGTTGATAACGATCTTGCTGACGTCACAAAAGCAAAAGACAACTGGTATACCGGCAGTGCAGTGAGCAAGGAGAGAATGCTGCCGAGGGATGGAGCTGAAAAAATGGGCAGGAACCTCATGCTTTAAAGCCAAGAAGGCCAGAGAAAGGAATTTTTGGTTTCTTCTAAGCAAAATAGAAAGTCATCTTTTGTAAAACATTTTAAATTAGGCAAGAGATATAGGATGATGATTTATGTATAAATATTATAAAGAGCCTCCTTTCAACAACATGAAGTGTATAATAATAATATTGAGAATATTTATTGGGCAATTACTATGTGCCTGTATATTGAGGCATGGTACAAGCTTAATTAACTTATTTATTTTGTTACCACTCTGTGCTAGTTTGGATATATTATGGCCCACCAAAAGCCATATTCTTTAATGCAATCTTGTGGGGGCAGATGTATTAGTGTTGATTAGGTTGGAA
Source organism: Choloepus didactylus (assembly GCF_015220235.1). NCBI lineage: Eukaryota > Metazoa > Chordata > Mammalia > Pilosa > Megalonychidae > Choloepus > Choloepus didactylus. Next base: position 2,086,954 of record NC_051334.1, on the reverse strand, counting down.
TCCTTTGATTGAGTGTTTCCATGGAGATGAGATTCAACCAACCCGTAGATGAAATATGTGACTGAATTATTTCCATGGAGCTCAGACCCCTCCCATTCAGGGTGGTTCTTGATTTAATCATTGGAGTCCTATAAAACTGCTTATAGACAGAAGGAGCTCGCTGCTGCAGCCAAGAGAGACATTTTAAAAATGGCCATTGAAAGTAGACTTTTACTACTCCAGAGTCTGCCTGGGAGAAACTAAGAGAATACCCCCAGATGCCTAGAGAGAAATGTCCTGGGAGAAAGCCATTTTGAAAGACAACGTGGGAGCAAAGGAAGAAGACAACAGCCACGTGCCTTCCCAGACAATAGAGGTGTTCCAGACGCCATTGGTCATTCTTCTGTGAAGTTACCATATTTTTGATGCCTTAGCTTGGACACTTCTATTGCCTTAAGACTGTAATTTTGTAACCAAATAAACCCCCTTTATAAAAGCCAATCCATTTATGGTATTTTGCACAACGGCAGCATTAGCAAACCGGAACACACTCCTAGAGGTAGGTACTGTTTTCACAGCCCTCTTAACCGATGAGGAAACTGAGACACTAAAAATAAAGTAACCACCTGAGATTCATGCATCTAGGAAGTACCATGTCCCTTGGCCCCTTGGGTGAAAACTGATGAGTGCCACATGGGAAAGCAGATAATGCATGTCAGAGATAGGGAGGGGACAGGCACCAAACCTTAACCCTACATGATGGATAAGGTATGAATGTAGGAGAGGGAATGCAAGTATCCCAGGCATGGGAAGAATGAAAGAGAAAAAAAATCCAGGACCAAGGTGCAGTGACTTCTCAGTGATGCTAGGTTGGGATAGAGTATGAAGTATCCAGAGAGGAGGATGGATGTCTCAGGTTGTAAAGATAAGTGCAGAGCAGGTAATGGAGAGCTCTTACTTCAAGCATGCACAATGGATGATGGATGATGATTCTCAAATGGGAGAGTGGTCTTATACAATCTATTATTTAGGAAGATGAAACAAGAACTGTTCATTAAATGGGTTGGGGAATATGAGCGGCCTTAGGCAGGAGCTTCTTAAAACAGTAAAAGTAAACCACAAAGAGAGAAGAGGATCAGGGAAGGCAGAGAGGTATCACAGAGGAAGAAATTAAAAGACCTTTGGAAAGGGGTTTACATCACTTAGATTACATCAGGGACACAAATGAGAGGGTTCTCAGAGTTCAAGATGACGGATTCAGTGGAGAAGATGCTATTTGCAGGAAAACAGCAGAGAGTAGCACAAGTTTGGCAAGGGATATGACAGGTCAATTTTGCATGCACTGGATTTGAATTTTTGGCAGAGCCTACAGGAAAAATTGTCCAAGAGGCAGCTGTAAGGGCAGGATAGATGTTGGTGGGAAAGTCAGAGCAGAAAGTGGAGGTGGGTCTCCCGAGTAGAAGTGATTGCTAAACCATGAGTAGATGCAAAGTCATGGAGGAAAGTATGAGATAAACAGAAGTAGGCTGAGGTTGGGTTTCAGGGAGCAAGCAGAACTAAAAGAGGCAGAAAGAGCAGGGTCAGACAAGTTAAATAAAGGAAGAGAAAGGCAGTAGGGGGAGAACTAGCTGAGTGCGGTGTCTTTGAATTCAAGGAAGGGGAAAATTCCCCAAATGAGGAGCAATGAACATGTGAAGGTCTATGCAGAACTCCAAGGAGGATGAAAGCTCCACTGATGGGTGAGCCTCCCCAGGGGTCAGCTGCAGAGTGTCCTTTCTAGTGTGTTATTTGAAACGAAAGTGGAAAGAAAGTGGGAGAAAATAAAGAGATGTATCTTAATAAGACTTGTCTGCTCTTTAGGGACTTTGTATTCAGACATAGATTTTGAGAAAGCTGATTAGAATAATAGAAGGACTTGGTTATAAATATTTAAGGTCAATTCCAAAAAAACAAAACAAACATTAGAAAAAAGAGAATATGGAGGATTGACAAGAAATAATTTCTCAAAGCCCATCAATTATTTCATATAATTGAGAAATGCAAATTAAAATACCATGAGATACCACTTCATACCTACTAGAATAGTTATTAATTTAAAAATTTGAAAATAACGTGTGTTGGTAAAGATGTGGTGAAATAGGAATCCTTATACATTGTTAGTAGGAATGCAGAATGATGCTGTGGAAAACATTTGGCAGTTCCTCATAAAGTTAAGCATAGTATTCTCATATGATCTAGCAATTCCATTCCTAGGTATACCCCAAATAATTGAAAATGCACTCGGGCAGATATTTGCACACCAATGTACAAAATAATAACCTCATCACTTCCATTCTCATGTACGTCTGCAGCATCTGACTTTGCCAACCCCCAGTGACATTCTGAAACCTCTCTCTTCCCATAACTGAACTACCCCAGACAACCCCAGCCTTTGACAGTTACTTCATGGGATTATTCTCTAACCAATAGGTTACCAGATCCCATCAATGCCATCTCTCCAGTCCCTCTCTGGAGTGTTATGTGTGATGTTTTGCACCTGTATGTACCCCAGAAAAATATGTTCTTAAAGTTAATCCACTCTTGTGGGTGTGAGCTCAGTGTAAGTAGGACCTTTTGTTCAGGTTACTTCAACTAAGGTGCGTCTCACCTCAATCAGGATGGGTCTTAGTCCTATTACTCGAGTCCTTTATAAAAGAATGACATTTATACAGAGAAAGCCAGAGAGAGAGCAGCCAGAAGCTGAAATATTCAACGAAACCCAGAAGAGAATGGAGAGACCAGTAGGCACCACCGTGTGCCTTGCCATGTGCCAACTAAGGACCAAGGGTCACCAGCAACCAGCCCCAGAATGCCACAGTCTTTGGGGAGAAAGCATCACTGTCATGATGTCTTGATTTGGACATTTTCCAAGCCTCAAAACTGTAAGCTAGTAAGCTCCTATTATTTTACCTGACCCATTTTGCAGTGTCTGCTTAAGTAGCTTAGGAAATTAAACATATCTTCTAGCATGATGATCCTCTCAAAATATGATGCCAATACATGGCTTTCAAATGAATGACTGAATCAATGATGCAATATTCATGGCTTTCTAGTCTGAAAGAAAAATCACTCCATGCAGCCTGGAATTTCCAGAACTGCATTTGAGACAGAACGTGTCTTTGCTTGCTGAAATGGGAATAATCAGCTGCCTTCAAGTTGTCTAGTGTTCTGAGTTATGACCCAAGCAGGTGGAGGCCATGAGGGCATATCAGTGAGTTTTTATGGTTGTTATTATTAATCATAGCATCCCTCACAGTCCACAGCACATGGTAGATGCCCAATGAATACGCACTGACTTGTGTTGACAAGCAACACGAGATAACTTGTAAATCAGCAGACCAAGACTGAATGACAAAAGCAGACCATGAGGCCCAGAGTTATCAAAACCACCATCAAACTATTCAATTCCAGGACTGAAATACAGTGGGGAGGTCAAAAATTAAACAGGTCACTCGTGGAAACATAACCTGAGCATGCACTAGCTCAGTGGTTCTCAGATCACGGTCCCTGGTGGAACCATGGCAGATTGGCCTGACAGTTTACAGGGCGCAGCTTAGAGATGCTGACTCCGAAATTCTGGGGGGATGGAGCCCAGCCACCCACGTCATAAAACAAGCCACCCAGGAGCTTCTGCTGCTCACTCAAGTTTGAGCAATATGGCAGTAGAAAGATCTGATTCAAAAGTAATAAAAACTTAGGGTTCTGGTAACAACCTTCCCAGGAGAAATAGCCTGAGAAAGTCAGAAATGAAATGGATGGATGTTTACCCTCCTGCATCCATGGATTTATGGGCTCAGGAATTGGGCAAATCAGGAAACCATGAGCTATTTCTCTCCATTAAGCCACATTTCTGAGGTGTCTCAATATCAGCAGTGAATCCCATATTTGCAGTAGCATTCATCCCTCAAATCTGCCCGATTCCCCCTTCAACAGGACCACCCCCATCATCTCCTCTGCCCCAATATGACTTTAGGTTATTTCCACTCCCTCCCAGCTCAAAGTTCCAGTGTCTTTCCCGAAAAGGCCACCCACAAACCCCAACTCTCCAGTATGTCCCCTTTTAGGAGCCCTCATATTCATTGGGCGCCATGAACACTGATGGCCACACTCACCATGGTGATGGTGCTGCATTATATGATGCATCCATGTCATTGTTTGATCAGCGCTTCTATCCTCCAGCAGCCCACAGATCCAGGAGGTGGGTGAGGGGGGGGGGGTGCCTGGTGCTTCCACCTCAACTCTGTCCCCCACTCACAACGGGCAGCCCAGAGCCTGCCTGGCAGCAACGTTCAAAGTATTCAATGTATGACTAAGTTTCAAGTGGTTTGGACACTCACACTGAGTTTGAGGTTGAAGAGGATCATAGTAATCCTCTTTATAAAGATGGAGAAATATCTCCTGAGGGGTTGGAAAGGAGAAGACGTGACATCTGGACTTCCTTTCACCTTGATGCAGCGTTTGTTCCTTTGCTTAACTGTTTACAACGTATGAATCAGAGATTGAAAATGAGCTGAAGAAAACCACTTTGCAGCCCATGTTTCCTAATGGACAGGCACAGAAGAAAATGGAAGGGAAGGATGAAAAAATTACCAACGTTACCCCTTCCCAGGTTTCATTTTAATGCAATTTGAATTTTCTAACCTAAACACCACACAGTGATTTTATACTGCCTGACTTTTGAGTCTTGATATCTTTCGGTATGTAAATGCCCGAGTGGTTTTAAATCACGCCATTTCTACTGGGAAGCCCTCCCTTCCAGATCTCCATCCAATATTCAACCGTGTCACAATGATGTTTATTCAGAAAATGTGTGTAGCACTTCACCATTCTAATCATGGTCTAAAATGAGCACTAATGAAGTCAAGAGTCTTAATTGCCATGATTCTGGCTCTCAAATCATAAAGCATCAGAATCAGAAAGGACGTAGAGATGGTCCAACCCACTCATTTGACGGTTAACGGAGAGGAAGCTGTGCTGTTTCCCTTCCAAGGACTGTAATTAAAAATGGGGCTCCCACCCCCACTCTGGGATGGGTTGACACCCTGAGAAGCTGCAGTGGACTCTCTCAAATTCTCAGGAAAGGGGAGGGAGGGAGAAGACAATGACATCTCCACGTCCATTGCCACAATGTATCTGAGAAACAAGGCAAGGCTCAGAATCAGGCTGAGGCAGTGGTTTGAATTCCAGTTCTGCTTGGAAATGGATACATTTGAAAAAGTCCTCTAAAGAGCTCTGTGTCTTGGTTATTGGTAAAACGAGATGTTTAGACTCATGGTGTGTTTTCTTCAGTCTCTGAAATGTTAAACCTGGAGCAAAACAGAACAAGAACATTCCAGCCCCCCACCCCACCCCACCCCCACCCCCCACACACACATTCACTCACTTATTTGGAAAGGGTCATTGTGGAAATAGAACATTTGGATGACTGAGCGAATGTGTTTATCTTCAAACAAGTATTTCATGATATACAAAAGCTACCTGGCCATCTCTACACATTTGCATCCTGTTGATGAATGACAAGGAAATCTATGCCATTTACATAACGCACATTCAAAAATGCTTCTGCCCTAAATGTGAGGACAACTTCTGTCAAATTGTATTGGGGTTCAATCTGGATACATTCACCCAAAACTGTGTGTATGTATGTGATAAGATAATTATATAATAAATTGGCTCTTCCTTTTCTCTTACATGTTTCAGCTTAGCTTATTTACTGGTTTCCTTTTAAAGCAAAAACTTATTTTAAACCTGTTCCATCAGGCAGCTTGAATATTTTAGCAATGGTATCAATATTTCAAAAATATAACCAACATTCTTGAAATGTTTAAAAGGAAAACAAAATGTTTTTAATGCTTTTAGTCAAAATAGTATATATCCATTTTGGCAAACATAAATAATAAAGAAACGTGTATAGAAAAAAAAAATCACACACCTCCACAATCCAATGTTATAGAAATAAGTTCTTATTAACTAGTTGACAATACATTTTCAGACCTTTAAAAACTTCATATGTGGTTGAAGTTGCCACTTCAAATAAAACAGGGCTGATTGCTATTTTATTATCATTATCATTTGAATAAAATATCTGTTTTTTTTCCACACATTCTTTTATCATTAAAAAAAGGTGAAATATTGAAATATGTCAATTTATTATCAAAATTAAAAACAATAACACTAAGTAATCTATTATGAAGTCATTCTGATAAATGTTACATTGCATTCTTTGGGGTAGGTGATATGAATTTAGATTCTCTGAGGTTAATAAAACATTGCTTAAAAACACATTTTCCATATAAATTCATCTTGTATTCACTCAGAATTTTACCACTTCTATTTTTGTTGTGGAATCTAATTTCAATCAATCAATGTAACAGTTCAGAAAATATAACAGTTTTCAGTGAGTCATAAATTTAATTTTCTGCACAGCACATTTTGAGTGTTTCCACTGATGTTAATAACTTCTAAATAAGTGACAGCTCTCACCAATTTGTTCACATCTGTAGAACTGTAAATCAGATTCTGCACATCAAATGTTCAAATGCTGTTTTCCCATTTACTGCACTTTCATTCGCAATAAGGTTTTGCTCAATTTTAGATAAGCTGGCTACATTGTGTTTTGCACTTTTGTCTGAAAGACACTTATCAAGTTTAGTTTTTTTCTTTTTTTATTTCTCTAAGGCTATCACTTACATAAATCAATTCCGGTTTCCCTTTGGAAAAAGTGCATTATAAAGACTCTACCCAAACATTGAGCAAATTCTCCCTGCAGCCTGTACTGGTTATAGAGACCAGTCTTATTGCAACAAAAGAGCTTCTAAAATAATGTGTTCACCATCTCTCGCTGCACAGTTTTCTGAGTTTATCTGGACATGCCAAGCATATATGATTTGGTTATTGGAATCCCAACGGCAGTGAAACTCCCTGTGTTAAACCTGGCATGGATGTATCTTGTTTTACAATGAGATGAATTTTCCCCTATCCCCAGGGACATCTGAGATGTTTTGGGGTGTCACAACTAGGTGAGTGGGTGCTTCTGGTTGGTATTCATTGGGTAGAAGCCAGGGTTCCTGTTTACCATTCCACAAGGCACAGGTCAGCTCCACCACAAAGAGTCATCCCACCAAAAAATGCCAACAGTACTAAGGTGGAGAAATCTTTTTTTTCTGAGATAGCTGTATCCCTGCAAAATATCCAAGTAAATCAAATCACATTTAAATACTATATAAAACTCCCCAGTTTCAAAAAAATCTCTAATGAATCATTTTGGAAGAGTTGACAATGATCGTCGACATAGTTCAATATTCATAATCTATGTCATAGAAACTTAGATTTGTCAAGCACACACACTAACGAACTGTTCTTAAAATGGAGCACAACTCCACTAGCCAAGTATGATAGCCAACTATTTTAATTGCATAGATCACTTTGCTATTCTTTAGTCTTTATCTTCCTAAGTACAATATGGAATATGTACTGCAATGAAATAACATAATTTTGCTCATTGTGGGTTGCTAAAGTATGTGTGTGTGGGGGGGGGTGATATTTGCAATCAATTTGGTACGTTTCTGTGTTTTTTTGTTTTGCTTCATTTTTTAACGTAGAACAAAAGCCAGTTTCCAACCCCTCCTCTTGGAAGAATGCTATGCCCCTGAGTGTTAAAGAAAATACTCATGGGTCTTTTAAAATTCTTGAGCACTCTGTTTTGCTGATTCTACAACTTACTTCCCCATGGGATAAAAAAAAAACAGCAGTTTCTTCAACAAGAATTTGCATGACTAGAAAAGGTTGGAGTGGGACCATTTACTAAAAGAAATTTAAAAAGAGTTCAATGTGTGCACCTTTCTGAGATCACAATTTAAAAATTCATTTGGGCATTTATGATTAATAGTCGATATTGGGAAATTACTGTTGATATGTTTGCATGTGGTAAGGATACTGTGGCTATATTGGAAACAAGATTTTCCGTAGAGCAACATGCTGAAATATCATGATTTCCTTTAAGAAATAAGAAATAGGGGAAGTGTAGGAAGTTGAAGGTGAAAGATTAAGGCATGCATTCATAATTGCTGAACTGGAGTGATGGATATATGGGATTCATCGTCCTGTTTTCTTTATTGTTTGTATAGATTTGAAATGTTATATAGGAAAATAGTCCAGAAGATTTCAACCACAAGCAAAAGAAAAAAGTATACGAAACAAAACAACATATAAAAAATGGCAGACCAAAAGAGTAAACAAAAATAAGTAGGGCTCCTGCAATGGAGAATGGGGGAGGGGGGCCCATTTATGAGGAGGGGTTTGAAAATAAGTCACAGGAAAAAAAATGTACAAATAACCTAAATATCGAAGAATAAAGGAATGGTTAAATGGGCTACAGCATAATCTTCTGAGAGACTCTATCACTCACAAAAAGCAAGGCTTATGAAGATTTCTAACAATCCTAAACTCTCTTCTGCAATAATATTGTGGGATATGCAAAGTTCAAAATGGAAAAGATAGAGGTAGAGCTAGATATGACATAGACATAAATAAGGAAATGAATATAGATATATATAAAAGATGATTTAGATATAAGTGTGGCTACAGATAAGACACTATAACAGATACAGGTGTAGATGATACATAGACAAAGATACATCTATGATATATATAGAGATGGGATTTACATCAAGATATAGATGCAGATGTGATACACAGTTGTAAAGATAAGGGTATAGCTAGGTAACTATCACTTATGTATAAAATATTCAAAGGACTGGCAGAAATTAGATGAATTCCTTCCTTTTTAACCACTGGCCTATAGAAAGATGACAAATTTTTATGTTTTTTCAAAACTTCTGTATTTCCTACAATATTCCTTATTCCTTCTCTATGAGGAGAAATGCACTGCCTTTGCTTCCATGACTTACTTATAAAATGAAACTGGTTACTGGAATTCCAAGAAGAATGCTGCTTAAAATAGGTTTAAGTGATCACCACTTATATGCAAATTAAAAATTTATTTAGCAATATATATAGATATATCTCATAACGGGAAGAAGATACTATCGTATTCAAATTATTGATCACGGTGAAAAGATGCACGTGGATGTGCATACAGGATCAAATTATAACCTGATCAGTCGGGGCCCTTGGGAAATATGCCAGTAAGTAATATGTTCTCTCAAATGGATACCTATTTATGGAAAGATATAAAGATATAAACTGTAGGAAGTAAAGAGTTCTACCCCATTCCCAACCCATGGTATGAATGGTTGGCTTCCTGCATAAGAAAGTGCTGGGAAAATGCAGATCAAACTCTGTCAAGAATGATGTGAAGGCGGCCAGCCCATGGAGATTGCCAGATGGACACATCTTTGTAAATTAATATCCCTGGGCCCCCAGGGTGCAGTGGAGCTGATCAATACAACAGAAAACTGGAATGCCAGGTCAAACTCACAGACCAAATGGCTGGCCATGTGGACCCCATACCTTCCCAGAGTACACTCCTCCTTCCATGCCCAAACCCTGGGTGGGATTTTCACTCTAGTTGTTCTTTCACATAATGCAGCTAATTTATCAGCTACCAAAATGAAAATGCTCCCCAATGGCCAAACAATGGCAACAAAATTAATAATGTAAAAGTACGTGACAGAATAAGGAGCATAGTATTGGATTAGAACCCAAAGTATAAACTAAATATCCAAGAGTCTATACTGATATAAATAAATTATTGAATACACAAATACATGGGGAAGAAGAGACAAATCTTCCTTACAGAGGAATTCCAAAAAATGCATGTAGATATCCCCCCTCTATGTAGGATTTAACTCTCCCCAGCCCTCTTCCCTTAAGTGTAAGTTGCACTTGAACAATTTGCTTCCAAAGAATAGACTTATAGGAAAAGGGGGTGGGGTGTAACTTTACTGTGGATAAATGTGACAAATACAACCTCCACCAGGTCACCTACCACCACTAATAAGTTTTGTTGATCACATGTACCCTTGGTATGATGTGATGAGAAGGGATCTTTACCTCAGTAGTTTTTATCCCCAGAACTCATAATTCTCGTCTAACCATGAGAAAAACATCAGACAAATTCCAACTGAGCAACATTCTACAAAATACCTCAAAATTATCAAGGATGAGGCGGGGCAAGATGGCGGACTGGTGAGCTGTAAGTTTTAGTTACTCCTCCAGGAAAGTAGGTAGAAAGCCAGGAACTGCGTGGACTGGACACCACAGAGCAATCTGACTTCGGGCATACTTCATACAACACTCATGAAAATGTCGAACTGCTGAGATCAGCGAAATCTGTAAGTTTTTGCGGCCAGGGGACCCGCGCCCCTCCCTGCCAGGCTCAGTCCCGGGGGAGGAGGGGCTGCCAGCTCCGGGAAGGAGAAGGGAGAATTGCAGTGGTAGCCCTTCTCAGAAACGCATTCTACTGATTCATACTCCAACCATAGATAGACTGAGACCAGACACCAGAGAATCTGAGAGCTGCCAGCCCAGCAGAGAGGAGACAGGCATAGAAAAAAAAAATAACGCGAAAAACTCCAAAATAAAAGCAGAGGATTTTTGGAGTTCTGGTGAACACAGAAAGGGGAAGGGCGGAGCTCAGGCCTTGAGGCGCATATGCAAATCCTGAAGAAAAGCTGATCTCTCTGCCCTGTGAACCTTTCCTTAATGGCCCTGGTTGCTTTGTCTATTAGCATTTCAATAACCCATTAGATCTCTGAGGAGGGCTCTTTTTTTTTTTTTTTTTTTTTTTTAATCCTTTTTTCTTTTTCTGAAACAACTACTCTAAGAAGCCCAATACAGAAAGCTTCAAAGAATTACAATTTGGGCACGTCAAGCCAAGAGCAGAACTAAGAGAGCGCTGAGACAAAAGGCAATAATCCAGTGGCTGAGAAAATTCACTAAACACCACAACTTCCCAAGAAAAGGGGGGTGTCTGCTCACAGCCACCATCCTGGTGGACAGGAAACACTCCTGCCCATCGCCAGCCCCATAGCCCAGAGCTGCCCCAGACAACCCAGTGTGACGGAAGTGCTTCAAATAACAGGCACACACCACAAAACTGGGCGTGGACATTAGCCTTCCCTGCAACCTCAGCTGATTGTCCCAGAGCTGGGAAGGTGGAGCAGTGTGAATTAACAAAGCCCCATTCAGCCATCATTTGAGCAGACTGGGAGCCTCCCTACACAGCCCAGAAGCCCAGAACTGCCCGGGGGGGACGGCACTCACATGTGACATAGCACAGTCATCCCTCAACAGAGGACCCGGGGTGCACAGCCTGGAAGAGGGGCCCACTTGCAAGTCTCAGGAGCCATACGCCAATACCAAAGACTTGTGGGTCAGTGGCAGAGACAAACTGTGGCAGGACTGAACTGAAGGATTAGACTATTGCAGCAGCTTTAAAACTCTAGGATCATCAGGGAGATTTGATTGTTAGGGCCACCCCCCCTCCCCGACTGCCCAGAAACATGCCCCACATACAGGGCAGGCAACACCAACTACACACGCAAGCTTGGTACACCAATTGAGCCCCACAAGACTCACTCCCCCACTCACCAAAAAGGCTAAGCAGGGGAGAACTGGCTTGTGGAGAACAGGTGGCTCGTGGACGCCACCTGCTGGTTAGTTAGAGAAAGTACTCCACGAAGCTGTAGATCTGATAAATTAGAGATAAGGACTTCAATAGGTCTACAAACCCTAAAAGAACCCTATCAAGTTCAGCAAATGCCACGAGGCCAAAAACAACAGAAAATTATAAAGCATATGAAAAAACCAGACGATATGGATAACCCAAACCCAAGCACCCAAATCAAAAGACCAGAAGAGACACAGCACCTAGAGCAGCTACTCAAAGAACTAAAGATGAACAATGAGACCATAGTACGGGATATGAAGGAAATCAAGAAGACTCTAGAAGAGCATAAAGAAGACATTGCAAGACTAAATAAAAAAATGGATGATCTTATGGAAATTAAAGAAACTGTTGACCAAATTAAAAAGATTCTGGACACTCATAGTACAAGACTAGAGGAAGTTGAACAACGAATCAGTGACCTGGAAGATGACAGAATGGAAAATGAAAGCATAAAAGAAAGAATGGGGAAAAAAATTGAAAAAATCGAAATGGACCTCAGGGATATGATAGATTATATGAAACGTCCGAATATAAGACTCATTGGTGTCCCAGAAGGGGAAGAAAAGGGTAAAGGTCTAGGAAGAGTATTCAAAGAAATTGTTGGGGAAAACTTCCCAAATCTTCAAAACAACATAAATACACAAATCATAAATGCTCAGCGAACCCCAAATAGAATAAATCCAAATAAACCCACTCCGAGACATATACTGATCACACTGTCAAACACAGAAGAGAAGGAGCAAGTTCTGAAAGCAGCAAGAGAAAAGCAATTCACCACATACAAAGGAAACAGCATAAGACTAAGTAGTGACTACTCAGCAGCCACCATGGAGGCAAGAAGGCAGTGGCACGATATATTTAAAATTCTGAGTGAGAAAAATTTCCAGCCAAGAATACTTTACCCAGCAAAGCTCTCCTTCAAATTTGAGGGAGAGCTTAAATTTTTCACAGACAAACAAATGCTGAGAGAATTTGCTAACAAGAGACCTGCCCTACTGGAGATACTCAAGGGAGCCCTACAGACAGAGAAACAAAGACAGGACAGAGAGACTTGGAGAAAGGTTCAGTACTAAAGAGATTCGGTATGGGTACAATAAAGGATATTAATAGAGAGAGGGGAAAAATATGGCAAACATAAACCAAAGGATAAGATGGCCGATTCAAGAAATGCCTTCACGGTTATAACGTTGAATGTAAATGGATTAAACTCCCCAATTAAAAGATATAGATTCGCAGAATGGATCAAAAGAAATGAACCATCAATATGTTGCATACAAGAGACTCATCTTAGACACAGGGACACAAAGAAACTGAAAGTGAAAGGATGGAAAAAAATATTTCATGCAAGCTACAGCCAAAAGAAAGCAGGTGTAGCAATATTAATCTCAGATAAAATAGACTTCAAATGCAGGGATGTTTTGAGAGACAAAGAAGGCCATACTAATAAAAGGGGCAATTCAGCAAGAAGAAATAACAATCGTAAATGTCTATGCACCCAATCAAGGTGCCACAAAATACATGAGAGAAACACTGGCAAAACTAAAGGAAGCAATTGATGTTTCCACAATAATTGTGGGAGACTTCAACACATCACTCTCTCCTATAGATAGATCAACCAGACAGAAGACCAATAAGGAAATTGAAAACCTAAACAATCTGATAAATGAATTAGATTTAACAGACATCTACAGGACATTACATCCCAAATCAACAGGATACACATACTTTTCTAGTGCTCATGGAACTTTCTCCAGAATAGATCATATGCTGGGACATAAAACAAGCCTCAATAAATTTAAAAAGATTGAAATTATTCAAAGCACATTCTCTGACCACAATGGAATACAATTAGAAGTCAATAACCATCAGAGACTTAGAAAATTCACAAATACCTGGAGGTTAAACAACACACTCCTAAACAATCAGTGGGTTAAAGAAGAAATAGCAAGAGAAATTGCTAAATATATAGAGACGAATGAAAATGAGAACACAACATACCAAAACCTATGGGATGCAGCAAAAGCAGTGCTAAGGGGGAAATTTATAGCACTAAACGCATATATTAAAAAGGAAGAAAGAGCCAAAATCAAAGAACTAATGGATCAACTGAAGAAGCTAGAAAATGAACAGCAAACCAATCCTAAACCAAGTACAAGAAAAGAAATAACAAGGATTAAAGCAGAAATAAATGACATAGAGAACAAAAAAACAATAGAGAGGATAAATATCACCAAAAGTTGGTTCTTTGAGAAGATCAACAAGATTGACAAGCCCCTAGCTAGACTGACAAAATCAAAAAGAGAGAAGACCCATATAAACAAAATAATGAATGAAAAAGGTGACATAACTGCAGATCCTGAAGAAATTAAAAAAATTATAAGAGGATATTATGAACAACTGTATGGCAACAAACTGGATAATGTAGAGGAAATGGACAATTTCCTGGAAACATATGAACAACCTAGACTGACCAGAGAAGAAATAGAAGACCTCAACCAACCCATCACAAGCAAAGAGATCCAATCAGTCATCAAAAATCTTCCCACAAATAAATGCCCAGGGCCAGATGGCTTCACAGGGGAATTCTACCAAACTTTCCAGAAAGAACTGACACCAATCTTACTCAAACTCTTTCAAAACATTGAAGAAAATGGAACACTACCTAACTCATTTTATGAAGCTAACATCAATCTAATACCAAAACCAGGCAAAGATGCTACAAAAAAGGAAAACTACCGGCCAATCTCCCTAATGAATATAGATGCAAAAATCCTCAACAAAATACTTGCAAATCGAATCCAAAGACACATTAAAAAAATCATACACCATGACCAAGTGGGGTTCATTCCAGGCATGCAAGGATGGTTCAACATAAGAAAAACAATCAATGTATTACAACACATTAAAAACTCGAAAGGGAAAAATCAATTGATCATCTCAATAGATGCTGAAAAAGCATTTGACAAAATCCAACATCCGTTTTTGATAAAAACACTTCAAAAGGTAGGAATTGAAGGAAACTTCCTCAACATGATAAACAGCATATATGAAAAACCCACAGCCAGCATAGTACTCAATGGTGAGAGACTGAAAGCCTTCCCTCTAAGATCAGGGACAAGACAAGGATGCCCGCTGTCACCACTGTTATTCAACATTGTGCTGGAAGTGCTAGCCAGGGCAATCCGGCAAGACAAAGAAATAAAAGGCATCCAAATTGGAAAAGAAGAAGTAAAACTGTTATTGTTTGCAGATGATATGATCTTATATCTAGAAAACCCTGAGAAATCAACGATACACCTACTAGAGCTAATAAACAAATTTAGCAAAGTAGCGGGATACAAGATTAATGCACATAAGTCAGTAATGTTTCTATATGCTAGAAATGAACAAACTGAAGAGACACTCAAGAAAAAGATACCATTTTCAATAGCAACTAAAAAAATCAAGTACCTAGGAATAAACTTAACCAAAGATGTAAAAGACCTATACAAAGAAAACTACATAACTCTACTAAAAGAAATAGAAGGGGACCTTAAAAGATGGAAAAATATTCCATGTTCATGGATAGGAATGCTAAATGTCATTAAGATGTCAATTCTACCCAAACTCATCTACAGATTCAATGCAATCCCAATCAAAATTCCAACAACCTACTTTGCAGACTTGGAAAAGCTAGTTATCAAATTTATTTGGAAAGGGAAGATGCCTCGAATTGCTAAAGACACTCTAAAAAAGAAAAACGAAGTGGGAGGACTTACACTCCCTGACTTTGAAGCTTATTATAAAGCCACAGTTGCCAAAACAGCATGGTACTGGCACAAAGATAGACATATAGATCAATGGAATCGAATTGAGAATTTGGAGATAGACCCTCAGATCTATGGCCGACTGATCTTTGATAAGGCCCCCAAAGTCACTGAACTGAGCCATAATGGTCTTTTCAACAAATGGGGCTGGGAGAGTTGGATATCCATATCCAAAAGAATGAAAGAGGACCCCTACCTCACCCCCTACACAAAAATTAACTCAAAATGGACCAAAGATCTCAATATAAAAGAAAGTACCATAAAACTCCTAGAAGATAATGTAGGAAAACATCTTCAAGACCTTGTATTAGGCGGCCACTTCCTAGACTTTACACCAAAAGCACAAGCAACAAAAGAGAAAATAGATAAATGGGAACTCCTCAAGCTTAGAAGTTTCTGCACCTCAAAGGAATTTCTCAAAAAGGTAAAGAGGCAGCCAACTCAATGGGAAAAAATTTTTGGAAACCATGTATCTGACAAAAGACTGATATCTTGCATATACAAAGAAATCCTACAACTCAATGACAATAGTACAGACAGCCCAATTATAAAATGGGCAAAAGATATGAAAAGACAGTTCTCTGAAGAGGAAATACAAATGGCCAAGAAACACATGAAAAAATGTTCAGCTTCACTAGCTATTAGAGAGATGCAAATTAAGACCACAATGAGATACCATCTAACACCGGTTAGAATGGCTGCCATTAAACAAACAGGAAACTACAAATGCTGGAGGGGATGTGAAGAAATTGGAACT
This sequence comes from Choloepus didactylus, assembly GCF_015220235.1. Lineage (NCBI taxonomy): Eukaryota > Metazoa > Chordata > Mammalia > Pilosa > Megalonychidae > Choloepus > Choloepus didactylus. The sequence goes on along the minus strand of NC_051334.1, from coordinate 2,070,741 downwards.
CTTATTCATTGTTGGTGGGACTGTATAATGGTTCAGCCACTCTGGAAGTCAGTCTGGCAGTTCCTTAGAAAACTAGATACAGAGCTACCATTCGATCCAGAGATTGCACTTCTCGGTATATACCCGGAAGATCGGAAAGCAGTGACACGAACAGATATCTGCACGCCAATGTTCATAGCAGCATTATTCACAATTGCCAAGAGATGGAAACAACCCAAATGTCCTTCAACAGATGAGTGGATAAATAAAATGTGGTATATACACACGATGGAATACTACGCGGCAGTAAGAAGGAACGATCTCGTGAAACATATGACAACATGGATGAACCTTGAAGACATAATGCTGAGCGAAATAAGCCAGGCACAAAAAGAGAAATATTATATGCTACCACTAATGTGAACTTTGAAAAATGTAAAACAAATGGTTTATAATGTAGAATGTAGGGGAACTAGCAGTAGAGAGCAATCAAGGAAGGGGGAACAATAATCCAAGAAGAACAGATAAGCTATTTAACGTTCTGGGGATGCCCAGAAATGACTATGGTCTGTTAATTTCTGATGGATATAGTAGGAACAAGTTCACAGAAATGTTGCTATATTATGTAACTTTCTTGGGGTAAAGTAGGAACATGTTGGAAGTTAAGCAGTTATCTTAGGTTAGTTGTCTTTTTCTTACTCCCTTGTTATGGTCTCTTTGAAATGTTCTTTTATTGTATGTTTGTTTTCTTTTTAACTTTTTTTTTTTCATACAGTTGATTTAAAAAAGAAGGGAAAGTTAAAAAAAAAAAAAAAAAGAAAAACAAGGAAAAAAAAAAAGATGTAGTGCCCCCTTGAGGAGCCTGTGGAGAATGCAGGGGTATTTGCCTACCCCACCTCCATGGTTGCTAACATCACCACAGACATAGGGGACTGGTGGTTTGATGGGTTGAGCCCTCTACCATAAGTTTTACCCTTGGGAAGACGGTTGCTGCAAAGGAGAGGCTAGGCCTCCCTATATTTGTGCCTAAGAGTCTCCTCCTGAATGCCTCTTTGTTGCTCAGATGTGGCCCTCTCTCTCTGGCTAAGCCAACTTGAAAGGTGAAATCACTGCCCTCCCCCCAACGTGGGATCAGACACCCAGGGGAGTGAATCTCCCTGGCAACGTGGAATATGACTCCCGGGGAGGAATGTAGACCCGGCATCGTGGGACGGAGAACATCTTCTTGACCAAAAGGGGGATGTGAAAGGAAATGAAATAAGCTTCAGTGGCAGAGAGATTCCAAAACGAGCCGAGAGATCACTCTGGTGGGCACTCTTACGCACACTTTAGACAACCCTTTTTAGGTTCTAAAGAATTGGGGTAGCTGGTGGTGGATACCTGAAACTATCAAACTACAACCCAGAACCCATGAATCTCGAAGACAGTTGTATAAAAATGTAGCTTATGAGGGGTAACAATGGGATTGGGAAAGCCATAAGGACCAAACTCCACTTTGTCTAGTTTATGGATGGATGTGTAGAAAAGTAGGGGAAGGAAACAAACAGACAAAGGTACCCAGTGTTCTTTTTTACTTCAATTGCTCTTTTTCACTCTAATTATTATTCTTGTTATTTTTGTGTGTGTGCTAATGAAGGTGTCAGGGATTGATTTAGGTGATGAATGTACAACTATGTAATGGTACTGTAAACAATCGAAAGTACGATTTGTTTTGTATGACTGCATGGTATGTGAATATATCTCAATAAAATGATGATTAAAAAAAAAAAATCCAAAAAAAAAAAAAAATTATCAAGGACAAGAAAAACAAAGAAAGACAGAGAAACTGTCACAGATGAGGGAAAACTAAGGAGACATGGCAACTAATGCCAAGTGGGACCCTGGCACAGAAAATGGACATTAGTTAAAAACTGATGAAATCCAAATAAAGTTGTAGGGTTTAGTTAACAGGAATGTACCAACATTGTTTCTTTCTTGGTGACAAATAACACTGTAATAAAGGACGTTAATGAAAAGAAAAGCTGGGTGAGGGGTTTACAGAACTCTTGGATTATTTTTGCAACTTTCCCAAATTCAAAATGGTTATTTTAGAAAATGAATATAGTTTTGCCAAAAAAAAGTCCTAGAGGAAAAAAATAGATTTATATTTTGTAAAATTGAACAATATATAAGAACTGAACAGTCAGCATTTTTACTCCAGGGAGGTGTGTCTGCTTGCTTTGTGCCCTGTAACTTTCCATCGAATGGAAAAAGCAGTTCCTTGTTTTAATCCCTACAGAATCAAAGACCCCATGTGTAAAAGCAAAAATAACACAGATAAAATTGTAAAACCGTCCCTCACTGAAATAGGAAAGGATTTGTTTTTAATTCCTCTACATTAATGCATCTGCAAAACAAGATATCAGACACACAGACACCTGTACCCACAGCTTCATTCCCAACTTTTTAGATGGGTAATGCTAAAATGCACAAAAGGCCATGGCAAAACTTACGCTGCAAGCAAACAATAATTCTCAGGTAAACAGAAAGCATCTCAATAACAGCTGTGCCCCTCAAATACGCCAGGTTTCTAGTTCCATGCTAGACAAACCATTGCCAAGGAAGATCAGGTTGGGGGTGGGCTGCGTTAAAGGCAGGAGGTAGACCCTGCTACTCAACAATCAATTAGCAAGTCCCCTCCTGACTTTTGCTTCCCCTCCAACAGCCGTCAGATGTAGACTAATGGCCACAAAGTACAGGTTTCATCAACTCCATACTGGAGAATCGACAGATCAAATGCAAAGCCTTCAATCAGACAAGACTCCCGGAGACCAGCCCTGCTAACGATCCTGCCCTTCTGCACAGCTTAAAAACTCACCCTCAAGAGGGTTCCTACCATTTTTGTGCCTCTAGGACCCCATGGATGGGATGACTTTTAATCTAGGTGATGATGGATAATTCCTTCCTCTTGATTATATCTCAAGGGACTGGAAGTAGAGGAGCAGAGTACTAGAATTCATTGGTTTCTGCAAAGATGAGGGGAAGATGATACAAACTTCTCATCTTGGAGAAAACCCTGTGGGCAGAAAGATGGAAGTACCCATGAAAATACTTTGTACCCTTTTAGGAATTCCTTAAACAGACAAGATATAATAAATGAAAGGAATGAACGTTTCAAAAAAATTGGAAAGATATAGGGTCATTGCATACAGTTAAAAATTGAAAACATAAAATATACCAGAACCAGCAGAGTTGCTTTCCTAGTAACCCAGAAAAAAAAAAAAAAAATGGGGTTCCAAGTACCAAGTTTCGCTTTCAATTGCTTGGATTTTTTTCTGCCTTCTGCCCTATTTCTTTTCCTAAAATAGATTTAGTTTTTAAAAACGTCTTCTGCACAATATAGAAAAGCAGATTTTGGAAATGCAATAATGCACCTTGTTTTATTAACCTATTTGTTTTCCTTCTCATTTTGTATGCTTGAAATGGCAAAACCAGATCTGTGAAAGCCTGAAATTTCAGGTATTTCACCTTCATCTCACAAAGAATGTTTAAAAATACTGAGAAAAAAAAAAGAAAGAAAGAAAAGAAAAGAAACTAGCTAAACAAAAAATTTAAATTAAAAAAAACTGTGGGATAAATCATTTCCTCTCTCTCTGACTCAGTTTCTTCATGTATAAATGAAGAAGTATAAATGAGTACTGAGTTATTTTCAAGTCCTGAGGATCTGTGATTCTATGTTATTTTTTATTTTTAACATTAATATGACAACAGAGTCTACTTAAATTTAATATAGGTAATTTCATAATCATTTAGCACATTTTTTTATTCCTGAACAAATAGTAAACAAAGATGAAAATATGACACAGATTTCAGGCTTTCTTGAAAAATGCTGTCCTGTCCAGCCCTCCCCCACCCCCCAAAAAAGGGGGGAAATTAAAATAGCCAGAAAATGTGTACAGCATATACTGAGCACTATGCATCACTTGAATAGAGAAATTGTTTTTCTGTCCAGAAGTCTTGTACAGATGTCCGACAGGAGGGCTAGGGCAGGGCGGGGAGGGAAGGAAGGTGGAGAATCAGCTCTACCCTGTCCTGGAGAGAATCCCAGCCCAGGGAGACCATCAGGCAGGCCTTCCTACACCCAGATTCCAGGAAAGTCCTTGGGAACAAGTGCGATTGGATAATTACCCTCTGGGGAGACACTTGGGACTGGCAAACTCAAGAGAATCCAGATGAAGCAAAGGCTACTCTGTTGGGACAGACTGTTTTCCAGCACCAGAAAATCAGGGATGACCAGCCTCACATGAATAAAGTCATCTGGGGCTCAGCTGCATGTTTCCTGGGATACTGGGGACTTCCAGGCTGGGCTGGGCTTTCTCTGAATTAAACAACATTTTGAGAAGAAGAAGAACAAAACAAAACAAAAAACAAAAACAAAAACAAAAACCATGGCGTGCATTTATACGTAGGATTGTACCTTTCTCCCCACTTTAATTTTCTCATCCACAGTCATGTTTAAAGTAATGAGAGACAGGCTATGCATACTGTATTCCCTGTATGATTTAGCACCAGAACTTTAAAGATCAATTATTAAGTCAAAATGAATGATGCATTGAAAATTTTCTATTGGTTCTGTTATGCTATTATGTGAAGCAAATAAAATCTTGTCTTTGAAAAAATGTTTAGAAAGAAACATTTCCCAATAAAAAGTAGGTTATTTATACATGTATAAGTCTGTGTATGTGTATATAATATCTCTCTCTGTGTGTATGTATATACATATATAATATCAGTGTCTTAGTTTCCCAACTGCTATGACAAATGCCACATAATGGGCTGGTTTAAACAATGGGAACTTACTGGCTCACAGTTTTGAGGCTAGAAGAAGTCCAAAATCGAGACATCCAGTAAGGTGATGCTTCCTTCCCCAAATCTATAGCATTGTGGTGCCGGCTGCTGTTCATCCTTGGGTTTCCTTGGGTTTCCTTGGCTTGAGTCCCTGCCTTGGGTCACATGATGAAATCTCCTTTCTCTCCCAGATTCCACTGACTTATACTTCCAGCTCCCCTCTGTGGCTTTCTCTATGTCTAAATTTCTTCTGCTTATAAAGGCCTCCAGGAACCTCATTCAGTTGCCCACACCTTAACTAAAACTCACATCTTCAAGAGGTCCTTTTAAACTGGGTCCACACCCACAGAATTTCAGATTAAGAACACATCTAAATTCAGGTACATAATTCAATCTCCCACAATCCAGACAAATGTTGGGCATTTACAGAAGTAATTAATTTCTTACTAATTTGGATATGACTGGGTTAAATGCCAAAACATATTTTATTGTGAAATTAATACATGCCTAGTTATGTATTTTTTGTAGATCATCATATCTTTTTACTCTGGTTGTTCATCAAAGAGAGACTTTTCAATCCATGTATTGTCGTATATATTCATGGAACGTTACTCTTCCAGTGAAATTACCAGGACAGATGTAATCATTATAAAACACCTCCAAACAAATATTAAGTCAAGCAATGTGTGAAATAGTATTTTATCCACATAATACACTTCTATTTGGCTCCTATTATGGAACTAGTCTGTCAGAATATTGTTGTGGAGATAATACATATCCAAGTTATACATTACAATTTCCCTCCATTCTTTTTTGTTGTTAAATTGGTGGCTTTATTGAGATAATTCATGTACTCTACAATTCACCTGCTCTCCAGTTTTTCACTGGGGTTGTTTATTTGTGTATTTTATTTTATGCTCCAACAAATTCAGATTTCTCTCACTTTTGTTTGTCCCTTCCTGTTCCTCTCCTTTACATTTCTTTCTGTGTACATTTAATATTATTTAACTTGCATATCACGGTTCTGTCTTCTTCCTGGCTCTGCTTTCTCTGTGTGTCTGCTTTACTGTTTTACTCAGCAAGAAATGCCTTCTCCTGATGCTTCTGCTGGGTTACATTGTATCCAGTAGCCCTGAGCTCTCTGTAGTACCAGGCAACCATAAATCCAAGAGCAAGAATTTTGTCTTGTGTGGTTTTTATTGGTTGTTATTAGTTTTATTCAAAATGTCTTATCTACTTTCCAATTGTTGTAATTCTCAAAGTATACCTATTGCAAATAATTATTTGATGTTCACAAAGCATAAGCTTGTCCCATGGGTAAATTTATACTATGTCTACATAGGTTCACTCTTTTTCTGCAGTAACAAATCAAACCCGGGCTTGAACACCATCCAATGCCTCCCTGATGAGAGGCAGGCTGCCTTTTCCAAAGCTTATGGGAAACGCCATTATCCTTTGTTGGACAACCTGTCTCTTTTCCCATGTTGGTTGAATGGTGCCCTTAAGACGATATGTCCATGTCCCAAAACCTGGCACCTTGAATGTGATCTTATTTGGAAAAATGTGTTTTGAGGGTTTTTTTGCAAATGTAATTTAATTCAGTATCTTGACATAGGACATCCTGGATTGGCCAGGTGGATACTAAATTCAATGACAGGTTTCTCATAAGAGACAGAAGAGGAGAAGACAGAGAGAGGAGAGAAAGCCATGCAAGGATGAATATATATATATATTTCCAAGTTACATATTATGATTTTCCTCCATTCTTTTTTGTTCTTGTTGTTGTTAAATTGGTGTACTGAGATAACCCACATACTCTACAATTCACCTGCTCCCCAGTTTTTCACTGGGGTTGTTTATTTGTATGTTTTGTTTTATGCTCCAACAAATTCAGATTTCTCTCACTTTTTGTTTGTCCATTCCTGTTCCTCTCCTTTACATTTCTCTCTCTGTACATTTACTATTATTTAACTTGCATATCATGGTTATGTTTTCTTCCTGGCTCTGGGGCGATGCACTCACAAGCCAAGCGAGCCTTGGGCTACCAGAATCTGAAAGAGGCGAGGGGGGATTTTCCTCTAGAGCTTTCAGGGGGAGCATGGCCCCGCCAGAACCTCGATTTTGAACCTCTGTCCTCCAGAACTGTGAGAGAATATATTTTCATTATGAGGTAATACGTTATGGCAGCTGCAGAAAATGAGTATACCATCAAACTCAAGTAGACTGACCTGTTTTGCAAGTTAAAAATTAGGAGTATATTAATATAACCTGAAAATGATAAAGGGCTCCTAACTCCTAATATTTGAGCTCTATAGTGCTGAGGATTTTGTTTTTAACTATTTTAAAAATATTTATGGCCATTTAATTAAGCTTTTAGTTTCCTTAACATTTGAGATAAGGCATGAAAGATTTGGGGAAAAATAAGCAAAAATCAATGCACACACACAGGAAAGAAAACTCTGACACATTTCCTTGTTCCTAAACATGAGTCTGGTTCATTTTTTATCCCCTCCCCCTTTTACTGCCATGAAGAGGCACAAAATGTCATTGGCATGTGGTTAATAAAGGAAAGACTCAGCATTTAGTCTTCTCTATGACCGCACTTCTTGTTCCTCAACAAATATTGAACAAATACCAAAAAAGTTAATTTCTCCCAATTAACTTGGCAATTCAAACCCTTTCAAGGAGCTTCAAATCCTGTTAGCACGTCTTTCTGCTCTGTGTCAATAAAATAGAATAGAAATATTCTCAATGTATTCATGTGTTTAATTTGGGTAAAATTCATTACAAAGAAGGACCAGCTCCCCAACCTATCTACTGAATCTGTGAATACAGGACTTCTCAGAACTCTTAATGTGTCTGTTTTCAGTGTAAAACATTAAGAGAGTCGTATGGTATACGAGGGTTTCCAAAACTATTTGACTGGGGAGACTCTGAGAAAATCCCTGATTTGAGAGTTCTTCCTATCAATTGCTAGCACATTTTTTAAAGAATACATATTTTTTAAAGAATTACCTTGAAAAATTTTGCTCAAAGACAATGCAAGCAATGTCCCGTTTTCAAGCAACCCTAGGTCACCCAAGTGATGCTGTTGATTTTCAAGGATGCATCACTGAACAAATAAATCTTGAATTGTTGAAAAAGAGATTATATGAGTATTAGTGGACAGTGAGACAGTTACCTATATGCTTCACATCTTTCTTCTCTTGCTTGCAGACTCAAAAACTTCAGAATTCAAAGTAGTGTTCATGCCTAGAAAATAGGCTGAAATATCTGTTGCTTATTGATTTTTATAAACAGCCCATAGGAAATGAACATTAATTAATGAGATGGGTTTCACTGTCATAGGTTAAAAAAAATCTCACAGACACTCAATTGTTTGTTGACTCAAAGTAATCTGTTTTATGTATACATTAATATATATGACTTAGTAAAATGAAAATCAAAATTGTATACTTATAGTGTTTGAGAAATATTTGAAATATAAGCAGCCATACAAATATGGCATAGGGAGAATTCTGTTAAATGGTCATGAAAGTGTGCCCTTCACTTTTGGCGAGTCTTTCTTTTCACTATTCCTTCCTAACCATTTGCGTCATTCCTCTAATTAACTACATTTTTTTTTAAACCTTTAAGGGCTCCTGAACCCTTACCATTCATCAAATAGAAGGAAGTGGAAGGAAGGAAGGAAGGAAGGAAGGAGGGTGGGAGGGAGGAAAGGGGTGAGGGAGGGAGGGAAAGAAGAGAAGAGTGAGAGAGAAGGAAAGGAGGAAGAAAAGAGAGAAAAAGTGAGGAAGAAATGGGAGCTAGAGATAGGGAGAGAAAGAGAGAGTGAAGGAAATAAACCACAATACATTACATAACAATACATAACACCAGAAATGGGAAATGAAGGTAATTAACTCTCCCTTATTCACACCCCTTTTTGTTGAGCGTAGGGATATGTTAAGTTCTCCTGTATATTACCAGCCCTGACTTTTTTAGTTCCTGGCCTGTAACTGGCATATAGTAATTGCTCAATAAAAGCCATAGATGAAAGAAAGGACATGAAGGGCAAACGCATGCTGAAATAAGATGCCGTTTTCCAGAAATGGATACGTGTATCTTAGACACAGAGTTTGCTTCTTGCCAGTGCTATGGGGCAACATTCCTGAGCCTACCATATTGATTTTTCATCTTGAGCAAGGTCATGGACGTGAACTAGGCAACAGATTCTGTAGCTGGAAAGAAACACCAGCACCCTCCTGCCCAAGCCATGCCCAGGGCTGACACCAATGGTTTGCTGTGAGGTTCTTTCCTGCTAAGCTCCAGACCACCAAAGATTTCTCAACCTTCAATCAAGAAGCAAAGGTCACCTATCCATCCAAGCAGGCACGAGAAATAGCTTGGCACATACTCCCACTGACACAGGGTTTTATGATGGATCCACAAATAACACACTAAGAATCACATGCAGGGAAACTCAACAATGAATTGTTTCTGTTAGTATCGTAACATGTTTGCTATCACAATACCACAGACAGCTCTTCCGCTTCACTTGAATGTCACACTGTAACTTCTGTAAATCCTTAAATGTGATTTAACTATGGAACAGCCTGGCAATCTACTCACCACTTAAAGCACACTTTCTTCCAGAAAATGCATTTCAAAATTTGCTTCTAAAAAAAAGAACATAAAGGCTTTCCAATAAATTTTGAAATACAGCTAGCCTAGATGATGAAGATTTTCTGGATAAATCTGCCCACCCAACCACAAGAAAACATAATTTTATGACATAAGCAGTTTGTAGTTTTAACTATCCCAAGACCACTTATTTCTACACACCAGAATATTGACAGTGCTCTCGTGTGATGTGTAATCATATTTCTAAAGAACCTGTGCACGGTGGTGAAGCTACCACCTAGCCCAAGAAATGCAGCTGGGATTATCCTAAACTCCCCAGTAGGTGCACAAAGAATGAGTACTCCACACTGGCTTCAAAGGAGTTCTGTAGGGAAGAAAGGAGCCTGAGACCATCGGACACTATTATGATCTCAACTTTGTGACTTCAGTCTTCTTTGTGCTTATTGAAAATGAACACAGGGTTTCAGAAGCCATGCTAAAACCATGCTCAAACAAGTGTGTCACCTGCTTCAAGGTCAAAGAGTATTCTAGCAGAGACCTTTTAGCTCCAAGAGAAAAAAGGCATGCATCTCCTACAAAGGCAGATAAAGAGTTGTGGGTTTAGCATTCTTAAAAGAGGGCCCAGTTTGCTTCTTGCAAAAGTTGTCAATTTCTCCATCTCAGTCTTGCAATATTGCTGCCCATGAAAGGGCAGTATTTTATTCCATATATTTACACAGGTCATTTTTATCTTAAACTCAGGTGATTTTTTTTTTAGAAATAGGAGAGGAAGAAAAAGGGAGCTTGGAGAAAACGGATACCTGTGCTAAATACATGCCCCCTTTTTATCAAGGTTTCATTGGTATAAAGCCTTTACTTCTAACGCAAGAGGACTTACAAGCTTCATAGGTGAGCTGAGTTAGGAATTTAAAAATAGGACATACTTTTGATGAATGATGGAGAGAAAAAAATGAAAATAATTAATGGAAAATCACATTTCCTTTCAGGTATCTTTTTAACTTTATTTTTATCTAATGTATCAAAAATGGCTGAAAAATATATGTGTATATGCATATATGTATATAACACGTGTGTGTGCACACACACAAATGTTATCACATGGCTTTAGGTTGTGAAGGGGTATCTGATTGACTTAGAAAAGTAGTTAACAGTGACATTTTTATTTGTAAAAATGTATTTCTTTTTATGAGCTTCTCACAAGCCTATTCATAGATTTATCTGTATTATAAGTTGGAAAACGTTGAAGACAAAGACACTAGATCTGCATGGGGTTCTGTTCTACATGCCCCACCCCCCCCACACACACACACAGGCTCCCCACTTGTGCTGATCCCACCCCACCCCCACCCTTTCTGAGCCACTGTTAGCTGTGCTCTTTTGCCAACTGTGACAACCCAACAAGGCAATTGGATCCCATCCTGCAATTCCGAGCAGAATATTGGTGATGCTGAAATATTAAACATGAAAACGATACCTTGTAGAAATCCAATCACAGCTATAATAACACAACAAAGGAAACTTTTTCATACTTTGCAAAATAGACATGAACTCACTGGTGTGCCTTTTATCAATGATGATTCCAGTTTCATTAATATGGTTCCTTTTTAAAGGATACAAAAACTTATCAGGTAAGGCAACGCTAAACAAACCAAGTTTCTTTCCTCTGTAACTTAGAAACATGTACAGACTAAGTTCCCCACTTTAGAAAGAGTATCTTTTGCAAAATGTGTCCCACCAAAACACACACACACACACACACACACACACACACAATCAACCAAACCAATAAAAACAGAAACAGAAAATGAGGCAGAATAAGGGATGATGTGGGGACTAAGAAAGAGGGGCACAGATGTTAACAAAAATGTGGGTTTGGGGTGGTGATTTCGAGTTCTGAGATGTCATCCAATCAGCTACTACCATGTTGACACCAAAACGATCACCAATTCTCACACGCACAACCATGAAGGCTGATTGCAATCCAAAGACAGCACTCTGTCACTGTGGCAAATTGCCATTTATATAAAGCACATTTTAAAGAAAACAACCAAAACAAAACTCTGGGTCATCTCCCCACATTTCCAGAGAGCTGTGAACTCACATGTCATTTCTTTAGCACTCTCCTGGAATAAAGATTTTTCTCTTTGAAAGGTGTTCCTTAACCAATTTCTTAAATAACGTATCTTCAGGTTTCCTTCTATGTTGTCTCCTTCCTAAATCATACAAGGATTACTCTCTTCCTTTTGGAATAAAGTCAATAAAACCTCATTTTACTATATTTTTTAAATTGCTTGTGTTTGTTTTCTTTCAGGCACCATTTCTGGGAGGAAGGAGGGTTGTTCGGGCCAGGAAAGAGGTTCAGTTTGGAAATGATGGCCCAGTTTCCACAGGTGTGCTGTGTTCTCCACTCACCTGGGACAGGTGACCTCAACACTAAATGCCTGCAGTTGGAAATCTCCAAACCTACCTATCCTCCACTGCCAACCTTCCAGACAGGTACTGATTTTATGAGTCTTTTTGTTTGTTTATTTATTATAACCACCAGGGAGATAATTTTTTTCCCAAGTATTTATCCAAAGCCTGTAAGTGGCAAAATGTCACATTTCTAGGCAGTGCCATTTTATTTTTCCTTGTTCATTCGTATAGTCCCCATCCCCCCCACATCCCCCCAAAAAAGGAGGGCAAGTTTCCTATTCTACCATTCACTGGGCCAAGAACTGAGAGAACTTTCAAAGGCCAAATGTAGGTTGTTTCGAGAAAATGACAAAACTGGAAAATATTCATTGAGTGAATGTTACCACAGAGGAAAATAGATGACTTAATTGCCTAAACCCGTGGGCTTCAATTTCATTTCTAATTTCCTGTAATTCACTGGGCACAACCCATATCTTTGGTTTGGAATTTGTAGGGGACAACTTTGAGAAATCACGTGCTGCTATGTAGAAGACAGAGTTTGTCTTTTCCTCCAAAAAGTTACTGTATTCAGAAAATTAAAAAGGCAACTAATTTAAACTAAACTCTCAACGTTATCTTCTCATTTCGGAATAAAAATGCATGTTGTTACAGGCAAAAAGCACTACTTTTAACTACTTCAATCATGTTCATATCTGAAAAATCTGCTCCTACTTAGCTTTGACAATTTGAATCACTCCTCTTCATGTTTGGGTAAGTATGTTTTAACCAGATGAGTGTATTTTCAGAGTGAGGGTACTAAGGAACTTAAAATATTTTTTTTTACATTGCATGTCGTTTGAAATGAATAAATTCTGTGGTTACATTATTGACAATATTCAAACATTTAATAAAAGTTGAAAGTATGGAGAGCCACCTGAAAATGAAAAATGTTAAACAGAAGCCATTCATCATGCACTTGAATATTTACATTACTGATAACCTCCCAGTTGTGTTTGGTAGTGGTGCTAGCAGTCCAAGCACAACATTCTAAAGTGTTCTTACAGAGATCTTTCACATTCTGAACACAATGAAATACGACAGAGTCAGTGAAAGCCCTCTTCTTTGTATAGAAACCAAACATTTTCCACAAATTGCTACAAAGAAAAAAAAATGAAAAGCACAAGTGCAGAAATAAAGAAAAAATCCTGTATAAACTTATCATTACTCTACATTCCAGACCCACCCCCTCCCCCCAAAAAAGAGAGCTTTCCAGTAGGTTCAAATTTATTCACTTGTAAATTTAATAGCATCAAGATACTCACTTTATCCATGTTATAAAGCAATAGATCACTTATCTAGAATCCTTTCTATTCTTAGATTTGGTTAAAAATGAACATACCTGCTGGTTTTAAAGCCAACTGTTCATTAAGCACTATTTTACAAAACTAAATACACAAGAAATTCACAATTCTCCCATCCAAGGAAAATACACCTAAATACAACACCTTATAGACATCATCCAAGTACTGCCATTATTATGAAAATGCAATTTTCACTGAATCCCTGCTAGATAGTCATTCTGGTTTCCAAAAATCTGGTTTCCAAAAATCAAATCTCTTTTATCCAGTGATTTAAAACTGATGAAGTAATTTCCCGCTTGTTACATTGGGTCTGATTACTTTCTTACATGTCAAAGAAGATATGCTTTAAAATTGCCAAATTAAAAAAAAAAAAAAAGAAACCATCTACTATTAACTTTGCTAACAGAATACTGAATCTCTTATCTGAGAAAAGATATATGTGTATATACATATTATTAATAATATTATTATTATTTTGCAGAGGCATACATGAAATTCTTATGTTCTTAACCTGGAGACACATAAACATTCCAGGTTTTTTTTTTACGGAATAAAGAAAGATCCATGCAACCATGTGCTAAGGTCTTTCAACCTTCCCCTCCATCTATACAGGAAACAGTAACCTGAATTTGATAATTGCAGTCAACATCTTCTCACAGCCAACCAAAGGCATGAACCAATTGTCATTCCCCCAAAATGCCCCACAAAAATGCAGATTTTTTTTTTCAATCTGATCATTTCTCCAGGCTCTGACATTCTCTACCTAAACGCTAAGCATCTCAATTCAAACCAAGCATCCCTCTCAGCAGCTGCTGCTTCTTTGTTCATAATCAAAATCAGGTTCTCAAATCCTGCTCATTTAATTTCTGGCTGAAGTAGCTACCTACCGACGATTTCCTGAGCCTGTATTTTATGTTGCCCGAGAGCTCCTACACCAAGTGGCATTTCTTCTCCATCAAAATGACTAGGTCTCCCTAAACTTTTCTTTCTTTTTTCTTGTCTCTCTTATCACTAGAAGTGTTGACTTAGAGAAAGGAGCTCGCTGGCACCGCCCCCCTTTAGAAAACAGCTAAATGCAACATGGTAAATGCAACATTGGGCCTCGTCAGCAATGGAACCCCTCGGAAAAGCATACGATAATGAGCACATAACCGTCCCCCCGCCCCCCACAACCACTGACCGAATAGAAAAATAAAATAAAATAAAAATCAAAGGGAGAACCCATACTACCACCTTGTGGATTTTGCTCGCAAAAACAGCACCTGCTGAGATCAATAACCCCCCTCCCCAACCCTCTGACCCCCGATTTCTTAAGTTGGGTCGGAGGACAGATGGAGACCCCCTGGCTTCGCTCCCCCCGGCCCGCCCATCCCGCGGTGTAGTTCATTACGCGCACACACTCAGCGCCGGCGCGCGCTGCCAGCCACGGCGCACGGCGGGGTTCACCCCCACCGCCCCCGCTAGCACACCCCCAGCGCTGCCCCCCGCACCTCCCAACCCGCCAGCCCCGAGACAGCAGCACAATGGCTCCGGTCAGAAATAAAAAGAGGCCCACACCTGCAAGTCGCCTCGGGAGGAGACAGAGATCAGGAAACCCGCAGCCCCGGGGTGCGGGGAAAGCGGCTGGGAAAAGCGAGGGGATGCTGAGAGCATCCTCCGGGCGCCCTCGTCCTCCCAGCGGGACATCCGTTCCCAGGGTGGCTCCGGCCCGGGCCCGGGGGTGCGGAGGGTGGAGTGACACCCCCCACACCAGCTCCCGCCCCCGCCACTCCGGGAAGAAAGGGCGCTGTGTCTGCGCGGCGGGCCGGCGCCGGGATGGTGCGCGCTGGCGCAGGCTGCGCGGGACGCGGGGTCGGAATGCGTGGGCGCAAAGCCCGGAGCTGCGACCCCGGAGATCCTGGCCCAACCCCCGCGGGTCTCGGCGGTGCAAAGGAGCCCCGGCACAGCGGGGAAGAAAGGAAGGGGCGTCCGGGAGCCCGAGGGACGCGAGAGCGCCCGAGGGAGGGGACGGCGTTGGACCTCTAGAGTGGGAGGGGGAGGGAGCAGGCGTCGGAGTGGGGGTGAGGGGGAGGGAAGAAGGGCCCTGTGGCGAGGATGCCAGCCTCCCTCCTCTCAGGAAGCCCCCCACCGCCGCGTCATCCGCAGCCGAACGACAGTCACATTTACTCCCCAGCCCCCCGCTCCCCGCCCGCGATTCCGCAGGTCCGGCCATCCGAGTGCCGGGCGCAGGCCGGTGGCGCATCCGCTGCGGCCTGGGGGCGGGGGTCGGGCCTCAAGTTCACCTGCTCTCTCCGGTGGCCTCGGACCTCTTGCCTCCAAAGCCCCCACCCCACCCCCACCGGAACCCCAGGCTGCGGGCTTGGCAGATATTCGCCATCAGGAGTCCGAGCCCGGCGGGCGGGTTGGAGCGCAGCGGTGTCTGGGGGTGGGGTGGGTATGAACTCGGTTCCAGAAAGCGTTTTGAGGGGACGGCATTTGAAGCGCCGGACAGCCGAGAGCTTTGGGATCGCGGGTGATTTTCCGTGTGGTGCAAGGCTCCAGGGGCGGACCACGGATTGCAACCAACTCCCCAGACCGCCTGCGCCCACCGCGGCGGGGGGGACTGGAGGGCCGTGCGCCCCACCGGCTGTGTCCCCGGGAGCCGCGTTTCTGTGGGCACCGGCGGGGGCTCCGGATCCCCAAGAGACCCAGGCCGGGACGCGCGGCGCCTGTCCCCGCAGCTCCCAACTTTTCCTGTCCCCGGGAGAACGGGGCAGTTGGCAGCTTGGAGGCGACGCTCCGGGCAGCGGCGGAGCTGCGTCCCCTGGAAAGGTCCAGGTCTGACCCAAAGGCTCCCCGAAGAAGCAAAACCACCAGCTTCCCCCCTTCTGCCGCTGGCTTCCCCTACAGCTCCCACGCACGAAAAAGGACATGCCGCTGGCTCCCCAGCTTTGCAGAGGAAGGATAAGCTACCGTCGTTTCGCCTATACCCGGGGTCTCCAGTGCGCCCCAATAGCTCCCCAGCAACCCCCAAACCAGGTCCTAATCAATCACGTGCGCTGTTTCGTGCCTCTCAGCCGTCATCTTATCCCAGCTCAGCAAGGATAAAAGGAGAAAAAAAAAAAAAAAAAGGAAAAACCAGCCGCTTAATGCAACCCCAGACCAGACTGTTTTCCCTTTTCCTCTCTGGTAAACCCAAAAAACCACCCCAGGAGGTGGTAGCTGACAATTTCCTTAAAGGAGAGAGAAAGAGAGGGAAAAAAAAGGCCCCCGGGCGCTCACAGTTTCCAGAAGTCGTCTTGCCTTCATCTCGAGTCCGGGTTTGCAGAGATCTGGCGTTTTGCTTCTTCTCTCCGTGTACTGCAGATACATATTTTTTTCCTCCTCTCCCCGCCACACTCTTCTGTTTATTTGTATGTGAGGCAGAGCTACTTTATAAACACATCACACACGGCCCCAGAGCCGTTCAGATAGCTGATTGCAGCAAAATGCTTCCAAACGACGGTGGTCTCATTTTTTTTTTTTAAGTCAAAAGAAAACGAAATGTTTCTGTCGACAAGGGCATGAAGCTTGCACATAACACGCGTACATATGCCCACACTCCCACCCACACCTTCGAAATGGAGCGGCAAATGGGAGAAAGTACGGTGCAAATTTGCAAAAAATAAAAAATAAATAAATAAAAAATTTAAAAAATAGCAATAAGAAACAGATGAAGTGGAGCTCCAGTGTCTGCAATTAGGCTTTTCACCCTTTGCTGGGGGGGACAACTACATGGCAAAATGTTTAAATGGCTTTTAAAGAAAATAACCGAGAGACATCTTCAAAGGGCACCTACCTTAACAGTGGACTAGCTGCATCGTCTGTAAGTGTCCTCTTTACACATCCAGATTTTTCTGGGGAACCGTCACCGCGGGTGTGATTCAGGAGGATGTATGTAGTCCCAGCGTCTTCCCTTTCTGGAATCCCGACCAGATCTGCCACATCCAAAGGAATGTGACGGGCCCCCAAACCGCCGTTTGGAGGGAATTCGTTCTTTCGGTCGTCAATAGCCTATAATCAGGAAGAAAGCGCATTCCAATCGGAGCAGGGAGGGCAGAGCTGGGTCTGAATAAGAGCTCTGTGCTCAGAGACGGGGACGGCGGAGAGACGAGTGTGCAAGAAAAAGAGAGATTGAGCCGCGAGGTGCTGCTGTCTGCCTCGCTCTCCTCCTGCGATTGGACCAAACTGAATGAAATTTACAAAATCGGCAGCCAATAGGTGTCTGCGGCCGGCCCCATCACTACAGAAACCACAGTTGCAGCTACAACCCCATGCAAAGAGCTGCTAATCCCAGCGCAAACCAGCGGAAACGCAGTGATCCCCGGCGCCAGGGTGCTGGAACAGGTGGACATGTCATCCCCGGCCACCAGGCCAAAAACGCACAGAAAACCTCATTCCGGGCTCCGCAGCTTCTTAGAGCGAGTCACAGACCCTCTACGCTCAAAGAGCTACAGTATTTGCAAACAACTGTAACTGTTTAAGGCCACATTTTTCGAGGGCGCCAGCAGGGAGGAGCTGTTCCCGGCGGTCACACAAAGAGGTTACTGTTTCTCGGGGGCCGCGTTATTGTAATTATATTAGGAAGCAATGATGTCATTTCTTAAGGGCAGCAAATTGGAACGAACTGGACCTCTCTGTGCCCCGATGATGGCTGAGAGATGAGTTAGTTGACTCTTTTTGGTTTGTTTGCTTATGCAGCGTTGGTCTTGATATATAAAATATTGAGGATGTTGCTGGAATTGGCCAGTTATTTTTAAATGCCCTCCTTCACTTTCTAGATCCAAGAGTTTATTTTTCGCAGCCAGTTTCAAGTTTGGTGATAGGATGCTGGATGAACTTGGCTCTAACTGGGCACTGTCTAAAGTTTCTAGTTGATAAATACAGGAACACTAGGCAATGAACACAATGAGCTAGGAAACTAGCTTACTTGAGTTCAAGTCACACAAATGACCTTGGGCCTGTATTTAAATGCTGTGTCTTTGTTTCCGCATCTGTAAAATGGAGGCGATTAAGGTTGTCATTGCACAATACTGTCATGATGATTAAATGAATAAATACAGGATGTGGGATGCAAAAAGCCTAAGTAAATATGACCTTTCCTTAAAATCATTTCACAGCCTATTAATGTATATCCAGAAGGAGAAAGATAATGTCATCTACAAAAGGGGCAGCCTCACAATGGTTTCTGTACTTAGGCAGTAAACTTCAGCATCCAGCCTGCTATAATTATTTGGTTGGATGGTGTAATCAGGGATTCCTCACAAATTCTAAGAGACAGTTTCCTGGGCAATCATGAGGGGAGGTGGTAGGGATAGAGTCAGGGACCTGGTTTCAAAGCAAGAATCTCCCTTCATTAGCATTGCCTGGTTGGAAAGTCAGTTAGGTTCCATGAATCCTAGGAAATGGATCTGTTAAACAGAAATTAAAAATAGCTCTCCTGTGGGCTTCTTGTGATGATTAAATGAGATATTACATATGAAAATACCTTTTAGCAAAAAGATGTATACCAATACACATGTGTGTATAGTGTATAGGATCCACTAACAAAATACTATGGTTAATAAATATAGCGTCCCCCCATCCAATCAGTGGCATACATAAAGACAACAACATAGACAGACAAAAACAGTCGTAGTCATAGACATAGACATTTCCCAAATTAGATTTTAGAAGCAAAGTCTCAACTTGAGTTCAACGATCATAATGGAACAGAAAGTCATTGGCTTTGCCAACAATAAGAGCAATAATTTATTTATAAATTCATCAGGACTTTTTTGAGCAGTAGTACTCTGCTAAGCAAATCTCTGAAAATGCATTTGTGAGAAAGACATTCATGATTTGAATATGGACACATTCTATGGATAAGATAGCCATATACAGGAATTACAAGTAGGTGTGAAAAGATGCTATGGTGTGTGAATTCCTAGGGGACCACGGAGAGCTGTGGAGGTCAAAATGATCAAGGAAGCATATGCAGAGAAGGAGGCTTCTTATTAGAGAATGAATGGCAAATAGACATTGACTGGATGATGAAGTTGAGCAAGAGACCATAGGAATAGCTTGGGCAAAAGCATATCAGAAAAGCACTCCTATGTGAGGGTTTAGAAACAGGGAAGGTTTGGGATGGGTGAGTGATGTTGTATAAAAAGGAGAGAGATAAGAGAAGGAGGATGCTGAATGCCCCGGTAAAAGGTTGGAATTTATCCAACAGGCAATGGGGAACCACTAAAATACTTTAAACAGGTGGTAGAAAGGAAAAATCACATTTATATCTTGGGACAATCACTCTGGTTGCAATGAGAGAATAAGTTGGAGGGGGATCAAGTTTGAAAACAAAATAGTTCCAAGAAAGTTGCAATGATGGATATATACTAGAGAAATGAGGAAGCCCCAAACAACAACAACAACAAAAAATCGATTGCTATAGGGAGAAGAGGTCATTTCTAAATATTTTGAACTTGGGGAGGGAGACCTTGGATTTATTGGTGACCCCTTGGTGTTTGGCTTCCTGCCTGGGTGGGTTGGTTGGGTAGCAGATAGCTTCCTTAAGCTTCGAGACCTGAGAGGATGCAGGCAGGCAGATTTTCATTTTTACTTCAATGACCCTATTCGGATCATTAAAAAGCATCTTAGGCAAACAAAAACAGCATTTTAAGAACAGTGAACGTATAATTTTATGAGTTATCATTTCCCGTAATCCAAAGCCCCTCACTTGAAACCATGGTGAGAAAAGGGACAACTTCACTATTGGGAGAGCAAACTGTGAAACAGAGGTAAAAGAGTTGTATATCCACGCTTTTCAGAAGAGATAATGATATAATTCTCCATCCTTCCATTTGAAACTTAATTATGGGATATGGAGAGATGGGAAAACCATCAATGCCATAAAAAGATACAATACAATGGGCTTCAGAGAAGGACCTATTGGCATATAAACCAGATTTGGCACAAGAGAGAGGGAAGGAACTTGGTAACTAATCTAGACTGTGCTATTTTGTTCTCTGTGACACTTGTAACTACACTGCTTCCATCAACCAAGTTCTGACATTATGTCCTTGTACCTATGGGGTTGATAGGTTCAACCCTCAATGCAAAATGGGCTATGTCGAAACATGGCTACATTTTGGAATCACTACATCATTGATGGCCTTCAACTCAACATTTTGGGTAGATTCATGAGTGAGGTCATGATGAAGAAGTCAGAAACCTGAGGATAGTCTACAAGACTATAAGTGAAAGGAAAAAGAAAAGATAAGACTAATTCAGAGGTAGCGGGGTTGAGGTAGGGCTGTTTTCAGTTTATTTGCTGATAATTTTTGTTATTCTTTTAGTCAACGAACATGAATCTCAGAACTGTTGACTTCTCCAGGCACTCTATACGATACCAAGAATGGATAAATAAGATAAATAAATAAGACATGGTCTTTGCCCCCAAGGAGCTAATCCTGTCATGGCTATATGCGATGGCTTATAGCCAGAACAACTGTCTAATTTTATCTTTATTGGTTTGTTTATTTATTATATTTTTGCTTTCATTTGCCATTGTAGACAAATGGTCTTAGAACAATCTCTGAAACATATTGACAATAATGCCTTGGATCATCACAATTATATGACAACTGTTCAGAGCTTGAATTTCAATTAATTTGTGGAGAAGGGATGTAAGAAAGAACATTTACATTTAGATATATACGTACACACAATATTATATTATATATACATAATGTAACTAATATAAGAGAACTCATATAACCAATGTACATAGCCAATTCAATTTATTACAAAATACTTAAATAGCATTATTCCCAAACTGGATTTACTGACTAGATTAAAATATACGATCACTAACTATAGTTTTAATGAAAAGAGTATACTGAAGGCCTTACAAACATTTGTTCTCTTAAGGTTTAGCAAATTCCATTCTATCTTGTTTTATACTCTGACTTGCTAAATAAACCTTTTCCTCTCAGTGATACAAAGTGAACTTCAGACTAGTTGAAATTGAATTATCATGGATTTCAAATTAATGTCAGTAACTAAATGACGTTTTATTGTACTAGTTTAGTGCATGTATAACTTCTTACATGTCAACATAGTTCTAGAAATTCAGTTGGAAGGGACATTGAGTTCATCCTATCTAGAGCCCTGTCAGTTTTGTAACTCTTTTTAATAAGATTAATAAACCTTTAAAGGTAGTTTTAAAAGGTGTATCTTTTCCAAAGAGAAGACTGTACATTCTCCCTATTTAATTCCAATTTTTGCCTCTCATAAATGGCAATAATATCCTCACAAGTAAGTGTCTGCAATCTGGTCCCTTGAAGATTTTGTCCTTCTGACTTTTATTATTTTAAACCCATAAAACATTATTATTTATGTAACAAGCATACACTGTACAAAGATATGCATGATTATTTTAAATTCTTTCCCTGGTCATTATTTCATCACTGGGCCTAAATGACTTTTGAATGGCCCGGATTTTTAAAAAGCATTCAAGCTACCGATTTTCGCGACATTCATTGAGGATAAGAAACCCATTAACTATTGCTTTTGTATGAAAACCAAGCATATCGAATCCCAAATAAGGCACTCAAAATAGAGTTCATTTTTAATGACATTTTGCAGTGACTTTCTCACTTCTATTGCCTTGGACATTTTATGAAACTCTTTCATGATATCTATATTCCTTTGACAAACAAGAACACATGCCATACTTTACAATCATGAAAAATTGTATATATATAAAAGCCCTTCTCTCCAGGTTAATTGGAACCTTAGAATTATTGCAGTATATGGGGGGTGGGTGGGAACTAAAGAGATGGGTTTAGAGTCCCAGAATGGTTGATTCATTGATTTATGCCTGTTTTATCCCTATATCTTTGTCCTCCTTATGGACTCTGTCTTTCTACTTTCTTACTGTATGCTCCAGACAATCTATATTTTTAAAGAAAGAAATTGAAAATTGTAGGGGAGGGTCTATATAAGAAGTAGTATAGATTTTATCTTAGTTTTCCTCAGCTGATATCACAAATACCATACAATGGATTGGTTTAAACACTAGGAATTTATTGACTCCCAGTTTTGGTGCCAGGAGAAGTCTAAAATTGAGGCATCAGCAAGGTGGGGCTTTCTCTCCAAAGTCTGTAACATTCTGGTGCAGGCAATGTTTGGTGTTTCTTGGCTTGGCTCCCTGCCTCACGTCACAGGACCATGTCCTCTTCTTTCTCTTCTACCTTTCCTTGACTTTTGGCTTCTAGCACTTCCCGGTTGCTTTATCTTACTGTGTCTGAAATTCTTCCACTTACAAAGGATTCCAGAAATTCAGATTATGATCCAATATCATTCATTTGGGCCACACTTTGACTGAAAGAACATCTTCAAGAAATCCTATTTACAGTGGATTCAAATCCACATGAATTAAGACTAAGAATGTATCTAAATCAGGTACATAATTCAGTCTACACAGATGTGCTTTATTTATTGAACTCAAGGAAACAGCCTTCTCTCTTGGTAATGACTTGTTCTGTCTATGCTGATAGGGAACTAGTACCTGTGTAGTAAATGCAAAATGATTTATAAATTTAGTTTAAATGAAATGAGATGGACAAGTATAATTATTGGGGCAATGGACCTCTTTTATTCTTTCCAACTCAAGGTTTGTTTTGTCATCTTTTTTTTAAAAAAAAAATCACTTTGAATTTTTATCATTTATTGTCCAGAGAAGGAAATTACTGCAAGTCACACTTTATATGTGATGTGTACCCATATATGCATATTCCTACAAGTGGAAACAGAGCAGCAGGAAGGTCTCTATAATACATTTGTGTGGAATGGGGATCAATTGCTGTTATAAAACAGTGATATACTAATACAGTAATATTTTCCTGGAATAGTTGTGAGCTATTCTGATTTGCTAATGCTGCCATTTTGTAAAATACCAGAATTGGATTGGCTTTTATAAAGGAGGTTTATTTCATTAAACAGTTACAGTCTTAAGGCCATACAGTGTCCATCAACAAAGGGGACCTTCCCTGGAGAAAGGTCATTGGCATCCTGAAAACCTCTGCTAGCTGGGAAGGCACATGGCTGGCATCTGCTTGCTCCCAGGCTGTGTTTCAAAAGGCATTCTCCAAAATGTTAGTGTTGGCTTCCAATGGCCATCTTCAAAATGTGTCTCTCAGCTACAGTTTCTCTCAGTGTCTCTCCAAAATGTCACTCACAGGTGCTCCGAGTTCCTTCTGTTTGTCAGCTTTTTATATGGCTCCAGTGATTTAATTCAGACCCACCCTGAATGGGTGGGGTAACACCTCCTTGGAAATTATCCAATCAGAGGTCTTGCCCACAGTTGATTGAGTCACATCTCCATGGAAACACTCGATCAATAGGTTCCATCCTAATCAACACTAATATGTCTGCCTCCACAAGATTGCATCAAACAACATAGCCTTTTTCTGGGGGACATAATATGTACAAACCGGCATGTGAGCAAAATGATGTAGAGAACAAATGAACTGATAGAATATCTTATTCTTTCCTTGCAAATGCAAAACAAAGAAGATCTAGCACCTTAGTATGTTGCTAATCAAACTAGTGTCTTTGGTCCAGCAATCACGGCATTGGCTGCAGAATCTCAGGCTCCCATACCAAATGATTATATCAAATCTGCATTTTAACAGGTTCATTTGGTGATTTGTGCTGGTCTGGAGGACAGCTTTCCCAGCATCCAATGGACATGGTTACACAGGGCAAGGGTTACAGAAGGAATAGATGGGCCTACAGAATGGGATTTTCAACTTCTGCTCATTGTTGACTTGTTCAAGGCTGAGCATTCCAGCAGAGCTGGGCAATCAGTATGTGTGCCAGTTTGGATGAATTATGCCCCCCAAAATGCCATGTTCTTTAATGCAATCTTGCGGAGGCAGACATATTAGTGTTGATTAGGTTGGAATGTTTGGATTAGGTTGTTTCCATGGAGATGTGACCCATCCAATTGTAATACCTTTGATAAGATTATTTCCATGAAGGTGTGGCCCTGTCCATTCAGCCTGGATCTTGATTAGTTTACTGAGCCCTATAAGAGCTCAGACAGAAGGAGCTCACTGCTGCAGCTTAGAGAGACATTTTGGAGACAGCTGTTGAAAGCAGACTTTTGCTGATGCTTTGGAGGTGCTAGCCCAGAGTTTGCCCTGAGAAACTAAGCCTAGAGACATTTTGGAGAATGCCACTTTGAAACGCAACCTGGGAGCAAGCAGGCACCAGCCATGTGCCTTCCAAGCTAACAGAGGTTTTCTGGATGCCAATGGCCTTTCTCCAGTGAAGGTATGCTCATGTTTGTGCCTTGGTTTGGATACTTTTATGGTTGTAGAACTCTAACTTTGTAACCAAATAAACCCCCTTTATAAAAGTCAATCCATTTCTGGTATTTTGCATAATGGCAGCATCAGCAAACAGGAACAGTATGCAAACCCTGGGAACACACGGCTTTAAATTTTTACACCATAGTCCACACACATAGGGAACTGGCTCTTGGGAAGAGTAGATTGGTAATAGGTACATTTAGGAATGCTCGATGCCATTTTTTCCCAACTTGTTGAATGGAACAAAAGAGGAAGCTCATATACAAAGGGGGGGGGGGGGGACAAAGAAAGCAGACATCCAGAGAGAAAAATACTAGTGTCAAAGGGAGACCTCCATACTTCCTTCTAGATGTTCAGCATCTTCCCGCATATCTTAAATTTCCTAGGGCTGCTGAAACAAATTACCACAAACTGGGTGGATCAAAGCAACAGAAATCTTTTCTCTCACAGCCGTGGAAGCAAGAAGTCTGAAATCAAGAACCACGTTCCCTCAGAAACCTGTTGGAGAGGATGTTTCCTTGCTTCTTGTAGCTTAAGTTGGCCCCAGGATTTCCTCGGCTTGTGGCTGCCTTGCTCTAATGTCTTCCCCATCTTCGCAGGGTCTTCTCTCTCTGGATCTCTATGTGTCCTTTTCTGTCTCTTACAAGGACATATGTCATTTAGGGATATGAAAATACAGTGTGATATCATCTCAATCCTTAACTTAATCACATCTGCAAAGAACCTATTTCCAATTAAGGTGGCATTCTGAGGTTCCTGGTGGACGTGAATTTTGGGGGACATTATTCAATCCCCTAGACTTCCCTTGAGCCCTCTGAGATATCTCTGTATCCGTAAACAAATTTCCTCTTTTGTTTTATTTTAATTAAGCTTGCTTCAGTGACTATATGTTACTGTCAGGGAACATGCCCTAATTAATATGCAAGGTGTTGCTAGATTTAAAAAATGGATCTTGTGGAATATGAGCAGAATTAGGGCAGGGATTTGGACAAAGTCAATTTATGTGAGGAAACTGGCAGAGAGAAGATGACTGGCTGGATCAAAATCACACAAGTAGGAAACATTAGCTTGATCCCACTTTAGCACACGTCTTGGGGGTGCTTGGCTTGCCAAATTTAGCAGCTAAATATACAGGAATTCCAATTAAGCTTGAATTTCAGATGAACAATGAAAAAAATGTTAGATGTTTCATGCAAAATCTGGGACATGCATATACTACCGTTTTCCCATTGTTATCTGAAATTCAAACATAACTGGGCATCCTGAGTTTTATCTGGCAACCATATCAGCGTCCCCTATGCCAGAATCTTTCACCCCTCTCTCTGCTGTGGGAGACGCAGTCTACATGAGGAGTTGGTTTTCAGCTTGACCCCTACCACCTTTAGGTTGGGAGTTGAGTTTACAGGTGTGTAGTTACCTACACTTAGAGATCAATTGACTCTTCAACCAAAATCATATAAAATCTCCCTGGTTGAGGCCATCAATTGGAAAAGGCAGCATTCTGTTCTCTGATACAGTTCATCTGTCTTCCTATGGACTCCTCATTCTGTGTTAATCACATGGTCTTTCTGTTTCTGATGACTGATAATTCATGTGCTGCTTCTCAGACACTTGCAAATACTCTGGACTGAACTTGCTCATCTCAGCCTTCTGCTTTGCTGTGCTCTTCTGTGCTTGGACACACCTTGGCTCGGGACTGACTACAGTGATTTACTATGCACTAACCACTGATATTTCTGAGTTTGCTCATAAGTTCAAGCACACTTGCACTCATCCCATTGCCCTGTATCATGCCCTCGTTGCCTGCCAACCTCTGTGCCATGAAAGACAGCTATGCTGCACACCACTGGACTCAGTAAATGCATTTTTGTACAGCAACGTTGGAACTCTGTACTTAACTCAACTAATTACAATGGATATTTACGGCAATAAAATTTCATTCCAAGTAGCCACTCCAACTAAAAATCACTAATAGATCTAATTCATTTCATTGACAAGAATCATTCACAGTAATTTCAAATTTAGAAGTTTCTAGTATATATGAGACTTGACACAAATTAGATAACCTAGATTAAATGGACAAATTCCAAAAACACACAAACTACCTACACTGACTCAAGAAGAAATAGAAGATCTCAACAAACCGATAACTAGTAAAGAGATTGAATCAAGCATCAAAAACCTGCAAACAAAGAAAAGTCCAACAAGAGCATGACAGAGGGCAAGGGGATGAGTGCAAGTGTGCTTGAAGTTTGTAGGTGAATTTTGCCAAACATTCCAAGAAGAATTAGCACCAATCCTGCTCAAACTCTTCCAAAATTTAAAAAGATGGAACACTTTGTAACTCTATGAGGACAACATCACTTCATACCAAAGACATAAGAAGATATCACAAGAAAAGAAAATTAAAGACTAGTATCCCTTATGAGTTTAGATGCAAAAATACTCAAAAAGGTACAGCAAACTGAATTCAACAGCACATAAAAAAAATCTAAACTATGACCAAGAGGGATTTATGTCAGGTATGCAAGGGTGGTTCAACATAAGAAAATCAATTATTTCATATACCACATTAACAGAACAAGGGAAAAAACATATGATCATCTAAATTAATGCAGAAATGACATTTGATAAAATCCAGCATCTCTTCTTGATAAGAACGCTTACAAAACTAGTAATAGAAAGAAACTTCCTCAACATTTTAAAGGGCATCTATGAAAACCCCATCATACAACATTGAAAGCTAGATATTAGGTAATTAAAATTTGACTATTGGTTGGGTGCTTGCCAGTAATATTATAGGAAGAAACCATAAATATAAATTAAAATAATTGGTGAAACCTAGAGGCAAGTGTCATCCCAGTAGCAATGAGCACACTTGGTACCCAGCACTTGGTTTCTAATAATATTGTTCAATAAAGGGAACCAGGGCTTCTTGGAGAATTGGCTAATCTAGGACCGCAGTAGGAAATATTCAAGATGAGTTTGGATCATTTGTAGTGTCATAAAATAAGCAGTGCTAAAAAAAATAAAAACAATGATTGAGGATCTCAAAGGGGAAAGGTATGTATAGAATTCTATTCTAATGAATAGAATACCTCAATGTTGGGGGAGCCTTTTGTGGTCAGGTTTAAAAGACCATGGCTTCTGTCTTCCTAGCAGACTGGCTTTGGTGATTTAACCTGCTATGGTGAGGAGGTCCACATGTCGAGAAATTGATATCAGCTTCAGCTCAAAAGCCAGTGAGAAATTAAATCCTGCTAACATCTGGGGAGCTTAAAAGCAGATCCTTCACCAGCTGAGTCTTCAGATGAGACCCCAGCCCTGGTTAATGCCTGAATTGCAACCCACAAGAGACCCTGAAGCAGAGAACCCACCTAAGCTATGCTGAAACCCCTGACCCAAGGAAACTGAGATAATACATGCATGGATTTTTAAGCTACTAAGTCTGTGATACTTTATTATGCAGTAATAAATAACTAATGCCACATACATATGTATGTATGTGCATATGTATGTATGGGTGGGTGGGCATGGATATGGATGGCAGTAAACAAACTGTAACAAACATGAATATAGAATAAAGTTGAGCAAATGGAACGAATGTGCTAAATATTTTATAATTTGCAGAACTGCAGTTACAACTCTTTCAGGAGGATCATTGATGAATGAACCAGAGTAAGAAATACATCTGCTTGCAAAGCCTGCCAAAGGATTGCAAATTAGGGGAAGAGGAGGATCTTGACAACCAAATCTGTAATTTCTGCATCAAGCAAAATAGATTTGCTTTATGGTGGCTGATAGTTGTTTAGTGCCCATCAACAGCCTTGGTCTTTCTACCATTCATCACATCAGCAAATGATGGGCAGCCTTATATCAAGGAGGCCACAAGAGTGTTGGAAATATTATCCAAATTCATATCCTCTAGGGACCTAAAAGTTCCTGAGATACACACACATATATACATATATATATATATGTATGTATATATATGTCACAAAATTTCTAAAGCACGATTTCTCAATCTTGGCTCTACTGATATTCAGGGATAAATAATTCTCTGTTGTGGGGCTGTTCTTTGCATTGCAGGATATTTAGCAAAATCCCTGGACTCTACCCAATAGATATTAGTAATCCCCACCCAGTTGTGACAACCAAAAATGTCTTCAGTTACTGCCAAGTGTTCCCTGGGTGGGAGGAGTCAAAATTGCTCCCAGTTGAGAATTACTGCTCATAAGCAAAAGAAATACATACCCACAATTTGTACAACCTAGGAAATGCTCTTTGCAGTTTTTCTCACTGGGATCCTCATGGGCATTTTGGATGGGAGGATTCTTCGGTGTAGTATGGTCCCAGTTCCTTGCAGAATGTGCACCATCTCTACCCTCTCCCTGAAGCAATCAATGCCAAAAGTCTCTCTGATGAATCTGACAACCAAAACCCTTCCTATGGATTTGCAAACAGCTCTGGGGGATGGGCAACAGGAAGGTCCAATCTCCTCTTTGACAAACAGTGACTGTTGACTGATCATACACCACTGGTTTCTGGCTACCCTTCATCATCTTCTTTCTTGATGAGATGTCCTTCTCTCACTTCTCTAACTCATAGATCTTCCATCATTCTCCACAACTGCATTGGTGTCTCTCCTCTATCAAGCTGTCTGGCCTTTCCTTTCCCACGTAAACCCACCCCTGCAAAATTCATCATTCCAATTCCTCTCCTATCAAAACACCTTAACCTTCTAACAGAACTTAATTCACCTGCTTCTGGTGGCATGTATAGGATATGTGTGTGTGTGTGTGTGTGTGCGTGCGTGTGTCTTGTCCACTAGACTAGAGGTTTGATTTGTGTGTGTATGTCCCTAATGCCTCACTGTTTAAATGTTTGTTGAGCAGTTTTTTTCATAATGCAAAAGTGGATTTTGTTTCATTCTCTTCTGTTTACTTTCATTCCATAAATTGAGAAAATGTGTCAAAAAATTGAAGAAATTTTACTGGGAGCAGCAGATTATAATGTGTCTTCCAACTTATCATAATACCTCATTCTTGAGTGTTGAGATTCCTGTCTTGCATAGTGAAATCATTCACAAATATGTGATCTAGTAAAATCTTAAAGTCATTAGACTTCTGGTATTCAATGAGGGAGCACATTTCTTATTAATAACACAAAAAGGTTGAAGTCCCAGATAAATAGAACCCCAATGCACCTAGCAATTCTGAAATCACTCACATATGCAGCTAGTATAATTAAGCCATTCTGCCCTTAGACCCTGACAATGAATGTAAACAAGTCCTCACTGATAGCAAACATGGATCAAGAACAGTCAAGGAGAGCATCTAGTACATGGTGCACACAACCACAAAGCAATATTTTTTCCAAGTTGGTGCATTTAAAGAAAATATTTATAGACTGTATTTTTATTCAAATTGAATAATTTGAATAAATTTGAATAAAATCAAATCCTGTAGGAATTTTATTCAAATCCTGTAGGAATTTTATTCAAATTGAATAATTTGAATAAAATCAAATCCTGTAGGAAATCCTGTAGGAAAACAATCTCTCTCTTTCTCTCCCCACTGCCTCTCTCTGTTTCTCTCTTGCATACACACACTCACACATGCTCACAGACATGCACAACATTTTTTTCCAGGTCAGGAGTGGACAGAGGGAGGCAGGCATCCATAGTTGCAACACATCCTCCCATCCCGACAGGAATGCACAGCCTGGCACCCTTCCTGAGCTTCCCCTGGCGCCATGCTTTTTCCTCGAGAGGGCCCCAGTGATGAGCCCTCAGCCTCCCTAGGAACCATGCTTTTCTCCAGAGGGGCACAGATAACTACCCTTCTCGTGAAAGGAAACTCATGCCCCTGTGGCCACCCTCCCAGCTTCGATGGCTGGGGTCAGGATTAGGGAGGGGATGTGTTCAGGACCTTACATCCATGAGGATCCCTAACTGACATACTTTATACCATCAACAATCACAGTGGTTTTTGGTTGAAAGCTTTGGTTACTTCAATGTATACAATTAAAAGATTCCATGAATTTGTAACCCGTTTGTTTTAGTATTTCTTCACTTATTTTTACATATAGCAAGAACCCGAAATCCTGGATGTCCGTTGGTCTGTCCCAATCCTGCCTTATCTGAATGACACAGTTGTCTTCCTACCAACAGTTCATTCCTCAACCATCTGCCTCCTTTCTAGGCACCTTTTCTCTGAAGTAATAACATACATGTTCGTTTCTCTTTCAATTCAAACACCCAGGCTTGGCTTCGAAGCACAATAAGCCTGATAGAGAATTCCTAGAAAAACAAACTTTCCCCCATGCCTTTTTTGAAATGGCCAGCTATCCACAGGTGTTTGTCAGTATTATAGTGTAGGTATTTTCTAATTCAGTTACTTTTACTCTTAAAAGAAAAAAAGAAGAAAGAAAACATCAAAATTGTAAGTGAATTATCTTTCCTCCTTAGTTTTCCACACCCAAGTCTAATGAGTCCAAGTCTATAGATAATAACATCTTAAATAACATTCATTAGCTCAATCTTGTATAGAACCATGGAAATATTTCACTGGGCATCGGTAGTTTTTTTTTTTTTTTCTTTTTTTTCTTTTCCTTTTCTTTTTTTTTTGGCCAATGAAATTGATAATACTTTATTATTTAACTATAGCAGAGCACTAAAGAAGGTAGTCTATTAAAATGCTACCACTTTTTGTGCAATGTCTAATGTCTTTGTCTCTCTGAGATCAGGATCCTTTTATTTGAGAAGTAGTAGCAACTAAGAAAAACTGTGTCTGTCACTTCTTACGCCAGGTTTAGAAAAAAAATAAATAAAGCATGAACAGGGGTGAAACAAACTACTTGTGTTTGCTATTTCTGCCCCCTTGTTAATCTGGCTCCAGATTATACTCATTTACAGCACTTGAAAGGTCAACAGGTCCCCACATTTTCCAATTGGAGATTCAACAATCTGTGCTAAAGCAATAGCTAGAACTGGGCAAAAAGGTTGGCAAGACAAGTGGTAGGGTAAACAAGGATAGTTTCTTTGTATACTTAGCTCCTCTGTGCCATCAAGACCAGGATTTTGATGTTCTTGCATGATATCTTCTGCTTTGCAGTGTCCATGCACTGCTCTGGAATCATCATAAATGCTATGACTCCCAAGGCAATATATGCTGGGTGACAGTCTCCAAGGCTTTGTTTGTTTCTGCATGACTTTCTGGTCTACACCCTCTCTTCTCTGTAGCAAATAGCCTTGGAAATTGCCAGCTATCCACAGGTATCCAAACAGACTTGGAAAGTAGAGACAGTGACTTCCTACAGAACTGAGGGCAGGTCTGATTATTGTATATATACAAAGATATTGTCTTCCTCCAGGGAAAGGATGGCTCTACTTGCAGCCCATCATAAAATATTTGGCCTCTATGAGCTCAGGGTATATGACCTAAACTCACTAGGTGTGCCCTGTGTATTGTGCCTAG
This sequence comes from Choloepus didactylus, assembly GCF_015220235.1. Lineage (NCBI taxonomy): Eukaryota > Metazoa > Chordata > Mammalia > Pilosa > Megalonychidae > Choloepus > Choloepus didactylus. The sequence goes on along the minus strand of NC_051334.1, from coordinate 2,038,704 downwards.
GGAACAGGGAAAGGAACGCGGACTGATGAGAATATGATGTTCTTGCTGTTGGTGATGCTGTGGAAAGTAAAGTCTTTTGTCTCTGACCCAAGAATCTTGTGTCTTCTGCCAGCATCCATTTACTCCAAAGATCCAATAGAAAAATTAGAAAACGGTGACCTGCCTTTCTGCAGGTGGGGATGAATCAGGTATAATTACAGCAGATATTCTGACTCAACTGGAACCATCAATAAAACAGTCTATGTCTGCAATCTAAATCAAGGAAGGCCAATTTTATTGTTCATATCTTAAGCCAAGGATATATTAAAATATAATTACAGGATGCACAAAATTAAAAGCACTTTTTTTGCAGGACTTTAGTGATGCTTGTTTGTTGATGGAGAGGGATTTAAATACATATCTCACCCTTTAAAGAAATTAATAATGGTAAGCACAAATTTCAGTTGTTTTAGTAAAACCTTTTATAAGATCATTTTAGTTTTTATAATACCTCTTGCTTTCTCTTATTGAACTAGACATCTCATAGAAATAATATATTAGTTGAATTCAAACATTTGCAATAGATGAATATTTTATTTTATGTTAAAAAGGCAGGCAGGAAGCAAGTTTTGAGCTTAACTAAGTAATGTGCTAAATTTGATTTCTTGCATTCAGTTTTGTGGAGGTCAAAATGCAGAGAGCTTTCATCGAGAATATTAAGGCTATTATGCAGATTGAAAAGCTTGATTTCTACAAGGTCATTCATATTTACTTTCATAGAGTAGCAGTTGAAATGTTTTGCTGGTCAATTTGATATTTAAAACCATGAAAATTATGTTAGATTTTTAAAAACTGTCCAAACCCCTTGGTTTGACAACTGGGGATATTTCTGGAAAGGCAAGTAACTGATAGCAAAGACCTTTCTGCTGGCCCTAAAGAGACACTTATTATTTCTTTGAATATATTCTCATTTAACTGTGATTCATGGGGCATAGCTAACAATTTTACTGGGGATAAAAATCAGACAGCTACTGTTGTGAAGATAATATGTGGGAAAATGTGCTGGAGGATCTGTTGGTTATGTTTCTACAACATTGTTGAATCACAGTGAATTTTATGTTGGGACTGTAATCAAGTCAATGATCTTTTGGTGGTGAATTTATTTGTTTTAAGAATAAGTAGCTAATATGTGGAGCATGTGGTTATTACACCAGCTAGAAAATCTTTAGGTAACAGCTCTTCTCCACCAGAAAAAGCAATCACAGTATACGGCCCCTTCTCCCCAAACATTCTCAACTTGAAATTGAGTGCCTTATTGTAAATCTGGCTCCTCCACTGAGGTCTACTTTGGAGTAGATCTTAAGTTTGAGAAGTGCAGAAAAGGGACTGTCCCCAAAATTCAAATGGGGAACTTTCAGTTGCGAAGACCTTCTGCATTTTCCCAATTTGTTTGGATTGTCCCACTTGGGTGGAGATGGCCGTTTCTGCACTGAGAATCTGTCTGAAAAGGTCTTATTTTAATGTAGTGTGAATACAAGGACCCAGAGAGAATTTCACTAAGGAAAATGGTGGAATTAAACCTGAACAGGAACTCAACTTTATTTTAATGTTTTAAAATTCAACCAGGATTGACATTATTGTCTTTTAAATTTTCATGGGAGGTTCTCCTGTTAAGATAAACAAATGAATATATAAAAATGTTCCCATTCGGAAGTCTGTCTTCCCTTGGGACTTTTTTATTTGGAAAATGAGGAGGAAAGCACAAATTATCTTTCAAATTCATGCCTCATACCCAAAGAGTCCTCTTGCTAAAACATGCATTTAAGTTTTCAAGTGTTTCTCTTCAAGCAAGTACATATATAGCCAAAACAAATACTGATGGGAGAGATACTGAAGATTTATCCAAGAAAACCTGAAATCAAGCAGGGAATTGGTCAATTCCATCCATCTCTGAGTAAACCAAAGAGAACACAATATTGAAGTTAAGGTTATTTATTTATTTTTTTTTAAAGAAGTGGATTGACTTCCCTAATAGTTTTACAGTCATCTGAATGGAAAACACACACAATTCGTTTCGGTAGACCTCAAAATTGAACAACCAATTCGGTCTGGCCATTAAGCCAGCCTTGATTTGATCTAGGCATTAAGACAAGCTTCAACCAGTTTGAGTGATTTTTTTTTTAACTTTTAAACTTACTGGCATCATTTAGAAAAAGTTTTGATTTCAATATTCTTGATTCTTTATAGAAAGAGTCATTCATTTTTATAGAAAGAATAAGGAAAGCAAAACAACTTTTTCTGAGAAACTGAAATATGAATGATTTATAAGAATAATTAAATTCAATATGTATACACCTCCATTTAGACACATAAAAAATTCACTATATTTATGCATTTCTTCTTCCCACTTCATTCTTAAATAAATCCACAGATGAGAATAATTCTCTCATAGTTACATGGGACCTTAAACAATTCATTTATTTAAACAGGAATTATTTTTGTTAAGCATGATAGGGGTATCTTGTAATTGCTGCTTTTATTATTTATTAAACACTGAGAGTGTATCATATTCTGCACTAAACAATAAGAAATGCATTGTCTGTCTCAGTGTAATTCAGCAGACAAAACAGAAACCCTAAGAATCTGACAACTTTGATAAGTCTTCATCCTCCATCAACCAATGCACTTAATTATTACAATTTGCATAATTAATACTTACATAATTAACATATGCTTCCTTGAGAGATGGGGCTTGCTTAATACCACAAATTCCAGTGTAAAGGGGCGGGTCACCATAACCATTCAAAAGAAAAGAATTAGGGGTGTTTGTGCCTGAAATGTCTAGGAAAGATGGCTTTTTTTTTTTTTAACCAAAGCATAGAAGAATAATGGAAAAAAAATAAAAACTAATAAAATAACATAAAATATTAAAAATCTAGAAAACTAAAAATCTCTAAAAGAAAACCAAAAATAACATAAAATTTCAAAGTCAAGAGTTGCACTAGAATCATACTCAAAATACTTGCCTGTTGGTCATTAGCAGGAGGAAGTCTGCAAACGGGAATTGCTTCACAGCACAAGGATGGAGAGAGCAGGAGAAAATTCCAGCGTGATGGTTCGTTCAGATAGCCCACTACTGATCTGGATCAAGCTTTGAATTGAAGAGTTAGTGCCAACCTAAGCACCGCCAAATGATTTTCTCCTTGGGGGCAATATCCTGATAGTGGTTAAACTACAGCCTGTGGATCTCTTGATGCCAAATCTTTTGATTGATTACAAACAGTCAAAATGAGGGAGAGCAAATATGATGCAATTCCATTTCTTTTCCTAGGTGTGCTTGTTGCAATGCTCAGAAGTAGCATGTTTCCTTGTTTGAGGATCAAATCCTAGCCACATAAGTACTCTTTGATACAATTTGCATCTGTAGTAAGCATTACAAACTACAAATACTCCTTTCTCTCCACATTCCTTCATTGGTTCCACTCAAAAAATATGCATCACTGGGCAAGAGAGGAATTGTTTTTATACTGTCACTTGACATGAAGAACTTTGTACTTGGGTGTACAGGTTTTCTAATTTTAATCCCAGATTTCTGTCCGTAAACTATTCATGTTCCTCTTGCAGTAGAAAAAAATTTTAATTTTGTTTTAAGAAATAAATAACTGCCTGCAGTGATTTCCACACACTAGGTGAGTGTCAAGAGTCATAGCCAAGGAGAAACTCTTTCTTTACATCTGGGTTTGGAAAACGTGCAGCCCGTCAGTCAAAGCTGAGCACCACTTGCTTCACCATGGCCCACAAGGTAGGAATGGATTTTACATATTAAAGGTTGAAAAAGAAAGGAATAAAAGAAGAAGAATATTTATTGGAACATGAAAATTATATGAAATTTAAACCTCAGTGTCCATCAGTGAAGTTCCGTTGGTGCCCAGCCACACCCATTCATTCAAGAACTGTCTATAGCTGCATCAATGCTACATGGGCAGAGCTGAGTAGATGAGATGGCCTGGATGTCCCACAAAGTTGAAGATATTTACTATCTGGTCCTTTTCAGAAAACACTTGCTGACTCCTGGTTTAGGAAAACACCTTGAAATGCCCCTTGGGTGTGAAGGGGAACTTCCTACGTCTGCTCTGTAGAGAAAGAGTTCAAATAAAAGAATGCTAACTGTCCTGCATTGTGGAGAAGTATCTGGGGTTTCAGGGACAGGTCTAGAGAGAGGGGAGAAGGTTGATGGTGTACACTCATTTTATGTCCTCAGAAAAGGTATGTTGAAGCCCTAACTCCTGCTACATGCAAGTGGAAAGAAGGTCTTGGCAGGTATAATCAGGTTAAGATAAATTCATTGGGTGGGCCCTAAATCTAAAGACCGCTGTCCTTATAGGAAGAGGAGAGCAACAGACCCAGGAAGAAGGCAGATATGACAGTGATGTAGCAGCAAGCCAAGGAACACCAAGGATTGCTGGCAGCCATCAAAAGGTGAGAGAGAGGCAAGGCAGGTTTCTTCCCTAGAGTTTCCAGAGGCAGAACAGCCCTGAAAAGACCTGGATTTTGGATTTCCAGTCTCCATAATGCTGAGACAATATTTCTGTTGTTTTAAGCCACTTAGTTTGTGGTAATTTGTTATGGCAGCCCTAAGAAACTAGTACAGTTGGAGAAAAGAAACGTCAGGGATGAGGGTGGGGACCCAGCCTGAAGATGTGCTGGTGGAGCAGAGAAGGGTTTCCCACCATAGGAGGAGGGAGTGGAGGAGACTTTCCCACAGCAGAAGGAGGGAGGCATCTTCACAGGACATGGTCAACAGGAAATTACCCTGCCTGGGAACGGCCAATGATTCTTAGGACTGGAGCTTCTGATACTTATTTTAAAGTAACTGCTTCTGCTTTCTTGCCTAAATCCCTCCTCAAAGCCCCAACCTTAAGCATGCCTGCTTTATTCCACAGCCTTGGGAGGGGACATTGTGCAGTGGAGTTCAGTGTGACCAGCATGACATTTGGAGTAGGAGGAAACCATAGGTAGTTTCAGCTACAGCCTGAAATGCTGATCAACCAAGAGGTCACAAGCATCCTGGAGTCCCTGGGGATGGTTTTGAGCCACAAAACAGAATATGGGATGGAAGCATGATCCAGCAATGGGCTTATTGAAGGAGAAATCAACAGATAGGAAAATTCGGGGGCATGCTGATGGCTGACATCCAGGTTATATTCTCTAGTTACAAAGGGAAGTAACTTAATGTACATGAACTCCACGATTCTAATTATCACCCAACATCTTTCCAATTATCAACTTTAAATTGACCTATTCTTGTTAGCTATTAAATGCTTAGAACAACATCTATTCCCCAAATAACTCTCCAAATTTATATTTGGATGGAGGAAGGAGAGAGGGAAACAGTAATGTTTTTAAGAAGTGCCAAATGGATTCAGAAGATAATTTTATTTCAGAGAAATTAATTAAATGAATGTTGTTTTCTCTTTAATTGTTTCTCATTTAAAATTCAACATGCTCAGGTTAATACTTTTCTACGTTTAATTGAATTTTCATAGTTCCTTTTATTATAACAAATAGGCTATATGGGAAGGTGGTAATTTTAATGTGATTATTACATTGTTATACAAAATTATACCCTCAAAGAACATGCAGCAAGAGTATTTATGGAGGCTACTTTTCTCGACCTTTCTTCTCCTTGTTGAGTTCCCCACAGTGAAGCCATTTCCTCAGACAAGAGATGGTACACTCAGGGATGACAGCAATCAATTCATAGTTTTAAGTTTCAAGCAACTGTTTGAAGAGTTAAGTTGAGCTTCAATTTTAAGAAAATAAAATCAGGAATTGGCTTTATTTTACAAATTTATCTATTTTATTACTCAAGGTATTAAAAAGAAGGATGCATCACTAATATGGACTAACTATAATGTGCACACTCTGAGAATTGAATCTGAGAGCACAGATTATCAGAGGAAGGCTTATGGTAAAGGTTCCTAGATTGTAAGCTCTTACAGAAGTCACATCTATTCATGAGTTGTAATGGTTGTTTCTAAATTCTGAGATGCTGAGCTCTTTGTGTATAACCTGGTCTGTTCCTGGAACTTCGGGTATCTGTCTGACACCTGAGACTCAGAGCCAGAGTTCAGCAGCTGTGAATGTCAGCATTACCCCATATGGCAAATGTTAAAGAGTCTGAAAAACAGATCAGACTTCAATTAGAGATATACATGAAATGGACTTGATTATAACTAAGGTAAACCAGACTAAAGGGAAAAGAATGACATTGACTGTGTTCTAAAACCTAAACTTCTGTGTGAGACAAAAGGAAAAGATGTTTATTTGGTGCAAAATCTATATTTTCTGTGGCATGCTATATAATTTTAATTGTATGGTCAGTTTATTCAAACACCATAATTACATGGAACCTTGAATAGGGGGTGAGATCTGGTTGGTCTGTACAGGTTAGTGAGAAACCCCAATACATCCCAGAGTAATTTGGGCAGAGAATTAAAAAGTATTTGCAAAGCCCTCTGATGGACTGGGGAAAAATGTGGAAATATTAAATTTCCTCACCTGGGGAATTCCTGATATTCTTGCAAGCATTAGGGACTACCATTGTAGTAGTCCAAGCCTTCGATCCTGGGGCTTGCTCTTATGAAGCTTGTTGCTGCAAAGGAGAGGCTAAGCCTACTTATAATTGTGCCTAAGAGTCTCCCGCAGAGAACCTCTTTGTTGCTCAGATGTCTCTCTCTAAGTCCACTCAGCAGTTGAACTCACTGCTCTCCCCACTACGTGGGACCTGACTCCCAAGGGTGTAAATCTCCCTGTCAATGCAGGATATAACTTCCTGGGATGAACCTTGACCCAGCATCATGGGATTGAGAAAATCTGCCTGACCAAAAGTGGGAAGAGAAATGAAACAAAATAAAGTTTCAGTGGCTGAGAGATTTCAAATGGAGTCAAGAGGTCATTCTAGAGGTTATTCGTATATGTTACATAGATATCCCTTTTTAGTTTTTAGTGTATTGGAATAGCTAGAAGGAAATACCTGAAACTGCTCAATTGCAATCCAGTAGCCTTGATTCTTGAAGATGATTGTGTAACTATGTAGCTTATATGGTGTGACTGTGTGATTGTGAAAACCTTGTGGCTCACACTCCCTTTATCCAGTGTATGGACAGATGATTAGAAAAAAGGGGGACAAGAAATAAACCAATAATGGGGGGGAAGGAGTATGAGATGTTTGGGTGTTCCTTTTTACTTTTATTTTTATTCATATGTTTATTTTTACTTTTTGGAGTAATGAAAATGTTCAAAAAATTGTGGTGATGAATGCATAACTGTATGATGATACTGTGAATGACTGATTGCACACTTTAGATGATTGTATGGTATGTGTACCAGTTTGGATGTGTTGTGTCCCCCCAAACACCATTATCTTTGATGTAATCTTGTGTGGGCAGACGTATCAGTGTTAATTAGATTGTAATTCTTTGAGTGTTTCCATGGAGATGTGCCCCACCCAACTGTGGGTGATGACTCTGATTGGATAATTTCCATGGAGGTGTGGGCCCACCCATTCAGGGTGGGTCTGAATTAAATTACTGGAGCACTATATAAGATCAGACAGAAGGAGTAAACTACTACAACCAATAGGGACACTTGAAGAAAGCACAGGAGCTGCAGACGGGAGACACTTTGAAGACGGCCCATTGAAAGCAGACTTTTGCTCTGGAGAAGCTAAGAGAGGACAAATACCCCAAGTGAAACTAAGAGTGACATTTCTGAGGAACTGTAGCCTAGAGAGGAACGTCCTGGGAGAAAGCCATTTTGAAACCAGAACTTGGAGCAGACGCCAGCCACGTGCCTTCCCAGCTAACAGAGGTTTTCCGGACACCATTGGCCATCCTCCAGTGAAGGTACCCGATTGCTGATGTGTTACCTTGGACACTTTATGGCCTTAACACTGTAACTGTGTAACCAAATAAACCCCGTTTATAAAAGCCAATCCATCACTGGTGTTTTGCATTCTGGCAGCATTAGCAAACTAGAACAGTATGTGAATATATCTCATTAAAATTGCATAAAAAATAAGGCAAATGATAAAAAAAACTTACAGTGAAAAAAAGAAAGGCATTAACAAAATATTGATACACATTATATACATATACATTTTTATTGACTCCCTTAACAATAGTTTTGTTGACACAGTCAAGGGCATTTTTTCCTCCTTGCCAGTTATTTAGATCTGTTATTCCAACAAAAGCACTACAACTCCATTGTCACTTTAGATTTTTTTAAAACCTGCCCCTGAAATTTTGAAACTTCAACATAAAAATCAGATTGAGTTATCTCACCATATTTTTACTTTTCTGTATGACATTTTTTGTTCCTTCTTCTCCTTCCCAGAGACTTGAGGGAGACTATAAATCAATACATTTTCAGATATCATATGGCTTCTTTACAATTATGGGCGATGTTTAAGTGCAATTCAAGATGTTTCTGAGCCACTAATGCTTCTTTTATGAATGAAAGATTCTAAATGTAAACAAGTTAGAAACACAGCTATAAAGAGAAAGTGGTCACATCACAGAAGAAAATGAATATATATTCCAGCCCTGTTCCCCCTTATGATTTCATTGTCCAGAGCCCAGAGAAACCTATAACACATGCTTAACTATGCCACATTTAACTCGGTGTTGGTAATCATGTTTTAAAAAAATAGTATCTGATCCGTGGAAAATCAGAATTTGTGATTAAGCATGTGTTATAGGTCTGTGACTTGGGAATTTTGTATTCCATGAAGAGCAAATAGACATTTTCTTCACCTCCACTTTTGCCACTACAACAGCTGCTTAGGAACCCCAAAATGAACGTGGTAGGCAGAATCCTGCCCCCAAAGGGTTCCATGTCCAAATCTCTGGAACCTGTGAATATGTCAGCTTACGTGGTGTTCTAGTTTGCTAATGCTGCTGGAATGCAAAACACCAGTGATGGATCGGCTTTTATAAAAGCGGGTTTATTTGGTTACACAGTTACAGTGTTAAGGCCATAAAGTGTCCAAGGTAATGCATCAACAATTGGGTACCTTCACAGAAGGATGGCCAATGGTGTCCGGAAAACCTCTGTTAGCTGGGAAGGCATGTGGCTGGCGTCTGCTCCAAAGTTCTGGTTTCAAAATGGCTTTCTCCCAGGATGTTCCTCTCTAGGCTGCAGTTCCTCAAAAATGTCACTCTTAGTTGCACTTGGGGTATTTGTCCTCTCTTGGCTTCTCCGGAGCAAGAGTTTGCTTTCCACGGCCGTCTTCAAAATGTCTCTCATTGGCAGCTCCTGTGCTTTCTTCAAAGTGTCCCTCTTGGCTGTAGCTCCTTGCTCCTTCTGTCTGAGCTTATATAGTGCTTCAGTGATTTAATTCAGACCCACCCTGAATGGGCGGGCCAACACCTCCATGGAAGTTATCCAATCAGAGTCATCACCCACAGTTATCCATGGTGCAGAGGGGAAAATTGAATGATTTGGGCTCCTTGGAATTTTGAGATTTCCTTTGCAGCACAAGTCAGTTACTGTAAATGAAGCAGCTGAATTGCAAAATAGTGCATGATGTCTTTCTTCAGGATGTATATTTCTCTCTTCTTATATCAAGTAGATCAAGCATTTTTGTTTCCCATACTCTAAATATTTAACCTGGTTTTTTTTGTCTGTTTCTTTTGTCAGTTCTTCCAGAGGTGTGTTACATTCTCCCACCTTAGATGGGTTTTTCAAAATGTCCTAGGGTAATTCTTTCATTTCAGGCTTTATGTTTATCAAGTCTCTGCTGTTAGCCTTAAATACAAGTTTATGATTGTTATATATTTTGTGTGGGATAACTTTCTCAAGATGTGATATCTCTCACTTCTATTACTTACATGTGGCTTAAATGCAATCGCATGCCAGCTTCATTTGTTTTTTTTTGCTTGGTCTGTAATTTTCATTGCTATTCTTAAACTCTTTTCATCATTTTGTTATAGAAATGTCTCTACTAAATAGTATAGAGCTTGATTATATTATAAATATTTATTTTTAACCCAGACTATTGGAGATTGAATCATGTGCCCCACAAAAGACATGTTCTTCCATATTTCTGTTAGGTGTGACCCCATTTATAAATAGGACCTTTGGAAGATGTTATTAGGTTAAGGCGTGGCCATATTAAATCTGGCTGGGTCATATTCCATATTACCAAAAGCCTCATATGGAGAGAAATTTGGATGCAGTAAAAGCTACACAAAGAAGCCAGAATTCAGCAGAAACCAGAGGAGCAATCAGAAGAGAGATTGCCATGTGATGGAGGATCAATTGCACCAAATACAATAGAATTTGGAGAAAGCACAGCCTTGCCAACACCTTCAGTTTGGACTTCTAGTCATTAGACAATAAATACATGGCCCCTGAGCCAACCCATTGTGTGGTATTTGCCATGGCAGGACTTGCAAGCTAAGACACAACCTGGGAGTCTGTTTTCCAATGGGCAAGTTTAATCTTTGATATGTATTGTGATTACAGGTATAATTGGTCATTATTTCTGCTCTCTCACTTTGTATTTTCCATTTTTCATTCTGCCCCTTATGTTGCTTCTTTCTTCTCTCCTTTCCTGACCTCTGATGATTTTACTTATTTTTGGCAAACTTTCCTTGTTTTCCCTACTTGCTCTTCTAAGTATTCAGATTTATAATTTTCTCACCAACTTTAATGCTCTTAAGTTTCATAATTGCCTTTCTGAATGAGACATGGAAGTTAATATACCCAAATTGGGCAAACTCTTCTTCCATAACCAAATACTTATTAATATTGTTCAGCATTTCTGCTCCAGTGCAAATTTTTAGAAATTAAATTTTATTTAAAAACATTCAATTCCTACCAAAAAGCCCACCAGTGAACTCTTTAATACAAAAAATTAATATTATATTTAAAGTTATTTTTAGAATCAGTGCTTATGTATTGATTTACTGACATGGTTTATTGTAGTCTTTACTTATTTTGTACCTTAAATCCTAGTACTTTCCATTGCATTTATAGTCTTTGTGCTAAAGTATATCCTTTTGTAATTCCTTTTTAAAGGATCTTTGGGTAAAATATTTCCAGAGTTACTTATGTCTAAAAATGCCTTTATTTATTTTATTAACTCTTGCTTTGTAGATGGCTGTCTTTGGAATGCTATATTTTGCATCAACATTTCAGGTATATTGGGATAGATAATATCTCTCTTAGGTGACCCCAATGATTCCCACCACCTGGTGTTTAGGCCTTTATGGAATCCTTCCCTTTAAGTGTGGATGGGACTTGTGACTTGCTTCTAACCCATAGAACATGGAAAAGGTGAAGGAATTTTGCAGAGGTAATTAAGGGACCAAATTAGTTGATTCTGAGTTAATCAAAAGAGAGATTATTTTAGGTGGGTTGGCTTAATCGGATGGAAGTTCTTAGAAGAGGGACTGGACCCTTCCTGAGAGAACCTCCTTGTGGGCTTGATAAATCAAGTGTTCATATCAGAGAAGACTATTTGGCCTGCCCTTGTGGTGGGCAGGCTTTAAACATGGTCCCTCAATGACCCATGATTTTGGGATTCAAATGCTATACACACCCCTCCTCTTGGGTGTGCCAGGGTCATGGGATGTCACGTCTATGTTTTTGTCATGCCATGTAAAATTCTGTCTTGCTAGCAGACTCGCTCTTGCTGATGTTGAAGAAGGTGGTCATATTGGGATGCCCCCCTTGCAAGAAGCTGAGGATGGTCTTTAAGATATGAGAGTGGCCTCTAAATGCCAGGCAGCAAGAAGCCAGTGCTCTCAGTCCTACAGCCACAAGTGAATTAATTCTGCTAGCAACCTGACTGAGATTGGAAGCAGAATCTTCACCAGATGAGAACACAACTGGCCAACATCTTGATTGCAGAGGTGAAAACCTGAGTAGAAGACTCAGCTAAGCCAGAACTTTGGCCTCCAGAAACTGTGACATAATCAATGTCTGATGGGTTAATTTGTTACACAGCAAGAAATAACTAGTACATATGCAATTGCATTAGAATATCAGTGTTGTATAGATTTAAAGGCCCTTGTGCCAGTTTGAATGTATTGTGTCCCCCAAATGCCATTATCTTTGTGGTCTTGTGTGGGGCAGACGTTCTGGTGCTGGTTGGATTTGCTTGGAATGTGCCCCACCCAGCTGTGGGAGATGATTCTGATGAGATGTTCTCATGGAGGCATGGCCCCGCCCATTCAGGGTGGGCCCTTATCGGTGGAGCTATATAAATGAGCTAACTTGGGGGGAGAAAAGGGAGTGCAGCTGTGAGTGACATTTTGAAGAAGAGCAAGCTTGCTAGAGAGGAATGTCCCGGGAGAAAGCCATTTTGAAACCAGAACTTTGGAGCAGATGCCAGCCATGTGCCTTCCCAGCTAACAGAGGTTTTCCGGATGCCATTGGCCATCTCCAGTGAAGGTACTCAATTACTGATGTGTTACCTTGGACGTTTTGTGGCCTTAAGACTGTAACTGTGTAGTGAAATAAACCCCCATTTTATAAAAGCCTATCCATCTCTGGTGTTTTGCATTCTGCAGCATTAGCAAACTAGCACAGATTTTGGTACCAGAGAAGTGGGGTGCTTTTGCTGCTGAGTTTGCAAATACCAAACATGTTGGAAAGGCTTTTTAAATGGATAATGGGGAGTTTCTGGAAGAGTTGTGAGGAGCTTGATAGAAAAGGCCAAAACTGCTTTAAAGAGACTGTTTATGGAAATATGGACTCTAAAGATACTTCTGATGAGGCCCTGAGCAGAAATGATGAATGTGTTGTTGTAAACTGGAAGAAAGGTGATCCTTGTTTTAAAGTGGCAGAGAATTTGGCAAAATTGAGTCCTGGTGTCAGATGGAAGGAAGAATCTGGAAGCAACAACCTGGAATATTTAGCTGAGGAGATCTCCAGACTACGTGTGGAGGATGTATCTTGGCTTGTCCTTGTAGCTTATAGTAAAATGCGAGCAGAGAGAGATAAGCTTAGAACTGAACTCTTTGGTTCAAAGAAACCAGAAGTTGATGGCTTGGAAAATTATGGGCTTCCAGTGGGTGGAATCCCTGAAGCTACAGCCCAACGTGAGGATGTTACCAAACATGGAACCCAGCCACCATTTCAGTACAAGCCAAGATTGGAGATGGAATTATCCAGAAAGGATTTTTGGAAAGTCCTATTGTCTGATGGTTTTGACCCCTGTATGCTTCATGCAAAGCCAACAGAATTTTTGCGAGATCTTTATAGACAGAGCCATTGCCAGTCTGGACTGGAGGAGACAGACAAGGAAAAAATTAAAGGAAAAATCTCTTCAAAGACAGAGCCATGGAGGTTGAGGTCTGGAGTCAAGAGGTCTCGGGCTGGGAGAGTGGAGCAGCCCACATGCATGGAAAGGGTGAGTTTGCCCTGGAGGTCGAGGGCGGGCATTCCACCTCGATGCTCTGGAAGAGTTTTGCCACCCGAGGTCCCAAAGAGGGTGGAGCACATTCCCAGGGAATTGGGGAGAGCCTGGCTGCCACCCCACTGTTCTGAAGGGGTTGAGCGTGTGCCCGGGAGATGGAAGGGAATCCGGGAGCTGCCCCGATGTTTGAGGAGGGTGGGGCCGAGAAGGTGGTCTCCCCAATGTGTGGAAATGTTGGAGCGCTCACCTAAGCATTTGGAGAGGAAAGGGCTGCCAGAAAGGCCCTTAGGAAGGGTTAGACTCCCGCTCTCTCAAGCCCCAAGGATGCAACGTTGTTTTGTTAGTGACTCTCAGACTTTGAAATCTAATGGAGTTTGTCCTGCGGGTTTTAGGAACTGTTTTGCTCCTGTTAACCCTGTTTTTCTTACTGTTTCTCCTTATGGCAATGGAAATGTTCATCCTATGAATGTCTCTCCTTTGTATATTGGAAGCACATAACTTGTTCTAGGTTCACAAATCCACAGCTAGAGGGGAATTATGCCTTAGAACTGACCACGCCTAAATTGATTTTGATGGGATTTTGTACTTAACTTTTGTTACTGAAATGATTTAAATTTTTGTGATATTGTGATGAAATGAATGTATTTTGTATTTGGAAAGATAATGTCATTTTGGGTTCCAGGGGGTGGAATGTGCCAGTTTGAATGTATTGTGTCCCCCAAATGCCATTATCTTTGTGGTCTTGTGTGGGGCAGACGTTTTGGTGCTGGTTGGATTTGCTTGGAATGTGCCCCACCCAGCTGTGGGAGATGATTCTGATGAGATGTTCTCATGGAGGCATTTCCACTCTGGAAATATTTTACCCAAAGATCCTTTAAAAAGGAATTACAAAAGGATATACTTTAGCACAAAGACTATAAATGCAATGGAAAGTACTAGGATTTATATAAATTTATATATAAATTTGCCTATAAGCAACTCATAGGTCCCACCTATGAGACATACAGGGTATGAAACCAGGGATGGGACACAGGGGGTATGCCCAATCTGACTGATAATCATGAAGAAAGATATGATTCTAGGACACCAGTAGTATGGAAAATACATGATAATTAAATTTAAAATATATATATATTTCAAAGCAGGAAAGGCTTCACCTCAGCACTGAGACTTCATTTCTAGTTCTGGTTTTCCCATTAATTTTGTGACCTTCGACAAGCTGGTTAAACTCTCTGAGAATCACCAATAAAAGGAATGTTTGGACTTGACAAGCGTTAAGGTATCATCCATTGCTGGTGTCTTATGATGCTAAGAAATCGATGATACCTTCGTAGGTCATTGCCTGGAGAAAAACATTGATTTAGACCTTGCTTCCCAATACAGTAGCCACTGGCAACACGTAACTGTGAGCACTTGAAATGCAGTGAGTCCAAATTGGGATGTGTAAAATAAATACTAAATTTTAAAGACAAAGGCAGAAAAAGAACGTAGAGTATGTCATTAATAATTTTCTATTGATCACATTTTGAAAGTATGATATTTTTGATATGTTGGTTTGTATAAAATACATCCTCAAAATTGATTTCACCCATTTCTTTTTATTTTAATGTGGCTTCCAGCATATTAGAATTGACAAAATAGTCTTGCAATATATTTCTATTAGATGGCACTGATCTAGACATTCTTTCCTATTTATTTACATTCGCTTGCTGGATTTCTTTTCTTTCCTTTTTGGTGCAGTTGTATGAATCTAAAAGTATATCTACATTAGTCAAAAATTCTCGTAGGCCTGAAGTACTATTTCATGCTACTATTTGAGGTAACCTTGAAAATATTTTGCTGAGTCAAAGAAGGCAGACCCCAAAGTGCACATACTGTCTGATTCCATTTGTGTGAAATGTACCGAATAGGCAAATCCTTAGAGACAGAAAGTAGATTGGTGAATATTGGCTTGATTGCCAGGGGATGGGGAAGGGGAAATGGGGATTAACTATTTAATGAGTCCAGAGTGTTTTTTTGAGGTAATGAAAATGTTTTGGAACTAGATAGAGGTGGTGGTTGCACACCATTGTGAATCTACTAAATTCAACTGAATTCTTCACTTTAAAATGGTGAATTTTATGTAAATATGAACTTCACCTCAAATTATATTTTTAATTAAAAATTTTAAAAACCACCAAATTCCTAAATATGTATTTTTTTGTGTTTAAACCAGTTTATTTTCCAATGGATTGAAACTCAAACAGATCACAGAAACTATTCATTTACTATATAAATCACATGCAAAAATCTCATCCAAATGCCAAAGATAACTACGCCTTACATGAGGAAGAAAGAAAGCTTAGTTGACCACATCTACCCAATTAAGTTGTCTTGAAGACGTAATGAAATAATAGACGTAAATTACCTAGCTCCTATTACATAAGTTCTGCCTTTTTAATTTTTTTTTTTTGGTCAAAATTGTTGCATAGCTACTTAAGCAGTGATAATATTCGGAAAATATTTTCTATAAAACATATGCATTTCTGTTGGCAATTCTGTTATAAATTTGATCACTTAAACAGTTAAAATTGCCATGTCAATCATGCAAAACAACCGCCATTTTTATAGAAATATCCCCTACTGGATGTGGGACTCATGCATTCAGGGGCACAGAAAAATCAAGCCAATTTTCCAGAATGGATCAATGACCTGACCTGATACGTTCCGTGCTGCAGCCCGAGTGGACATAAGTGCAGGCATCGAGGACACAGAGCTTTCTACTAGTCACACTGAGTGTCCTCCCAGTTCCTGCAGTTCTTGTACATCCCAGCTGCATGCTAGAATCACTTGGAACATTTTTAAAACCGCTGATGCCCATATCCCACCTACAGCCAGGTGAATCGAGACTCTTCCAACTGGATGTGGGCACTGACATTTCATAACAGCTCTCTAGGTCAGTCTAATGTGAGTCTAGTCCTGGCATCACAGAGAACAGGTTTTAGTTTTTGACCTCCCTATACGTATTTGTGATGGGTTACAAGTAAAATCAGAAAAAAGAAAGAAAACAAAAAAGTGAAGAAAAATGATAAATCAGGTTGTGACATGCATGAGGCTCTGACTTTCTTTTTAGCTCTCAACCAGTGATTATTTTATACCTCAAATTACTTTTTTAAAAAATATTTATATCACGTTCATCTGGTTTACCCAACTTTCCTCTGTCCTGAAAAGGATCAAAATAGTTGTATGAATCTGTTAGACACAGGCAGACTTCTCTTGTAACTAGCTTATGCTTTCACCAAAACCAGGCCTGAATAATTTTTCAAACCTTCATTAGCTAGAAGGGAGAAAAAGAGTGGTCTGAAATCTGCCAGTGTCTTCTGTGGTGATACTGTGTTGAATAGTGTTCCCCCAAATTTCATATCCACCTGGAACCTCAGAGTGTGAGATTATTTAGAAATAGAGTCTTTACAGGTGCAATTAGTTAAGCTAAAATGAGGCCAAACTGGATTAGGATGGGTCTTAATCCAACACAACTGGTAGGAGAGGAAACTTGGGGAGTTGGTAGAAGAGATACAGAGAGAAGACAGCACAGATGAGTAAGCCCTGGACTGGTGTCCTCCCCCAGTATTTAAGACTTCAGAGGGAGTGTGGCTGTTTCAACACCTTTGTTTCAAACTTTCCATCCACTTCTTTTTTGCTTCTCCTGGTAACTACAACCATTTTCCTCCGGGATACCATTATGGATTGAATTGCATCCTCCCAAAAGATATGTTGAAGTCCTAATTCCTGGTTCTGCAAATGTGACCTCAGTCTTTGAAGACGTGGTTGGTTAAGATGAGACCAAACTGGTTTAGAGTGGAACCCGATCCAATATGATGGTGTTCTGATAAGAGGAGGGAATTGGATACAGAGACATGCAGAAAAGCAGGGAAGGCTGTGTGACAACTGAGGCACAGAGCACTAAGGATTGCCAGCAAGCCACCACCAGAAGCCGGGAGAGGGGCAGGGAACAGATGCTTCTGTACAGACTTTAGAGGGAGTGTGGCCCTGCCGCCACCTTCATTTCAGACATCCAGCCTCCAGAACTGTGGGAGAATGCATTTCTGTTGTTTTAATCCCCCCAATTTCCTTTGCTTTGCTATGGCACCCCAAGAAACTCAGTCAGCTGTTGGTGGAGACTACCTGTGGGAAATGGGGTATCTATGCAAAAGGGAGATGGATTTCAACAGGCAGCAGTGGGGCTCCCAGTTAATCATCTTCCCTGCTTTTGGGATCTGAGAAGCCCCTTTTGGTGGCCACGAGGCCCATTTTGTCATGGAGAATTTGTACAGCACCTACAGCATCTCATTCCAGTGCATGAGATTGCAGAACAGAAATATCTAGGAACTTGCTTGAAGTCTTTCTTTCTGCATTGTTGCTCTCAACTGCCTACTGCCAAGATTCATCTAGTGACCCAGCTTAGAACGTGCTGAGCTGTGGGAAATGAAGGAGCAGGCGTGTGCCCAGGATTGGGGCCAAGAAGTAGGGCCACAGTCTGGCCCGAGAGGGCAGCATGTGGAGCTGATAGACGTGCTCATGGCTCATCACCCAGATGCTGGGCTGAGCAGGCCGAGGAGATAGGGATGCATATTTAAGGATGGGTGCACACACTTTGGAGATGACCAGAGATGTTTTAAGAGAGAGATGCAATAAAAAGCTAGAGTTCCTACAGGCACACAGTTTCATGGTTAGGATACTCATGTGTAGGTTTTCTTGGTTATATTTGGTCTTATTCCCTTCTCTGTTTTCCACACTCACCTAGGTCAAGGGGAAACTCTGCCTCATGGCGAGTCAATCAGCATGGTCTAAAATTGTGTCTTCTGGAAATAATAAACCTTAATTGGAGCTGAAGACAGCAATTTGACAGAGGCAGAGATTGAGTTATATCTATTAAGTCTGCAATACCATTGTCTTTAAAATGTACATACCTTAATTAAAAATATTTTATTTCTAAAAATGCTAACCATCACCTGAGCCTTCTGCAAGTCATAATCTTTTGCTGGTAAAGGGTCTCATCTCTATATTGATGGCTGCGGACTGATTAGGGTGGTGGCTGCTGAAGGTTGGGGTGACTGTGGCAATTTCCTAAAATAAGACAGCAATGAAGTTTACTACATCAGTTGACTCTTCTTTCATGAAAGATTTCTCTGTAGCATGTGATGCTGTTTGGCAGCATTTTACCCACAGAAGATCTTCTTTCAAAATTGGAGTCAATCCTTTCAAACCCTTTATCAACTAAGTTTATAAAATATTCTAAGTCCTTTGTTGTCAGTTCAACAATGTTCACAGCAGCTTCACCAGAAGTGGAGTCCATCTCAAGAAACCACATTCTTTGTTCATCTATTAGAAGCAGCTCATCACCTGTTCAAGTTTTGTCATGAGATTGCAGCAGTTCAGTCACATCTTCAGGCTCTACTTCTAATTCTAGTTCTCTTGCTATGTTCAACACATCTGCAGTGACTTCCTCTACTGACATCTTGAATGCCTCAAAGTCATCCAAGGGTTGCAATCAACTTCTTCCAAACTCCTGTTAATGTTGACATTTTGACCTCCTCCCATGAATTAAAAATTCTCTTAATGACATCTAGAATGGTGAGTCCTTTCCAGAAGGTTTTCAATTTACTTTGCCGGATCCATCAGAGAAATCACTCACAAAATGCAATTCTTAAAGATTAAGTCTTGAACATCGAAATTACTCCTTGATCCATGGGCTGCAGAATGGATGTGTTAGCAGGCATGAAAACAACATTCATTTCATTGTACATCTCCATCAGAGCTCTTGGGTGACCAGATGTACTGTCAATGAGCAGTCGTATTTTGAAAGGAATCTTTTTTCTTGGGCAGTAGGTCTCAACAGTGGGCTTAAAATATTCATGTGCTGTAATCCAGGCTTTGTTGTTCCACTTACAGAGCACAGACAGAGTAGAGTAGAATAAGGGCCCCAGGATTTCTGAATGGTAAATAAGCATTGGATTCAACTTCAAGTCACCAGGTGCCTTAGCCCTTGACAAGTGAGTCAGGCTGTCCTCGGAAGCTTTGAAGCCAGGCATTAACTTCTGTCCAGCTACAAAAGTCATAGATGGCATCTTCTTCAAATAGAAGGCTGTTTCATGTAGAGTGAAAATTTATTATTTAGTGTAGCCACCTCCATCAATTATCTTAGCCAGATCTTCTGGATAGTTTGCTGCAGCTTTGTCATCAGCACTTGCACTTTTACGTTACGGATATGGCTTCTTTCCTTAAACCTCATGAACCAACCTCTGCTAGCTTCAGACTTTTCTTCTGCAGCTTCCTCACCTCTCTCAGCTTTCCCAGAATTGAAGAGAGTTAGGGCCTTGCTCTAGATTAGGCCTTGGCTTACAGGAATGTTATGACTGGTTCGATCTTTTATCCAGACCACTAAAATTTTCTCCACATCAGCAGTAAGTCAGTTTTACTATCTTATCATTCATGTGTTCACTGGAGGAGCACTTTTAATTTCCTTTGAGAATTTTCCTTTGCCTTTACAACTCGGCTGTTTGGAGCAAGGGGCCGAGCTTTCAGCCTATGTTGGCTTTTGGCATGCTTTCCTAAGCTTAATCATTTCTAGCTTTTGATTTAAAGTGAGAGATGTGTGACTCTTTCTTTCACCTGAACACTTAGAGGCTATTTTAGGGTTATTAATTTGCCTAATTTCAATATTGTTGTGTCTCAGGGAACAGGGAGGCCCAAGAAGAGGGAGACAAATGGGGGAACAGCAGGATGATGAAGCAGTCAGAACACACACAGAATTTATGGATTAAATTTGCCATCTTATATGGGTGCAGTTCATGGTGTCCCCCAAACAATTACAATCATGGCATCAAAGATAACTGACCATAGATCAACATAACAAATATAATAATAAGGAAAAAGTTTGAAATATCACAAGAATCATTAACATGTGACAGAGAGACACAATGTGAGCACATGCTGTTGGAAAAATGGCACCCATAAAATTGCTCAATGCAGGGTTGCTACAAACCTTCAACTTGTCAAAAATGCAATATCTGCAAAGCACAATAAAGCAAAGTGCAATAAAATGAGGTATGCCTGTAATTACTTTCTAAAGTCACTGCCCCTAGTTAATCACAGAATGGGACTAGATTTGAGGACTTCAAACTCAGCACTATTTGTGTTGTTTGGTGAGGCTCAGGCTTCAGCAAAAGAGTGCCAAATATCCACCAGAAAATCTGGTTCAGTATTGAAAGCAGTATTCCATTTCACCCATGCTAAGCTGTCAACTTTCAGGAATTGTGCAAAAGCAGCTCTGCAACTAATGTGATATCTATGTTACCTGAAGTCGTGCTGAACAAGGGGCTTTGCTGAATTCCAAAGGTAATGAGTTCAAATTCAGATCTCATGGTTACACTCACACTATCTAATAATCATTGCAATATTCACTTTGGCAATTATTCACTTTTTATTGTAGCACAATTAAATAAATGTCAAGTACTTTCTTTTCTATGAGTTCCTCAGCTGTGAGCTTAGCAATTACAGCCTGCCTGCTCAGCAGCAGCACTGAGAATTGTTGGCACTTGGAGAATATTTCAAGTTTGTCATACTTCTTGGCAGAATTTTTATAACCTGGATGGAAGCCTGCAAAATCTACCATCTCAGATTTTCTCTTAGTAGCTACTTAATATGAGTTTTATCATCCAGATTTTTACTATTATTAACGATCCATTCTTCATAACCAGGACACCTATATTCAAGATGTGTGCAGTAATTAAATCAACCATTATATAAAAGTCTTCTCGGGTATGGGAAATGTTAAGCTTGCCCTCAAAACGTGTGTTTCTTATATAAAAGATAGACGGTATATCTGAGGATCTTAAGACATAGCTGTTTTAAAGATGTTTTTATACCTTCAGGGAAAGGTTAATCTTTTCTTTTTCCAGAAAGTAACTCGTTATTAATCTTTATCTTACAGTGAGTTGCATCTGAAGCAGAACTTAGTTCTAAAGTACTTTGGTGGAGAGTGAAGTGCTCAGGCAAGGTGAGTGTCCTTACCGTATAGGTTCATTCTTTTGTGACCTGCTGTCAAATGGTGTCAGCTGTCCATCCAGAAGCCCAGGATTTTCTTTACAGAATGTGAGGTCTTCAATCCAGCATTCTGTTAATGGGGAATAAAGCATTGGAGAATATTTAATGAACTCTTCTTAACTGAAAATCACAGCACATATGGAAAAAAATCAAATAGTACAAAAACATATAGAGAAAAGAGTTTACTTTTCTTGGAGAGCAGATTCTGAGCCACCCTTCCCTGGAGGGCTCATTTGACATCCTTTTCTAACCTTCTGGAAACAGTCTGGATTAGTACAATCACATGCACATACACACACACATGCACTGTTTTTCATGACTGCCTAGTGACATTGTGTGTATCACTGTCATTTAACCAACTTCTGTCAATTCAATGATCATTTTCATTTAATTATGTTCCCAATTTCTGTGTGACTATAATACAGTGCTACCATAAACAAATGGCCTTGAACATAAATCTCTGTGTTGTTTGTCAGGAAACATTCCTAGGAGAAGTGCTGGGTCAAAGGCTATGAATGTTTTAAATGGGGAACAGCATCACCAAATCCTCCCCCTTAGGGGCTCCTCAGATTCAGCCCCATCAGCAACAGAAGGTGTGCTGTGGGTTTTCAATCTTTAGATGACTGTCAATTCAAAGGTTAAAGATATGTCTTCCCATCATTGTCTTGATTTGCTTGTTTTTGTTTATGCAGGAGAGAGTTTTTCACTTGTTAACATTTATTTCTAATTTTGTTTCCCCCCAACTCTCTGTTCAGTCTTTGTTCCTTTGTGTTTAATACTATGAATATATTTGAAGCATGATAGCCAACTGTTTTAGAGTGTCACCTGTTTCCCCAGTTGTTACTGGTCATTTTACATTGCTTATGTTATGTTTGCTTTGGAGAGCTCTTAATTTTATTTTGTTAATTTTGTCAGTCTTCTTCCTGGAAGCCATTTTACCAGCACCCAAAAGTTATTTCCTAGAAGTATAACTGTCAGTGACACATATATTGAGATGACGTCAAATACTACATTTGATAATTTGCATTTGTTTGAAAAAATGAAGGTTTTAAACACTCTTCCTTTGATAACCTGTCTCTGTGCATACATGGAAGGGGCAGCAGTATATTTCAATAATCAGTGAGAAAGTGTAGAAAGAACACAAGCTCCTTCACACGGGGTAAGGTTTGGGTGGTCAACTGTAAGCAGACAATCACGACACGCTTTACCATATCAGGTGAGTTTTAACATTTTGCCCTAGTGGCTCTCGTGAGAGGAAGTTAAGTTACCGCAAGACACTTGTTCTTGCAATTGACATCTCGAAGATGATCCCCACTGAAAGAAAATAAGGTCACTAAAGCTTCCCTGCCCCCTAAAGAGTGTCTAACACCTGAAAATGCAACCATGGGGCAGAGAGGCAATTGGTTCTTAACTGTTCCTGGTGCTTAAAAACAATGACATCTTAAAAATAACCTTCAGAGCATGTTAAAATTCCAAAGGCCGGCCCTGAAAACTACAAAGAAGAAAATTCACTGTAAAAATTAAGTGGAGAAATGGAAGAAGAATTATGAGCGGGCCGTGAGAGAGGTGGTAATTCAGGCCAAGACTTAGGGACTTATTTTAGGAAAAGATATTAACATCTAGGGGGCACATTCACCCTGATTTAGAAAAGAGGAATACAGCAGAGAAAAGCATGGGGCACAGAAAAGGATTTGAGATACCCAAATCCTTGTCATCTTGGCCACTTCAGGGATTTTCAGAGGATTTATGAAATCTTTGGGGCATGTGCCTTTCCTTTATATTGTTCGGGGTCTGCAATGGGAGAAATTTTTTTTAAAAATTAATACTCAAAATTTCCTTCATACAAAATTCCTCCTACTCATAACCATGGTAAACGCATGCAATTACATTTGGGGAGATGGCAATACGAGAGTTTTAAAGGTGCACAAGATTCACTGGGACCCTCTGCAGGTGTTAACATACTAGCATGTTCCTTTCATCACCTAAAAGCATAAAAAGCTGGACAAAGGCCACAGAAAGAAAAAGTTGGCCTGGTCTCTTAATCCCCAGCCCCACGGAGCTCCACTGCTTTTGTCTCCTGAATCAGAGAAGGGAGGTGTTCACCAGAAAAATACTTGGGAATTCTGGCTGGACTCTGTTCAATTGTTATTACATACTTCTTGCCTGTTTGAGTATTTTTTTAATCACAACACCCACTTTTTTTGTCTTAGGCACATCTTCACTCTCAGCTGTGGAGTTCATCTTCCAATATTTGTTGTGAAACAATGAGGGTGGTGATAGTCATTGTTTTTTCACATCATGAAAGGAATGGGGGTCACCAGTCCCTACGATGATGAGCACGTGACTCAACTGGCTCGGAGAGAAATTAGGCTAGATTCGAAAGAAAGCAGGCTTTAGAGGAACAGGGGAAAAAACAGCATGGCAATAAACAGATGAGAAAGTACACTTATGCTTTAGGAGTTCATCGTATCTGGAGAATCGCAGGCAGAGTGAATGACAGAGTCCTAACATACATGTGAGAAAAGACAGATTTTGAGGTCTCCCCGATGGTGTAGAAAAAGTCTATTGGCAATAACTGGCAGCCTGAGTAACGGCCCCTCCATTTTTCCGGGGTCTTTTAAGGGCTTATCTGTGACTCCCAAGCCTAAAAATAGGAGATGAAAACATGAGATTTTGCTAGGCATTGTCAGGCAAGAAATGTTAAGACAAGAGTGCTGGTAAGGAAAACATTCTGCTTTTATGGAAACAGGGAAAGCACATCCTGCTGTATAGAAAGCTCAGAGTGTTACTAGGAAGCCAGACACACATTATCAAATTAATTCTTTTCTCAGTTATTTTTCACATCATGGAAATTACGCTAAAAATAATCCACAGAATTATGTAACTCCCTCTGCCATTATACTATTGGGTTTTTTGGTTTTTGGTTTTTATTTTTTTATTTTATTTTATTTTTTTTTACAAAATTCCAAACAGATATGCCATGAGCTGCTTTGGCAGAAAGCAATATAAAAAGATAAATATCTCAGTAGACCCTTCTCCTTCATTAAGTTCTAGACTGGCATTGCTACTGGGAGTTATGATTTAATCGCCACAATTCTGGAAGTGCAATTTAAGCAGTGGGTTAAGTTGTAAAATGAGTGTTTCTATATCTAGAGCTTTAACAGTAAGATGTAAAATGCTTTTACTACATTACACAGCCCAGATTCTCCAAGGAAGTAAAAAAAAAAGTGAGCTTATATTTCTGGGGAGCCTACAGACCAAGAATAAGTGGAGAGCTGTGTAAAAGCCTGAAGCTAAAGGAGTTTGAGCATCCTTTGGGTGAAGTAACTTCATTTAAGTCTAGTCTCTGATTCAAATCAGCATTAAATCCTGAAGGTATTTTGGAACACTGCACAGCTTGGAAGTCAAGATTTAACATCCGCCTTCTCTCATCATTGTTAAATCATTTTGTTTCAAAAAGGGTTTTCTTTTTTCCTTTTTTTAATGCAAGAAAAGTATTCAAAGGCATCTTACCACAACAACGAAGTCTCAAACTGCCATTCAAATGTATTCAAAAGTACATTTTCCTGTGGACTTAAGTCACTCATAGAACCGAAAAGTGCTGGTAAAATAACAGCCTGAAGCCTCTAGATGGGCCTTGAGAACTCAAAATAAGACAATTTGCCTTTTATATTTTTCAGTGATGGAGAATGTGAATAAATGGTGAATTTATTTTCAGTCCTTCACTGAATGCTTTGGTGAACACATGATCCCAGTTAGTGGATGGCTGATGTATTGCTATGTGTTTGCTCAGTTATACTTAGCATTGAAATTAAATTACTCAATGGAACCTATTTTTTTTTAGTTGGTGGGAATCAAAAATAGATGGGGATAGGGACATGTTCAGGGTGTGAAATCTAAATGTCTTTTCTAATAGTTTAGAATTACAAAGTCCTTAAAAATGTCTTGTCATGTTTATATTTTTTTATTTTTAAAATTCTGATCTGTGTGTGACATGTTTGCTTTTGATGTAAACTCATTGAGGGCAGGGCTCTGTCTCCCTTCATCCAAAAAAATATGAATTATTGTCTTTCGTGAGCCATCCATGATATCAATCAGATTAAATTGATGTGTTCACAGGTGATTCTTCAAATTTGTTGAGTAAACATGGATTAGTTCTTACTACAACAGCCTTAGTTTTATAGATTGCTCCAGCATCAGAAAACCTTAAGTAACAAGAATGAGCCAGTCTTTGCCATAATACAAGGCCATTGAACAATTTTCAATTCCCTCTTTCTCCCTTCTTTCCTCATTAAAGTCGTTCGCCTCATCATTCTTTCCAGATATGATGATTAAGAACCTCCTATGGCCAGAGCCAAACTCTGCAATGAGCATCTAGCAGTAAGCAACTCAAGTGTTCTCTAAGCTCAGATAAAGCTATGACTTTCCACTACTATACTGGCTCAAAACAACACACATTTATGCTGTCACAATTCTTGTGGGTTAGGAGTTTGTTAATTATCCAGTTTCTTGGGTCTCCCGAGGCTGCAGTCAAGTTGTTAGCTGGGCTGTGTTCTTATCCGGAGGCTTGACTGGGGAAGAATCAGCTTCTAAACTCATGCAGGCTGTCGGCAGAATTAATTTCTTTGTGGTTGTAGAAATGAGAGTCCTGTCTTCTTATTGGTTATCAGCTAAAGCTTCGCTCAGCCCTAGAGGCCAGACTCATTTCACATGGGCTTCCCTATACAACTGCCTGGTTCTGCAGAGTCAGCAAGAGAGAAATTCCCTAGAGACAGTCTGCCAGCACAGTGGAGATTTATGCAGCATAATGTAAACTCAGAAGTGGCATCTCACAAGCCTGGGCATGTGCAATAGAGAGGCATATATAAGGGCCAAGATACCAGAAAGTGGGGATTCTTTGGGAGCTCCTTAAAGACTGTCTGCTACAGGAGGTGGCCCCAAAATTCTCAGACAAATGTGCAATTACAGACTATGCTGATTGCTACCAGGGAAATCCAAAGGAAGCTACAAGAATATATTGGAAAAGAACAACAAGAAAATACTGGAGAGTAGGAAATTCCTCATGGTGGAAGGAAACTTTACTATGATGCCCAAAGAATGACTTAGGGCATGGTTAAGTGTTGAAAAGGTGTAAGCTGTAGGCACAGGGACTTCTGCTGAGAGAAGAGGTGGCCATAGCCCTTGGCCAGGGTATATGGATATTTATGTTTATCCAAAAATTAGTGGAAAACCAATTACCAGGCTTTTCAGATATAACCACTGTCATAGGTATGTTAGGGTGATTGTGATGATGACAATAATAAAATTCTACTAAAACTGTGGTGAAGATTTTTATCCATGAGCCATCTTGACTATTAAAAAAAAAAATACAACATAATTTTCCCATCTAAAATTTCTGCTCTTCCCATATTTCCAATTTCTGTTGATGGTGTGACCATTTCCAGATTTCATAGAAACTTATTTCAGACTCTTCAGTTATTTCTTCACCCAACTTCCTAATCCTAATTTGCTAAATACAGTCTACACCTCCTCTGAAATTGCTTCTGCACCTCCCCACTCATTGCACTCCAACTGTCAAGTCTCCTATCACTTATTTTAACACCCTATTCCCTATCCCTGCCTCTGCCAATCCACCATATACAAACTCTAGAATTTTCTTCCCCATGTTTGGATACACAGATGCCACACTTTCTTCTTGCTCCACAATATAACTATCTTCCCAAAAATTAACCTCCCCCTCTCTCCCAATTAAAGTTCTGAATATTTATATGTTAGTACATAATGTGAAATGAATGAATCGATTTTTTTTTACAAAGTTGGCATTACATTTGGTATGATTTGCCTTAAAATTGACCAGATGGTAAAAGCATCTTTGCTTTGGAGAAGCTTGGAAGCATCCATGAAAGACACAAGCAAACCGTGTTCAGCCGCAATTGAAACTCAAGGAGCTATCGTCCCCATGCAGAAGGTTGAAAGCTTCTACAACCCACCTTGTAAAGGCAATGCTCTTGGAAAACAAGTAGTCTCCTGAGCTTGGATGGCCAATGCCTCTACTCTTGAGCACCCGTCTACATTTCCAAGCTTACAGTGGGGCCCCTTTCCATAGCCTATGAGTCAGGGCACGTGGAGACACTCCTTCTTCCTAAACACATTCTACTCCATTTCACTTCTTGCCTTCGTTCTGTCATTTATGAGGCTTTTAGATCTTCAATATCCTTTAGCCTTCTTCCAACCAATTATTGCAGGTTGCATTTATAAGACTATTCCATTTTTCTCCAGTCAGAATTTATTTTTCTTCAAAAAAGTGTGTGCAAGTCATGCTAGCTGCAAATGACCACTAAATTAGTTAAAGAAATAAGAGACTGATAAAGAAGTCATCTCTAAGCCACCCACGTGTTCTGTTGCTTTGATCTGAGCAAGGCTGAGTATCCACTTTGAGGATCATGTGGTCTAAGTGTGCCAGTTTGTATATATTATGTCCCCCAGAAAAAGTCATGTTCTTTGATGCAATCTTGTGGGGGCAGATGTTTTAGTGTTGATTAGGGTGGAATCTATTGATTGAGTATTTCCATGGAGATGTGACTCAATCAACTGTGGGTAGACTTTTGATTGGATAATTTCCATGGAGGTGTTACCCCACCCATTCAGGGGGGGTTTTAATTGGATCACTGGAGTCCTATAAAGGAATTCACAGACAGAAGGACCCCAGAACAACTGAGAGTGATGTTTTGAAGAGCAGCTGCAGCTAAGAGAGGACAAAATGCCCCAAGAGCAACATTTTGGAGAACACCATTTTGAAACACAACTTGGGAGCAAGCGGACACCAGCCACATGCCTTCCCAGCTAACAGAGGTTTTCCAGACGCCATTGGCCATCCTCCAGTGAAGGCACCCTATTCTTGATGCTTTACCTTGGACACTTTATGGCCTTCGGACTGTAACTGTGCAACCAAATAAATCCCCTTTATAAAAGCCAATCCGTTTCTGGTATTTTGCATAACAGTGGCATTAGCAAACTGGAACACCAAGGGAAAAAATATGCTTGATAATTCAGTAAGCAGCGTTGGGTCCTTGCCATGTCTCTCTCTCTGATTAGTTATTGGCCTGATGAATTCCTTTTGTTTATTCCATCAACTTTATTTGAGCTTCTCCTGCTAACCTCAAGCATTTCCCCCTGGGATACTATTACGGATTGAACTGTGTCCCCCAAAAGGACATACTCAAGCCCTAATTGATGGCGTGCATATGTGGCCCTATTTGGGAATAGGACCTTTGAAGATACTATTAGTAAAGATGAGGCCACACTGGATTAGGTTGGGCCCTAAACCAACTGGTGACCTTTTACAAAGAGGAGACAGAGAGAGTGGGGAGAACACCAGGGAACCACTGAAGCAGAGAATGGCATGCCCTGCTAGCATTCCACCTCCAGGAGCCAAGAGAGAGGCACGGAACAGATTCTCCCCTACAGGTGTCAGAGGGAGCACAGCTGTGCTGACACCTTGAGTTCAGGCCTCCAGAACTGCCAGAGAATAACCTTCTGTTGTTGTAATCCTCTAGTCTATGGTTCTCAGTTATGGTAGCCCCAAGAGATGAAGACAAGTTCCCATTGTTTCCTCACTTTCAGCCCATCATTTCTGGTAGAACTGGGTCCAACCCAGCTGGATGGTGGAATCCACAACTTTGATCTTAGCCAACCAGCAGCTCACGTTCCACAGACACAGGGATTGTTTTGGCCACACTTAGCTAAAGTCAAAGAGACCCAATGGGATTTTTGGCTGGTTCACAGATTCTCATTCAAATATGAAAGGCTGTAGCCCCTGATGAAGATATGTGGAAAATCACCACTTTGTTGTATTTCAGGATAATCTGGAGTTAAAAAATATATAAACACATTGCATGTACACACATGTATATGTACACACGTATATAACCATCGTATTTATATAT
The DNA here is from genome assembly GCF_015220235.1 of Choloepus didactylus. NCBI lineage: Eukaryota > Metazoa > Chordata > Mammalia > Pilosa > Megalonychidae > Choloepus > Choloepus didactylus. The sequence goes on along the minus strand of NC_051334.1, from coordinate 2,009,265 downwards.
ATTTGATATCTTCACTTAGGCCTCCATACATAAAATTACTTTTTATTGTATCCTCCGACAAATGAAAACCACAGTCTCCTGTAGAGCAGAGTTCTTTGCCAGACAATAGTTACATTTTGATAAGCTTGCCATCTTTGTACAATTATGCAGATAAGATGATTTGATTGTCTTAAGATTTTGCCTTTGTAATTTTATTTTTAAAACTCTAGCAAATGGAATAATGGATGCGTTAATACTATAAGAACACGTTTCAAAAAATTCATGCAATCCAGACAAAAATGAGAATCATGTAGTGAGATGAAAAACAGTGAATCTCCAGTTTATTGGGCTAAAGCCTGCCAACTGTGTGCCATTGTAAAGCAAAAGAACAAAATTATAGGATAAGTGTGAAACACTGGAACAATGTTGTCAATGATTTCACCTAAAAGGAAAATTTTGGTACCCATTTTTGCTTTATGAACATAAAGCTCTCTTATACCATGTATAGTACTATTTTGTTTTCTCATATTTAACTTCAGTATTAAGTTTTAGGAACATATGTAAGAAAGTAAGGAGTGCATGAATTGGTTAAAAAGCACACTTGTTGTGTGTATTAATTTCATTTACCAGCACATTCCTGGAATTTTTAGGGAATTAATTATGCTATGCCTATACCTTACTAAAAAAAATTCCTTGGTAAATAATGAACACTAAAGGTTTTCTATGTCAGGGTACTTTCATGTGCATTTTCTTTTAAATCTCCCGCCACCATTCCTATTTATTTGTTCACAGGAAACTGAGTGATCTGAGCTGTTTTTAATTCTTTGTCATACAGTTATGTGCTCCTTTTCACTGTGTCAGCATGGAGTATTATCAAGAAATAAAAAGCTTCTCTTTGGTAGCAGCAGAGAAGTAGTCTTTGTTTGTTAGTTCATTCACTGTTTCTCTTTATGCTTCTTGCCATGTTATAAAACTCAATTTTGGTTGTATACATACCATTTCTGAACTGTCTAAGATGCTTGCTGAAAGGATGCTAATACCTATCCTTCCAGTGTTACTGTCCCCAGACTTTTAGGTGAAGAAGGCTCTTCTACTGGAGGGGAAAAAAGATCTGCTCTGGTCCTACAGCCTTTGAAAGGTGTTCATGTATCTCAGCGGCTGGAAGCCACATTCTACCTTGTCAAGATCAGTGGATCTCACCCCCCAGGGATGGAATTCTGTGCTTCTCGGTCTGTGATCAAAGAAGCCATGTCTTCATAGATGATGCAGATTGGCCCCAGGTTTAACACCAACCAAAGGATCCCATATGCCATGTGCTTTCTCTTCCCACCTGATTTCAGGCACAGGTTTCATAAAAACCTCATGAAGATGCAGAAATGGTATATTCTATCCTCCTAGAATAGAGTATGTGATTTCCAGGTTATGATAGGTAGTTTCAGGAAGTGTGGAAATCCTAGATGGTGGCTGCAGCCCAGAAAATATATGTTTTCCAGAAATGTGTACGTGTGCTTTTATGTGCCTCCATATTTCTGTCAAACTAGTAATCAGAAATTGTCATAACCCACTCTATGATTTAACATTCCACTTTCAAAACACAATTTTTGATTTTCTGACTCAAAATACTGTAAAATATAAGAGTTGTAAAACTGAGACTATTGACTAGATTGGAAATTTTTCAACTTTCTCCAGGTATTATCTTTGCAATTTTTCTTTAAGGAATAATAAAAAAAGAAAACTATCCAAGAGGAAAGTAATTGCATAAATTGTCAGATAGCAAAGACGATAAAATTTTTATCAATAGTCTTGGTGCTTAGATAGAAAAAAACATAAATCATTTAAAGTTTTATTTAAAAATTTAGATGTAAACTGCTTTCTTTTGGAGGCATCCATATTTAATTTTTATATTTTATAAAATATGACCGTGTTTTAGGCAGTCACCAAAAACGGACTAAAACAATTTTCTCATGTGGCAATTCACATTTATTTTGCTTGTTAATTTTGGATTATAGACACTTAAATACTTGGTTATCAGAACTGAGATTATATACAGACTTTTTTAGGGGAACTATTCTGTACATAGTTGAAATCTATGGAAAATCTTATAGAGTTTGAGTGAATTACAGTGACGCTAGCATTATAATTATAAGTATATAAAGTGTGCCCTATTTCCCTTAGCTACCCATATGAAAACACAGGAGGTTTTACAACAGAGACAAAATGTCCTTTTAAAGCTAAATGCACCTAAGACATTTTAAAAGGGAAAAAATTCAAACATTAATGCTCAATAAACTAGGCGGGGAGAACTAGCTATAAGTCCTCCAAGCCCATCTCCTCTTCTTGGGAAAACACGAAGACCACATTTACCTGAGATCCTTATGGTTGGGTTGAGGTTGCCTTCTGGACAATGGAATGTGTGTATAATTGACCTACACTCAATTCCTGGCCAGGTGTTGTTTGCCCCAGGACAACGGAATGCTAAGGGTAGAGCAGAGCAGAGGACTCTGAAGGGGCCCAGAGAAAGGGAAGTACAAGGGAGAAAGAAGAGAGGTCTCTGAGCTGCCAGCTAGAACCTCACCATTCAAAGTGGGGTCCACTGACCAGCAGAAGCAGCAGCTGCAGTGAGCTTGCTGGAAATGCAGAATCTCAGGCTCCACTGGATCAAAATCTGCCTTGTGACAAGATCCCCAGGTGATTCGTGTGCGTGTGAAAGTCTGAGATGCCCTGGTGTAGAGAAAAGACACCAAGAGCTCACCTGGATCTTTGGGTAGGGGAGAAATAAGCATGTATTGTGCAAAGTCACAGAGATGTGTACTGGTTTGATGTGACAACTAGAATTAACAGCTAGGATTAACAAATACTTGGCGAAAATATTTATATTATTTACCAAATTTACACTTGTAATTATTTTACTATTATGTGGATATGGTCGGTTGAATTTTGTCCCTCAAAAAGATATGTCCATGTTCTAACCCCCAGGTAACTGTCAATATGACCTTATTTGGAAATAGGGTCTTTGAGGATATAATAAGGTGATAAAATTGGCTCCTCAGAGCCAAAAAAAAAAAAACCCAAAAAACAAAAACAAAACCAGTATGTCCCCTTTGTTTTCCTCTTTATCTCCTGAAATTTGTAACCCCCACCAAGGCAGCTCACCCCCATAGCCAACCAAGCCCCTCATTCATTTGCTTTGACCCAATACAAAATAAAGCCCATCTGCCCTAACCCACCTCCCCTCATAAGACAAACTCCCCTCCAATCGACAGGGGTCACGATCACTTCCTATGTATATCTATAAAAATTGTTTGCCATCCCTGGAGCCCCGAAGCTACTTCTGACTGTGGATTCCTTTGCTGCAGCCAATCTTTGGTGTCCCGAGTAAAAGGCCATAGTTTGCAAACTCAACTCTGATTTGTCTTTCACACTGGACAGGATGAGGTCAATCTGGAATAGGGTTGGCCTTACGTCCAACAACTGGTGCCTTCATAAGAGAAAGGAGAGTGAGGTTTGGTGACACAGAGAGAAAAAGACCATGGGAAGACATAGGCAGAGGTTGGAGTGACGTGGATACAAGCCAAAGAACCCCAAGGATTGCCAGCACCCACTGGAAGCTGACAGAAAGGCATGGGATGCTTGCTCTCCTCAGAGACTCCAGAAGGAGCCAACCCTACCAACACCTTGATTTCAGGCCTCTATCCTCCAGAACTTTTAGAGAACCCTTTTGTGGTTGTTTTCAGCCATCCAGTTTCTGGCAGTTAGTTATGGCAACTCTAGGAAACTAATTAATAGGAGTGTGCAGCAAAATACCAATTTATACATGTGTAAAATCCCACTTTCACTCAATATTTACTCATTATCTTTCAACTGATCCATTGAGGTATAATTTTCTTTCTTACTCATCTTTTCCCTCAACACGAGAGAAAAACAGTTACAAATTTTGAAAGTGCTATCACGTGGTATTTGCATCACTGAAATTTAGAAATGATGGCGTATCCGCAGCAAAGAAAGTCTGCCTCAAGGTCATGGTCATAGATTCTTAAGTCAACTCAGATTAGCCAGTCAGAGAGTTTGAACCTTGCCACAATTTTCATTTTAGGGAGGAGGAAGGAAGCAGTATGCTCTCATTTGACAGCCCTTGGAATTTTTGGTCTCAGGAACCATTTACACTCTTAAAAATAATTGAGGACCTCAAAGAACTTTTATTTCAATGTGGGCTATATTTCCCAAATTAGATATTAAAACTGAAATCTTTAAAGCATTTTTAGTATAATTATTTTTATTCCCTATAATAGATATAGTAATAAATCCTTTACATGTTGGCATTTTTATTAAAAATACTATATTTTCAAAAATCTAGTACATAAGGTGTCATGTTTTGTACTTGTGCAAGTCTCTTTACTGAGCTTGGTCAAAGACAGCTGGATTCTCACATATCGGCTTCTGCCTTCAATTTGTTGTAAAAACACACGTCATGCAGCCTCTGGAAAATTTTTCTATAAACTCATGAGACAATGAGTGAGCAAAGGGCAATAGTGTCTTAGAATTATCATGAAATTAGTTTTGACAACAGGGACCCCCTACAAAGGTCTCAGGACACTCAGAGAACTTCATGTCTACTTGGTTGAAGGCTGGAACTTGCTGGAACCCACGTGTAGGATGTTAGAGATCAGGATTAATTTCACAATTTTCAGGGCTTGGGAAAAAATGAAAATGAGGCGTCCCTTGTTCAAAAATTATTATGAATCTCAGGATGGCCACTGCAGAACATCAAACTAAGTGGGGCTGGGTGTCCTTCTATGCATGGTGTGCATGCCGATGAAGGCAGCCCTTGGAGAGACTGAGATAAAGAGTCCATTCCCCTCTACTGTGGGAGGTGAACCGAGATGGGTTTGAATGTTGTTGGGAGAGTTGAGCGCACTACTCAATGGGCCATCCATCATGGGCCGTTGTTAAGGGTGGGGGCTGAGGGCTGAAGGATTTACTCACTGCTCCTGCTCTCCTCTCACCTTTCAGCTGCCCTGTGCTCCTGCACCCCACAGGGGTTCTTGGGCCCCTTCCCAGACTGCACGTTGATGTCACTTGTGAACAGGTGCTGGGCTCAGCGTGGGGATGGGTGGGGGCTATGGGTGTTGTATTCCTGGTGCAGCTGCAGACTTAGGCTGGACTTCTGTTCCCAGGTCTTGGAAGTTGGACCTTCTCAGCCTCCCTGGCCTTCTTTCCACTGTGGTCAAACTCTTCCTGAACCTGTGTGGTTGGTCTTAGGGTGGACTGAGTTTATGTCCCAATGCCCTGCAACCCTCTGGAGGTTGTAGATCTCCGCTTGGTACCAGTAGAGAATTCTTGGACCAGATCTGTTTCCTGCCCCCCCCATCCCCATACCTTGCCCCGGCTGTGAAGGGTCTTTGCCTGGGACCTGGGTTGACATTGCCTGCTGCATCTTTTGCTAGTGGGTTAAGGCTTTACTTCCTGAAAGAAGGATATGTTGAAGATGGCATGGTTTTGCAACTTTCCTCTAGCAGCTTCGTGTCGTCTCCTTTGTGCCTGCGCCTTGCTAGCGGTGAGGGTGGGAGGCTCTCTATTCTTCTCTGCCTCCAATAACTCTTGCAAGAACCAGTAAGACCCCTTGAGAGCTCATGAGTAAGTAAAAACTCCTCTGTGTCTGGGGTGCTAGAGGATGTATACATATTATTTTAGGAAAAGGCAAAATCATAACTCAATTTAGATATAAAATAAACATGTGCCAAATATTTTAACTTCTTTCAATTAATGAGGGAATTGGTAAGAAGGACAGTCAGTTTGCACATTTATAGTCCAATAAAGAATGTTAAAATGGATGCAAAATGAAAAAGCAGGTGGCATTAGTTTTCTGGTGTGTAGCCTGGCTGCCTTGGCACATCAAAAGTCCATCACACTGGTTCCAAATCCACATGGTGAAAACTGATTGCATTTTACCGGACGTGGTTTGTATCACTTTGGACAGGGATTATCTGCACTACCATCAGTTTTGCATAATTTACAGATTTGCAAAATAGCCTAATCAAAGCAAACAAAGGAAGAAATAACTTCGATTGATGAGCTAGTCAGGACATCCCTTGGATTTCAAAGCCTTTCACAATTTTTCTTTACGGGGGCCATGAACCATTCTAAGAATTGGTTAAAACTTTAGCTGATTTCATTTTCCTTGCTGAAGTGGAAGCTGGTTCTCCTTCCTTCCACGGTCTGTCACAGGTGAGACGGTTTGTACCTCCCTTCTGAACTTACAAGCTCTTGTCCTCTTCAGAAGGCTCAAGGCAAGTTACAATTTTGTAGGTTATGCATCATTTTCTCCTGAAAAGGGTACGAGTGATGCTTTTTGCAGGTTTCTACAATCTAAGCAGATGTAGGGGAATAAAAAAGTGCTAAACCTTTCAACTCTCATGCCTGGCTATGTGCACAGCTGGCTTTTTAATGGAGGAGACAGGGAAAGGAAAGGGGAGGGGGAGGTATCCACGCTTGGGTTGAAGCTGTGCAGAGGGAGGCAGCAGCAGCAGACAAAACCTGCCAGGGGACGGCCATTGGCAGGCAGGTGGAATCTGCTACTGGCGTGAGAAGTGAAAAGCAACCCCTCTGCTCCTATTGGAGTGTGCCTGGTTCATGCACCTCCCTTCTTTGGTAGAACACTTTCATTATTACTATTAACCTCCATCGACAGACCATTCACATTTTTTTTTTAATAATTGTCACTGGGTTGGGGTGGGCCTTTACTGCAGTTGAATATTCCCACTGTATTCATTCAGGACAAAATAAGAAATCAGTTGTACTCTAAGGAATAAAATTATTAAATAGAAATAAATGGAGTGAAGAAGAATGCTGTTGCCTACATTTGCATCGTACTTGATGGTTTTTCAGACACTTCACCAACAAGACTCTATTACACAATTAACATGCATTAGGTGGGAAACACAACCACTATAGTTAAGTACATGCAATATATGAGGAAGCCTCTCTTTGCTGGGAAATGGTTGTGATTTGATTTATTAATTACAGCCAGTTTTTACTTTGGTTTATTTGTATAACCCACCATAAATCCTCCCTTGCAAGTGGGCAGGTTAGCAGTACAAAAACTGGTATTATTCTCCAGTTACAGTTACAGAGAAAATTGGATTCAGAATGCTTATTAAGCCCCTTCAAGTTTGCACTTTCGTAAGCGGTAGACGAGGTATTAGAACACGAGATACTCGCTCAACCTCCTGCTCTTTAAGATTACAGAACCTGGCACTTGGTATTAGACAAAACATTTTAGGATGGATCTAGGTCACTTGTAGAAGAAAATTTCACATTTGCCTGTGTGTGTTTATTTACTTTAATTCAACATAAAATATGCTACTTTCAAAATGTGAAGGTGCTGTATCAGGTTAAACCTTTTGTGTTTGGTCTGAATTATTTGGGCAATTGTCTCCAGTTCTCCCCTCTACAGTATATGTGAACTCAGGGTTTCATCTCACGTTCTTAGGCTTGGCCCTTACTTAGGAAATGCAGTCCCATTCAATTTGGTTTATTTTCAGGTTATTAATTCCTTCAGCAGATGATTTGAACCTGTAGTACCACATTGTTGCTTAAAGTCATTCTCTTGGTTTTGTTCTTCACTGCATTATCAGGTGTGTGTAGACATGTAGGGAATCTGGAAGTGAGAAGATGAATTGATGGGAAGCCAAGAACCTCCTTCACAGAACTTCAGATGCCTCAAAAGCACCGAGTTCTGGAAAGACCACACCAAGCTGGTCACGTCGGGGTGCAAGAAGCTTTCACACTGAGGGTCTCATCTTGAGGACAAAGTGGTGGGAAATACTGTCTACCAGGGAAGCTGTTCAAAATAAGCAACCTGAAAGAAGAATAGAGGTCTCCTAGGACTTGCCTTTGGACTACATCTTCATGTTCTCTGTCAGGACATGATTGAAGATGACATGTGTGCTAGTTTGGATGTATTATGTCCCCCCAAATGCCATGTTCTTTGATGCAATCTTGTGGGGGCAGAAGTATTAGTGTTGATTAGGTTGGAATCCTTTGACTGAGTGTTTCCATGGAGACGTGACTCAATCAACTGTGGGCAAGACCTCTGATTGGGTAATTTCCATGGAGGTGTTGCCCCACTCATTCAGGGTGGGTCTTATATGAATCACTGGAGTCCTATAAAAGTGTTCACAGACAGAAGGAGATGCTGCAGCCAAGAGAGACACTTTGAAGAGTGCACAGGAGCTGAGGGTGGAGCTGGAACACAACATAGGATCAGCAGATGCCAACAACGTGCCTTCCCAGCTAACAGAGGTTTTAGATGCCATTGGCCTTCCTTCATTGAAGGTATGCTTCTGTTGATACTTTCATTTGGACATTTTCATGGCCTTCAGACTGTAACTTTGTAACCAAATAAACTCCCTTTATAAAAGCCTATCCATTTCTGGTATTTTGCATAATGGCAGCATTAGCAAACCGGAACAACATGCATCCTCCCCTATCTTTATCTCAGGTCTCCATTTATGGGTGCCTTGCCTGAGGAACTGGTGATATCTAAGAGTCTGATTGTGGGTCTCTCTTTTGCCTGATGATATTCTCTTTATTACATAGATTTTTAGAAAGTTCAAAATCAAAGATGGTCTGTATTAGTCTGCTGCTGCAGCATAACAAATTGCTATAAATTTAGAACAATGCATTTGTTAGCTCACAGTTTTATAGGTCACAAGTCCATCTTCTGGGTTGTCTGCTCAAGGTTGAAATAAACACATTGAAGTGTTGAGTTCTGCTCAAGGTTGAAATAAAAATGCTGAATGGTTGAGTTCTTATCTCAAGGCTCAGTGGAAGAAGTTGCTTCTAAGCTCATTTTGTTGTTGACAGGATTTAGTTCCTTATGGTTGTAGGACTAAGGTCTTCATCTTCTTTCTGGGGGATGGATCTAAGCTCCTAGAGGTCACTCACACTCTGTGGCAGGTGACCCCCTCCATTTCAAGCCAGCAGTGATGCATCAAGTCGTTTTTCTGCTTTGAAGCTCTGACTTCCTCTTCTGATCACTGGGGAACTCTCTACTTTTGAGGAACTCAGGAGATTAGGCGAGGTCCAACTACCGGGGTAAACTCTCTATCTAAGGTCAACTGTGCCATTTAACATAACCAAATCTGGGAGTAAAATCGATTATATTTATAGTCTTGGGAATTATTAAATTCCAGGGAGGGACAGGCTATCAAAGGAAGCATCCTAGAATTCTGCCTATCACAGTGATTTAGCCAATTTTCAGACCATTAGAGCCAGGTTTTGGTGTTCTAAGCTGACTCCTGGTTTATATATTTACATTATTTGCTCTTTTCACAAAATATTTCATCTACTTTTTCTTTTCTTTAATAATTTCTTTTACAAAACATTGTATATTAATTGATTCTATTTTTCAAATACTCAAAAACAGATGTGAATAAAAATCTCCCAGAAATCCTAACCTCCTTCCCTCTCTCTCTCTCTCTCTGTCTGTCTCTGTCTCTTTCACATTTTATTGTATCTTGCTTTCCCAAATACATTATATTACTGTTATTTTCCCATGTTAAGCAATTTTCTCCTCAAACAAGATTTTTAATAGGTGCATGCATGTAATGAAACAGGCTAAGTGTCCAAAAATAAGGGCATGTTTGGTTTGTGATATATCTGTGTGCTAAAGCCTCATTCATTTTCATGTTGTATGTAAGTCAATGAATGGCTTCACATCACTTTTTTTTTTTTGGTGGGAGGGGATCCGAGATGAAATATATATAAATGTATTTAAATCAACCTCCTCTTCCTGTGGAAATCCTCTCCAGGAGAGTTCTGGCCAATGGTTAAGCAAGGAATTTTCAAAGCCTTCAGTGGGTATGACTCCCTTGTTAATTATAGGAATATAATTATTTTTAGCTTTTCCTGAAAATTGACTTTCTATAACTTTCACATAAGGCTCATTCTCCTATACTTTAGATTTCACTAGTGAGTACATTTATTTTTGTTGTTATTCAATTTTATGTATTGAAGAGCATTCTGTTTGGTTGTAATTATTCCCTTAAACTTTTTTTATTCTCAAGGTGAACAGACTTGATTTCCTTAAACTTTCTTCATGGGGTCCAATTGTATAATTTCTTGTTTAACTTCCATCTTAGCTGTGCCTGAATCTGCACCATCTTCCCCTACCCAGTCACACAAGTCTGACCACAAACATCTAAGATGTACGATACACAGGAAAATTATGGTGGACGTAATATCTAAGATGAAACATTGCCATTATTAACACACACTGTGAAGTCCACAGCTCATATAAATGGGGTCAACTTATTACTTGAAAAGTGGTGTTAAACATCAAGTTTTAATTCCCTCATCCAGTATTTTCCAAAACATGTCCCATGAAGCAGTTTTCCTGAGAAATGCTCAGGAAATAAAAGTATATGAAAATAAAATGCTCGGGTGCAATAAGTTGGAGAAAGCCTCCGTCATCCCATCCTCCTATGGAGGTTCTCAGTGCACCCTCTAAAGGTGAAGATGAGCGCAATGGCAAAGAAGCCACGTCCCTTGTTTGACACATGGGATCCCAAATTTAGTGGACCACAGACCCATGTAATCATAGACTGTATTTAAAACCAGTGGAATGTAAGTCCTACATAATTAAAATATTAAAACAAGTGTATGCAACTTTCCCTTTAGCTGGGCATATTTTGACCTTATTTATATTTGACTCCATCTCTTAATCTCAGTGCTTACTTTTTTCTTATATTATTTTACAAGATATGCAAGTTCTACAAAACTTGTAGTTGAGTACATGATAACAAAGCTTGTGTGCTGCCTCACATACACTGGTTAAATTCCTGTGGACACCTGTTAGTGCCAATATTTGGGGAAGGGGCAGCGATTAATGTCTAGTTGGCTGGCTATAATGTATGACATCTTTCCAGTTTTAAATTTAAGACAAATCATTGCCCATCTTCAGTTTTCTTTCCCTTCCTCCATTCCTGGCCATCTGATCATGTCTGTAATAATTGTAGTTACTCTGAGGAGTAATTGGCTTCGGCCAGAACTGCTGCCTTTAAATGGGCTTCTTTCTCAGTTACTTTCTCCCATCTTGCACTTTAGTATCCTTTTAACAATATTTGTTCTGCTATTTGCAGTTTGAAGATTTATCTCTTTTTAGAATGAAATAGAAGCAAGGTAGGAGATGAGCATTTCTACTTCATAAACAGCCTATATAGTTTTATTCCTTAGTTTTTATCATCTTACTCAGAACTCTGTATTTTCCAAGACATCAAAAATAAATAAATAAATAAATAAATAACCTTGCATTATATGGGGCTAAAATTTCCCAAATTCTTCTTAAAATTGCTTTGTGTTCTCTACTGCTTGCTTCAGATACTGTTTTTTACCTTGATTTTCAAATAGAATATATATGTAAATGATAATATTAACTGAAAATAGCTAGTGTTACATAGTAAGCACTTTCTAAATTTCCTCAGCTTAGACAGAACAGAGGGAATGAGCAGAATTCTTTAGAAAATGCTCCTTTCTCATTGAGCATGTCAACTCTATTACTCTCTACAGACCAGAAGATATCCAATCAGCTAATATACATACACAATACATATAGAAATACACATATATACATACCCAACCAGCTGTCCTATCATATTCTCTGCTCCAGCCTCATATGCCGTTATCTTCCTTCACTCCACTCAATAATTCCCTCACCCCTCTGTAACTTGAAATTCCAATGACATGTCATCTGGGAAGCTTCTCCTGTCTAAAGACAGTGTGCTTAAAATCAGTTTGCATCAGTCAGGTCCCAAGTGCTGGATAATGGATTGAACATGGATTCAACCTTGTCCTGTCCTGGGGGTGGGGGTGGGGGGCCCAGAAAGGGTTTGTGGGAGCCAACTGGGAAACAATACTGGCCAGAAGCAATTCCTGCCCCCTGTCAATCAGAAAGGCACTGAGCTCTTTATAGGTATTCTGTGCTCCTTCGAACCACTCCCTATGTTATATAAGGACAGTAAGTGGTTTTAAGCTCCCTGATGGCAAGGATTGTGCAGTATTTATCTTTATGTTCCCTGCTGTTCCCAGGAATTGCCCTCTGCAGTTTATAGCCTCAACTATTTAGCATTTTTGCCTTTTTATTTTTTACATAAAAGGGACAGCAGGCATGAATGGGTCCTTTTCTGAAGTGGAAATTCTCTTGAACTCTTCAACGTTTCTAGTGCTGGTGGGAAACCTGATTCTGGGCAAACGTTCACACCCTGTTTCTTGGTTGCTTGTATCTCTGCTCGTCAAGACATCAAGTAAAAGACAGGCAGGAGGAAAGGCCTCCAGGGGAGCTCACAGACTAGACAGGTCAAGCTCTTTGACTTGCAAAGGAAGAAACCAAAACACCCAGCCATACAGCACTCACCCACAAGCACTCATGTGCAAAGGCAGGACTCAACTTTGGGGGTTTCTTCTCAAGATACATGACCATGTTCCTTGGAAAAACTTTGGATGGTGTATTAGTAAGGCTTCAAAGAGAAGCAGAACTGAAAGGACATAGATTAGGAGATTTATTATAGGAATTGGTTCATATGATCGAAATTTCATAGGGCAGACAAGTTGGAAACTTTGAAAAAGGTGATTCTGAAATCTGGCCTAGACCATGAGTTGGAAACTCTGATGAAGTTGATGTATTCCCAGGAGAAGCCAGCTGGCTGAACAAGAGGCAGAAATTCTTTCTAACTTCTGAATTCTTCAGTTCTGGCTTTAAGATCGCCAACTGATTGGATGGAGAGACTCCCCTCACTGCTGAAGGCAATTGCTTTTGTTAATTGTAGATGCAATCAGCCATAGATGCAATCAACTGACCAATGATGTAAATCCATCCATGAAATACCCTGACAGTAACAATCAGGCCAGTGCTTGCTTGACCAAACAACTGGACACCACACCCTAGCTGAGTTCACTCAGGAAATTGATGATCCCAGATGGACAAGCAGAGTCCCTGAATGATGAGAAAAACTTTTAAGGGCCCGTGGTGAAATTGTGACCTCCATCCTCTCTGGATTTTCATGGTCTCGTCACCAATTTTATTAACTCAGATACCCCGTTAGTGAACATTTTTTAAATGTTGCTGTTCTGCCATTTTCTGGCTCTGTCCTATGGGTGATTTTCAAATTTGCTTTGCAGTGGAACAATTGTTCCACCTACATGCTTTCTAAAATGCCTGAGTTACTCCTTTCCGAGATTTACTTAAAATACCAGCTGATTAAATATTAAATATCTAACTGCAGAAGAAGAAAACATAAATAAATCAAAGTAATAACTTTTAGTTTCACTTTATAAAATTAATGCAGGCCAAATATTTTTTTTAAAAAAAGACTTTGCATTTCAGATTATTAAGAAGAAAGAAAAGCCTCATGGCAAGTGCCCCCCAAGACATTAACTATTGACACATTGCTGTATTTCATCTCAAAGTTTTTTTTCCCCAGTATATATTTATGTGTTGTGATCATATTTATATCAAATTTTATTTTGTTTTTAACATTTAATACACTACATTTTCCTGATTTGTATACACTTTTCCTGATCACTGTTTTTTGACATACAACGATCCACTGGATTCATATAATGCAATTTTATTTAAACATTCACCAAGATTAGATGTTTAATTTATTAACCCCTTTTCACTATTATCGACTTGCTTTTCCTTCATGTATGAACTGAAATATGACTACAAATAACATCCCATGACCACCCTCCTTAAAGACTCTGGATTTATTTTTAAATGCTCTTATGGAATTTGTTGTGGAAAAAACCCGGAGGATAATCTATTTTTAACCTTGCATTTTTTAGGTCACATATTTTTCCTGCTTGAATGAATATATATGATTCTTCCCTTTTCCATGTAATTCTTGGGAAGCCCTTTTAGTCAACAAACTCAATTATTTTCTAAGTTGAGAAAAGTTTCCTCTTCAATTTCTTTATTTCCTCTGCTCCATTGGTCTTTGCTACATTAAGAAACAAATATTATTTGAAGTTTAGAATACAGTTATGGAGGACCCTTTAGCCTCAAACATTTAATCAATTCTCTCATTTGTAAAAAAAATTATGTACCTTGCTTTCACATTCATATCCAACATCTCAAATTATCTTCCATATTTTAGAATGGACTTCTAAGAATTTTACTCTTGCTTTTTTACAAGATGGCAAAACAGATCTTGCTATCACATTTTTTAATCCCACAAAATTGTTTGGTATTTCAGCCTGTTATTTCTCCATTAAAGCCTACTCCCTCCTTGGCTGTTAATTTTTTCTATATGTAAAAACACAATGCAAACATTTTCAGATGTTTTCTCTTGCTCTCTCTCTCTCTCTCTCTCTCTCTCTCTCTCTCTCTCTCTTTATTCCATTTGGGAAGATTGCTTTCCTTCATACCTTGTTGAGCTCCTTGCTACCCTTCCCTAACATTACAGAATTTATCCCTCTCCTCCAACCTTCCATTCATCTGTTCGGCTTTACCTCTTGCCTTCCTTGCTTCCCATCGAATACTTTAGCGATTCGTAACTACCTGCAGGTCCAGAACACCCAGGACCCCTTTAACCTGAGACTCTGACACATGAATTCTGCGATCTGAGCCATTCTTTCCTCCCCGCTCCAATACCCCTCTGTCTATTCTCATCCTTTACTTTTCAATTTATATGTCATCTCTCCCCGAAGTCAACTTTATTGTTCTATGGGATAATCACAGAAGAACGTCTTAGGGGCTCCCCTAATCCTTTTCCTGGGTACTCTCTACCTTACCTAACATAATCCCATATATATTTTTTTAACTTTTAAATTTTAGTAACATATATATGATGCAAAATTTCTCAATTGTACAATTCGGTAGTACTAATTACATTCACAATATTGTGCTACCACCACCAATATCCATTACCCTAACTTTTCATCACCTCATACAAAAACTCTATACCTGTTAAGCAATAACATTCTCTTACCCCCACCCCCAATCCCTGGTAGCCCATAACCTACTATCTGTCTCTATGAAATTTGCTTCTTCTAGGTATTTCACGTAAGCAAGATCATATAATCGTGTTTTTGAATCTGGCTTGTTTCACTCATCAAGATGTCTTCAAGGTTCTCCATGCTGAAGCATGCATCAGAACCTAATTCTTTTTAATGGCTAAATAATATTCCATTGCATGCTGTTTTAGGTTGCTAAAGCTGATGAAGTGCAATATGCCAGAAACGTGTTGGCTTTTACAATGGGGGTTTATTAACTTATGAGTTTACAATTCTGAGCCCACGACAATGTCGAAATCAAGGCATCAACAGGACAATACCTGGACTCTAAAGACAAACTTCTGGCATCCTCAGTTCCTCTGTCACATGGAAGACACATGGTGAACCTGCGGTTTTCTCCCTTCTCTCCCAGGTTTTGTTGCTTCCAACTTCTGGCTTCAGTGGTTTCCCCTCTGAGCTTCTATGCATTTCTTTTAGTTTCTGTCTCTCTTAGCTTCATGTGTCCTTCTCTATAAGCTTCTCTGGGGCTTTCTTCTGTGTCTTCTCTCTTTTATCTTCTCATAAAGGACTCCGATAAGAGGATTAAGTCTCACCCTGAGTGAGGTGGGTCACATCTCAAGTTAAAGATCCTGCTCACCAAAAGATCCTACTTACAACATGTCCACACCCACAGAAATGGATTAGTTTTAAGAACATGATCTTTTCTGGGATACATAAAACCTTCAAAACATCACATGTGTATATACCAAGTTTTATTTATCCATTCATCTGTTGATGGACATTTGGATAGCTTCTACCTTTCGCCTATTTTGAATAATGCTGCTATAATAAACATTGGTATATAAATATCTATTCAAGTCCCTGCTTTCAATTATTTTGAATATACACCAAGAAGTGGGGTTGCTGGGTCTAAATGGATCAAGGGCCTAAAAATAAGGGCTAAAACAATAAAGCTATTAGAAAAAACTTGGATTTGGTACTAGTATCTTAGATATGACATCAGAAACACAAGAGAAAAAGGAAAAGTAGATAAAATGGACTTTATCAAAATTAAAAACTTTTCTATGTCAAAGGTCAATATCAAGAAGGTGAAAAGACAACCTGTTTCATAGTCGAAAATAATTACTATGTCTTTTATAAGGGTATAATATCTGGAAGATATAAAGAACTGCTGCAATTCAATGACAAAAAGACAAATAACTCTATTTAAATATGGGCAAAGGGCTTCAGTAGACATTTCCCCACAACAAATAAACAAATGGCCAATAAATACATGGCAAGATGCCCACGAATATTTTAAGGTATACATAGGCAGGAGTAATATCCGATATCTGTCTTCTCACCAGTGTGTTTCCATAGAATAGAACATCATCTCAGGGAATACTAAACAATAATGCTTGCACATATCTCTCGCATCCATTAATTATTTAATAACACCATCCTTGAGTGAGGTCAGATCTTGAGTGTGGTAGGATCTATAAAAGTCTAATGTGCTCACAAAGTGCATAAAGATTCAAGTCCATTTGCTGGAAGGTTTTGTTTCAAAATCCAATTAGTGTTCCAGAAGCACCTTACATCACTTCTAAGAATATTTTTGAAGCAACTCAGCATTTTCCAACTGAGCTTCAAGAGGTTGCAGGGGAAGGTGGGAAGAGACACCCCTTCTTCGAGACTTTAGTGGATATCTGAAGCTTTTCTGATATTGTCCTTGTCGATCTTCACAAATGCTTGTAAACTAGACATGAACAGTCCCATTTGGATAATGAGAAAAACTGACAAATTAGAAAGATCAGCCAGCTATGGGGAAGTAGTACCAGATTCTACCCCTCTTTTCCAAGTCGCCAGTGCTGTTTTCATTAAATTTGAAAACCCAGACTTTGCACCTCCATGGAAAGTTTGAGCTCTCCTCTTTTGGGGACCTCTGAAATCTTCTCTTGATTGTGGGAGCTGTGCGTCTTCTACCCATCCCCCCAGCTCTGCCTTCTTCCAGGTTGCTCCTGGTCTGAAGAATGATGCATAATTTTGATGTTAATGGCACTGAATGTGTGGTCCATGCAAGGCCAGTGGAATTCCACTCTCCTTCTCTGTCATAACTGAGGATAACATTCTTCCCAAAGACTTGTTCCTCCTCCTGGAGTCTGTCTCACTTCACTCCCAATAACACCACCCCCTCTGTCTTAGCTTCTTATGGCGGCCATAACGAACGACTCAAAACAATAGAAGAAATTGTCTCATAGATCGGAGGCCAGGAGTCTGAAATCGAGCTGTTGGCAGGGCCGCACTCCCTTGGAAACCTCTGGGAAAGAATCTGTTCCACTCTCTCTCCTGCCTTCTGGTGGTATCCAGAAATCCTTGATATTCTTTGGTTTGTGGAGGGATAACTCCAGCATCTGACTGCATCACGCAGCTGTCTTCTCTACGTCAGTCTGTGTCTCCTCTCCCGTTTTTACAAGGAAACCAGTCATAATGATTAATGGTCCACCTACTCCAGTTTGACCTCGTCTTAATTTAATTCCATTTGCAATGAACCAATTTCCAAATAAGTTCACATTCAAAGATACCACCAGTTAGGGTATCAATAAATCTTTTGCGAGACTCAATTAGACCCACAACAAACTTAACGACCCCTAAGAATTACATGTGCAAGGCTTGAAGCTTTCTAGTCTGCGGCTAAATTCCAAATATGAACAGAATTCAATGTGCGGTGTTGTGGAAACTAGAGACAGAACGTGAAACTCAGACTCGCTGAGCTCCACCATGATTTCCTTCATAAACTAGATCAAATTATTGTGAAGTTCAGTCTTCCACCTGGATATGGAACTTATCTGACTTGCCAAACACATCATGAAGCAGTATGGTGAGCATGAAATAAATCAAGGCATGTGGAAGTTATTTAAGATTATAAAGATAAAAGTGATCATTTTAAAAAATGCTGGTTAGGATGATATATACAAAAAAAGGAGCAACAGAACAACCTCTGATGAAAACGTCAATGAATTTTAAAACATGGCAATGTTTAAAAAGTATATTGTGATTAATTTACCATTTAGAAGTCTATTGATAGTGATTATGGATTTTCTTCAGTCTTTCCTTCCTTCTTCCTTATTTTCCTTCCTTCTTATTTCATAAACTAGCTACTTATTTCTCAGATAATATAAGGTACAGATGTAATGAGAATCATGCAATTTGATTTTCATTGTTACATTGCTTTTGCTCCACTTAAAACGCTTGAGAATAATAGTTTCATCATATTTTTTAAAATGTTAACCTGCTCACTATAAAATAGTCAAGCAATATACAAAAGTCCATTAAATAAAGTAAAAAAAAATCCCATTTAGATAGAAATGCATAGCTATTTAGTGAGTATCATTCCAAATATTTCTATATATGTTTATTTATATTCAAAATAGACAAATACATATGATTTTAAAAATATAAATCACGTTATAAATCTATTTATATTTATGTGTGTGTTTATGTATGCGTATGTGTGGGGATATTTATATATATATGTGTGTGTGTATGTATAGTATTCTATATCTAGGTATATTATATACAGATATAACTTTTATTGTGTAGTATAAGTGGAAACATTGAATAATGCCTTGACATTTAATTTTGATTAAAATAAGCAGGAGTAAGGTTCTCATCTGCAGGAACATTAAAACTAAACCTAAACAGTCTGATTTTTGCTAAAGAGAGAGAGAGAGGGGGAGGGAGAGAGAGAGAAGGAAATGGGGGGGGGAGAGAGAGGAGACAAAGAACCTCATTTATGTCATAAAAGTAAAACAGTAGTTTGCAACCTCTCACTCTTTCAATACTGTCATGTGACACAACCCAGCACACTTTAGAAATCTTGGGTAACTGGCAATAGTAGATTTGGGTGGGATCAATCCATAGGGAAAGGAGGACCATGGTAAAGTGCATTGTGAGCACAGCCCCCTTCTATGATTGTGGTTTACTTCTTCAGGTGGGGGTCACTGCTCCAAAGGAAAATTTCTTTTCTTTAGCAATTTTAATGCTAGCAGTATCAAACACCTGTGCTTTCCATAATGATTTCTTCTTTCCTAAGGTGCTGATTGTGTATGTCTTCATTTTTCCTTATTTATACAGAAATGTGCTTTCTAGCAGGGAATATGATTTAAGATTCTCTGAATCAATTAGAGCATCTAGCATTATGTGTCTTCAATAAACACATTGTTTAACTAGACGATGTTGTTGGACATTCTAGTTTTAGAAGAAAAGATACCCTGAAAATGTTTGTTGTACATGGTTATAGCTGTTCCCCCAACAAAACGAAACTAATGTCAATACCAGAATGTACTTTTCCACGACTTGGGATTTTTAGTTAAATTCACATGGAGTAAATCACAAGCTTTCCAGGAGGTGAATATTTTGTGACAAATAAGGACGTTAATTTTCTTTGATGTTCCTTAAATTTTGCACTACAGTTCTATCTTCATAACTACTTAATCAAAAGATGGAAAACTGTGATCGTGAAGTTAAAAGTGTTTTTCTTCTGGAACTTGCTACTCCTGCAGCAATCCCAGAAACAACACTTTGCCATGACCTTGGTCACATTTTAGCATGCGTTTGGGGTCTACCATAGCACACGGAGTCAACCAGAGGGAAGACAAGGCTTCCAGATGTAAGACTAACGTAGTTGTGGAGAATTGGTACATGACTCCCAATCGCTCATTGAGCAAATGCTTTCTTCCAGCCTATGAACTGTTTCCCTCTTCCCTCTTTTTCAACCTTCCTCATTTCACCTTCGCCTTCTCTTCAGACTGTCTCATATCTTACTCTTTTAGTGTTGACTTCGTGCCTGGCAATGTATGGTTTGTTCCTGCTCTCAAATTCAGTTTATAGAGCACTGAAGGCTTCACTGATCAGCAAGAAAGCTCTACAGATAAAGTCTATTTCCTAAATACGATCCCTAGACTGCGTAGAAAAGGAAATAGTCACCAAATACCAAAAGTCCTACAAAATTTTAACACAATGCCCATTAATCATTATTCTCTTGGATAGTATGCCTTCTAGAATATTTTAGAGTATTTAGTTCATATGGTCACTGTGGTAGTTTTTAATGTTCTTTCTTTGTTATGTTTATACGCATGGTTGGATGATGTTGGTTCAAGAAAATATTCACTGGAAACCACACTGGCAAGGGAACGAACAAGGACATATGAGTTCTCGTTCCTATCACTCAACCCTGAGATTCATTCCAATAAACAAAAAGAGGTAAACTACCAGAATTGTGACTTGGGATCTGCACTTGTGATTATGGTATTTTTAATGAGATCATGGGTACATTAAAAAATAATTGGTTTATACATTCATTCTACAAGAATTTATTGATATTTGCATCAACATATGGTTGAGTAAAGATACTCTTACTCTACTCTCTTTCCTTGAAATCCATGATGAACAAGTAATATAATGAAAAGTAGTAAAAAAAAATTGCTCTCTTCAGTGATACAAGAAAATTACTACAGACCCAATCACAAACAACGAACCATGCTTGCCGATGTAACATGAAATTTGGATCTAAAATATAAACATGATGGAGTTCAACCTATGCCTCCTCGTTCTTGGAGGACACACTGAAAAGCTAAGTACACAGTAAAATTTTTGTGGGTAAAGCACCATCAGGTTGCTACTCACTCAATGTTTCAGGAAGATAAAATAGTCCCTTGCAGCACACTTAGAACTTTCTGCATGTTTGCAATTGTATAAAAAATTATTAAGCAAATGGATTACCAGCTTCTTCTTTTGAGCCTCGTGAAAAAGGCCTGGGCCTATTTTTCTGCCTGAAAGTTCACTGCCATTATGGTGGTTTGGGGGAAATGCCACATGGGTGAACAGCTGAGGGAGGAAAAGTTAAAATCATAGAAGTTAACTGTGAGCAGCTTTCTCCATTTATCCCCAAGTTCAGATGGTTCCCTCTAGTAAGGAGAGAGGGGTAGTGCCATCCCCACATTCAGCTCTGCAAGTTTGTCCTGGGCTATGGAAGGCAACCATAAATCTTGTATTCCTGCATGTAAATCTTGATTAAATCTTGAGTAAATATTGAGGAAACCTTGATTCCTGCACAGTGGTTGGCCAACTGCAGAATCAGTTCCTTGTGTATCTAAAGGGTTAGATTTCGTGCACACCAAGCTGGTAGGCCACCTGCTAAATTCTCACAAGCAGTAGAGGATTGAAATTCTTTCTTTTATAGAATCAACAATCCTTGTTCTTTCATTTCTTTCTGGAGCTTTGTCAGCTTGCCTGTTGTTTCATCTTCCTCTCATTCTTCTCTTTTGTGCATTGAGCCCTTAAGAGGCCACAATTTCTTTATTTGATGCCATAATGATTCAGAGCATCAGTGTTTAATGTTTGCTCTAGAATTGCTATCCAAGGCAATAAATAGGAGAATGAAATAAAATATAGATCAAATATAAAGGAGGCGTTGGAGTGATCTTTTTTGGGGGAAGGGGTAGTTTTGTAACTAAAACCTAAGGAAGTTAACCAGAATAAAAGAGTGGAAATGTTAAAGCAGTCCAGTAAACTGTATGGTTACAAAATTAACATTCAAATTCAATAGCTTCCCCACACAACAGTTATAAACTGTTAGAGCATAAACTGACAGGGAAATGACTCATTTATATCATTGAAATAAGCTGACAAACAAAGTACCTAGAAATTAACTTAACAGGCAATGTAAAATGCATATTCAGAGAAAATGTTGAAATACTTGACGTATATTAAATAAGAATTAAATAAGTGGAAAACATGCTTTTTTTCCCTTGGCAAGGAAGACTCAATATTGTAAAGATGTCAATCTTCCTAAATTAATTTTTAAGTATAAGGCAATCTCAATAAAAGTGCCAACAGAATTTCTTGGAGAATTAGAAAAGCTGATTCTGAGTAATGAGAAAAGCTACTTAGCTCTGGCACAGAAATACAAGCAGAAAGCGAAGGACAGGACTGAGTCCATAAATAGAGTGACATAAACATATGAATTAATTATTTGATAAAGGAAGCATCCAAAGTCAGTGAACAGATAGTACATTTCAAAAGTGGATATTTATGTGCATGTATAAATACATATATGTGAACATAAGCATATCTGCATACATATATGTGCCAAATATATAGTGATTATTTCTCCAAGTGAGGTAAGAAACTTTTGAAAGAAGTTTCCATTATTCAATGACTAGAAAACCTGAAATACAACTAAATAGCTATGCTATGGCCCAATAAGTACTGTGAAATTGTTATGGGTTAGTGTGTGTATCAGTGCAGTATAGTGCTAAAAAATAGTCCACACTTTCATACATGAAATTTATCCCCAAACCCAGCCAGGAGGAATTAATTCATCCAAAGGAAGCAAGAGAAGTCAGTTCCCAGGTTTCATTCTCTGTCTTTGCAGAACATAATACGTGAGATACAAGAGTAAAATGATCAACATTATGAGGAAAACTGGTTCAATTATAGGCAGTGATCCAAAGTTCATAATTCTGGTTTGCCGAGGTCTTTTCTTGGTAACAATGAATATACCAAACAATTCATGCATTTAAAGTGCACAATTCAACAAGTTTTAACATGTTCACAGAATTGCACAACCATCACCACCATCAGTTTTAGAATATTTTCATTCTCATCACACCAAAAAAACTCTACAGCATTTGGCTATCACATCCCAAAACTCCCACTCCCACACCCAGCCCTAGCAACCACTAATATCCTTGTGGTCTCCAGATTTGCCTGTTCTGTGCATTTCATATAAATGGAATCATACTATATACAGTCTTTTCACCCTGGCTTTTTCCACTTAGCAGAATATTTTCAAGGTTCATCCATGTTGTAGCATGAATCAGTACTTCATTCTTTTTTGTAGCTGAACATTATTCCGTTGTACGGATATGCCACTTTCTAGTCTTTCATCGATTTTTGTACTTTGGGGCTGTTTCCACCTTTTAGCTGATATGAATAATGCTGCTACGATTATTTATTGATAAGGTTTTGGGTGGACCTGTTTTCATTTCTCTTGGGTATATTTCTAGGACTGGAAATGTTGGTTCAAATGGTGACTCTATGTTTAACTTTTTGAGAAACTTTGTTACCCAAAGTGGCTGCGTAATTTTACATTCCCACCAGGAATGTATGAGGGTTCCAATTTCTCCATATCCTTATCAACATTTGTTTTTATCTGACTTTTTGATTATAGTCATCCAACAAGTGATATCTCGATGTGTTTTTGATTTGCATTTCCCTGATCACTAATAATGTTGAGCATCTTTTCATATGTTTATTGGAGAAATGTCTATTCAGATCCTTTGCCCATTTGCAATTGAGTTATTTGTCTTTTCATTACTGAGTTTTAAGAGTTCTTTATAAATTATAGATATAAGTCCCTTATCAGGACATTTTATCCTATTAGCCCTATTATATAGATTATCTTTTCACTTTCTTGATAGTATCCTTTGAAACACAAAGGTTTTAATTTGGATGAAGCCCAACTTATCCATTTTTTCTTTTATTGCTTGTACTTTTGATACTGTATGTAAGAATCCATTACCAAATACAAGGTCATGAAGATTTATCCCTATGTTTTCTTCTAAGAGTTTTATAGTTTTAGCTCTTCAGTTTAGGTTTTTGACCCATTTTGAGTTTATTTTCATATATGGTGTGATGTAGGGGGCAACTTCATTCTTTGCATATGAATGTCCAGTTGTCTCAGAATCATTTGTTGAAAAGATGTTCTTTCCTCATTGAAGTTTTTGCATCCGTGTCAAAAAACAACTGTCCATAGATGTGAGGGTTTATTTCCAGACTTTCCATTCCATTGGTCTGTGTGTCTATCTTTATACCAGTACCATATTGATTTGATTACTGTAGCTCTGTAATAAGTTTTGAAATCTGGTAATGTGAGTCTTCAAAACTTTTCTTCTTTTTAAAGAATGCTTTGGCTGTTTTGGGTCTCTTTCAATTTCATATGAATGTTAGGATCAACTTTTCCATTGCTGAAAAAAAAGGCCATTGGGGTTTTGATAGTGGTTGCAATGAATCTGTAGATAGCTTTGGGGAGTATTGCCATTTTAACAATACCACGTCTTCAAATACATGAACACAGAGTGTTTTTCCATTTATTTAGGCAATATCTGTTTGGAAATATTTCATATTTTTCAAAGTATATATTTTGTGCTACTTTTGTATATTTATTCCTAAGTATTTTATTCTTTTTGATGCTTTCTGGGCTGTTCAATGACAGTATATCGCAATACAATTGATTTTTTTATATTGATCTTATATACTTAGAATTTTCTATATACAAGAATGTGTCATCTGAGAATAGAGATAGATTTACTTCTTCCTTTCCCATCCACAAGCCTTTTATTTCATTTTCTTGTCTAATTGCCCAGATAGAAGCTAAGCTCCAATACAATGCTGAATAGAAGTGCCTGATTTCCTGTCTTTGTGGGGAAAGCATCCAGTCTTTCTCCATTAAGTATCACGTTAGCTCTGTTTTTTTGGTAGATGCCCTGCAGAGGTTTCCCTTAGCTTTCTATACATGTAGCAAGCATAACAAAACTGGGTGCATGGTCTGTGTTCAAAATTTGCCCTATATGTCTCCCTTAATTCTTTACCTAATGTAGCTACTGTGATATATACTACAATTTGGTTAATTATCTTAAACTTTTACTAATAATTAGTTGTGAATTCCCATATAGTATACCTTGACAAGGGTTCATAAAGTAAAAACTGTGTGTAAAACCATGGTTTTTCTATGTTTGAAAGTTGGGAAACATCCAATAGAACTAAATTTGAGTTTTACTGACATGCTGGGTATTTTAATTGCCATTGTTTCAGCAAAATCATTACTTATGTTATTATAATTGAGTTTTAGAATCACTTGCATGAATGCAAGGATGACAATGATTAAGAATAAAATGCAGGTATGCTTAAGGACACAAAATGTGAATAATCTCAATAAAAATGAAATTAAAATAAATGTAAATGATAAAAATATTAAAATTAGTTGTCAGTTTTCAAAAAACATAATTTTTCTTCAAAATATTCAAAACAATCTGTAACAATTAAAGCAAAATATGGATTATAACTAATGAATAAAACATTTGACTCACAATTAAACTAAAATTTTTGCTTTTTAAAATTTAATCAAATCTTATTTATAGTTTTAAATAAAACTATTCTCAGTTTTAGAGCAGGGTTTCTCAGGTTGGGGACCACTGACATTTGAGCCGGATACTTCTGTTTTGTGAGGAATGTCCTCTGCATTATAGGTGAGAAGCACCCCTGGATTCTCTCCACTGCATGTCAATAGCAGCCCCCGGTTCTAACAACCAAAAATATCTCCAGACATTGCCAGACATCTCCTGGAGGCAAAATTCTCCACCGTTGAGAACCACTAGTGTTGACTAATATAAATATTTAAAAGTGAATTATTTGACATTGCAAAATATTCCCCCCTACACACACACATGTGCAGCTCTAATAAATGCAGTAGTAATTCTGGGGTACTTTTGTCCATGAATTGGAATATGGAGAGGAACTAGAAAACGGATCTTCTGAAACAGTGTTTTGTGATGTAAACTGTGTTGCTTTGGTACTATCTGCAAGGAAGGGATTGGCAATTGCTCATCATTTCTTTTCTGTTATCTGAGCTCTTCTGCATCTCAAATACTCTCTGCGTCCAAAGCAGTCTTGAACCCGCATTGGCTGTAACTCACTGTACAAGTCTTCATGAACCTTGAGCTGTGCCCTTGTTTCAGGGACTAAAGGAAGAGATGTGGGTGAAGATTTCCCTGTGGCCTGAATGATGTCCATTCTGAGAATGGATTTTTAGGATCCCAGGTAGCAGATGGGTCCAATATCCCTTAATCAAATGTTCATGTTCAGTTGACACATCAGACCCTCTAAAATGGGATGTCCAGTGAAGGGGCAGCTCACCCCATTCTAAAGGGAGTAGAGATTCAGGAAATTCACTCCATTGTCTGTGGGAGAATCCTAGGGAACAGTGGTAGACAAGCAAGGGTTGAAGAGAGGATTCCAAATAGGAAGCTGATAAATGAAGGCTATAAATGTGAAAGGAATCCTTGAAGATCAGTGCCATATAGGCCATGGAAATTGAGAGTGTACTTAAGAATTTTATTTATGCCTGGGCTTTTTCCAGAAATGATTTAAGGCAACTGACCAGGATACACAAAGCTCAGCAAAACAATATAAATTTGAAGAGGATAAGAACAGAAACAGAAAAAAATAAAGGAAGCGGGCGTAAAAGAGGACCAGGAAGGAGGAGATATATGCATCAACACATGTCAACAGTGCTCTCTGGATGTGGGCCATACTTTTGGCTTAAAGATTGACAACAGTCAAAGGATCTGAATAGACATTTCTCCAAAGATGCATAAATGGTCAATAAGAACAAGTGCAGTGTCTTGGAGCTGTGCACCCCAGAAAAACATATTCTTAATCCTAATCTGTTTCTATGGGTATGAACCCATTGTATATAGGATCTTTTGATGAGGTAACTTCAGTGGAGGTGTGGTCCAACTGAATCAGGATGGGTTTTAATCCTATTATGGGAGGCCTTATAGAGAAGGCCACAGAGAGAAGCCACAGAGCAGCCACAAGCTGGAAGATGGAAATCAATGGAGCCTAGAAGAGAAAGGAGAAGATGCAGCCATGTATATTGCCATATGGCAGGAAAACCAAGGAACTGGCAGCAAGAAGATACTGACTCTGTGAGAAGCAAGCGTTCTAGCCTCTGATACCATAAGCCAATAAATTCCTATTGTTATATCTGCTTTAGGACCTAATATCTGATATCTGCTTTAGGACCTAAGACACTGAAACGGTTCTGGTGCCAGAAAGAGGGTGCTGCAATGAAAAATATCTAAAAAGGTGGAAAAGGCTTTTGAATTGGCAAATGGATATAGGCTGGAAGAATTATGAGGTGCTTGGAAGAAAAAAAACCTAGATTGCTTTGAAAGGACTGTTTCAAAGATGGATGTTAAAGGAACCTACACTGAGGCCTGAGAAGGAAATGATGAATGTGGTATTGGAAACTCAAGAAAGGGGGATCTGTGTTATAAAGTAGCAGAGAACTTGGTGAAATTGAGTTCTGACGTTGGATGGAAAGTGGCACTTGAAAGTGATGAACTTGGATATTTAGTTGAGATTTCCAGCCAGAAGGTATCAATTCTGGGAGGAAGCAAGCTAAGTGTGAAAGTTAAAGCGTAGTTTCTCCTCATAGCTTATAGTAAAATGCAAGAGGAAAGGGATACGCTGAGCATGAAACCCTTAAACATAAATGAACCAGAAACTGATGATTTTGAAAATTCTCAGCCTATCTAGATAGCGTGCTCTGAGAGTAAGGACAGAGGTGTCTCCTTCAGGGACTTACCTGAGCCTCTAGGAAGTGAGTCCCCAGAGAACACGGCTCCACGTGGGGGTTTAACTGAACAGCCCTTTGCTAAAGTGGGTTTGGCTGCACATGGATCCAGTGGAAGTCAGGACTGGAGGTGCAGTTATCCAGGTAGGATCTGTGGAAAGTTCTGTTGTCTGATTGTTTGAACTCCTGTGAACTGCATGCAAAGCCAGCAAGGTTTTTGCAAAATTTGTATGAGCATTGCTACTGCCAGACTGGACTGAAAGGGGCAGAGAATGGATGAATTGTAGGAAGAATGGCTTCAAGAGTAGAACCATGGAAACAAAAGTCTGGACTGAAGAGATCTCCTTGGGCCAAGAGAGTGGGCACGACCATAGTATGGAAAGGGTTGTCTGTCACTGCATGTAGAAGTAAGCCATCTAGCCTCAGAAACTATGACTAAATAAGTTCCTGTTGTTAAGCCAACCCATTGTATGGCATTTGTTTTAAGCAGATGGGAAACTAAAACAACAAGAAAAGATGCACAACATCATTAGCCATCAGACAGATGCAAATCAAACCTCAATGAGATGCCAATTCACATCCACTAGGATGGCTACAATCAAATATAGACAAAAAAAGTGTTGGCAAGGATGGGAGAAATTAGAACTCACACAGCAACAGTGGGAATGTAAAATGTTGCAACTTTGGAAAACAGGTTAGCAGTTCTTCCAATGGCTAAACAGAATCCCCTTCCAGGTTTATATCCAAGAAAAATACAAGCATATGTCCACTTAAAAACTTGTGCACAAATGTTCATAGCAATAGTATTCCTAAAAGCCAAAAAGTGGAAACAATCCAAAAGTCCATCGATGGATGAATGGATAAACAAAATGTGGTATACACATACAGTGGAATATTATTTGGCAATAAAAAGAATCAAATTACTGATACGTCTACAACATGGATATACCTTGAAAACAGTAAGCTAAGTGACAAAAGCCAATCACAAAACACTGTATATGATTACATTTATATGACATGGCCACAATACGGAAATCTAGAGACTCAATAAGTATATTAGAATTGACTAGTGCTAGGAGGGCTGGGAGAAAATGGGGAATTATTGCTAATGGGTATGGGTTTCTTTCGGAAGTGATGAAAACATTCTAAAATTGTTGTGATGGGATGGTTGCACAACTCTGTGAATATACTAAAAACTATTGAATTGTAAACTTTAAGTAGGTAAATTGTATAGTAAGTAAATTATATCTCAATAAAGCTCTTGCCAAAAAAAAAAAAAAAAAAAAAGATTGCCATCAGCAAAGACAAGGCTAAAACCTGAGCAGTTAGATGATTTGATTTGATTTCAAGAGAGTCCCCTTCCAGGTTTATATCCAAGAAAAATACAAGTATATGGCCACTTAAAAACTTGTGCACAAATGTTCACAGCAATAGTATTGCAAACAATTTTTGTGTGAAGAGAATCCTGGTGCTGAGAATCCTGTAATATAATATACATAGAATATGCAATGTCCTTTAAAGCAGTTTTATAGCAGTTTTTAAAGCATTCATCAAAAAGCTAATGGCAAGAAACCAAGATTAAATTCAGGCATCACTTTTCTAGAAGCCAATCTAAAGCCCGAGGTCCCTGCTCGGCTGAGCAAAGTGAGCGGTGAAAGC
This sequence comes from Choloepus didactylus, assembly GCF_015220235.1. Taxonomy (NCBI): domain Eukaryota; kingdom Metazoa; phylum Chordata; class Mammalia; order Pilosa; family Megalonychidae; genus Choloepus; species Choloepus didactylus. Next base: position 1,980,215 of record NC_051334.1, on the reverse strand, counting down.
TGGCATATATGGAAGGGGTTCTCAACCTGGACTTGCAAAGTTAGTATTTTATGAATGGTTTTAAGTGCTTTTCTTCAGTTCTCTGTCTGTGATGTTCCACTCATTCCAATGCGGACATCACCATTGACCATGGAGAGGATTCCAATTGTTGGTAGCAAGAATACAAGGGGAAAGAGTCAATGTTCAGGTTTTACGTGTCACTAATAAGATTTGGGGCTCCCAGAGTCTGGTTTTGACACCAGACAAGGCAGGAGGAACAAAGCAGTGTGTTCTCTCTTCCCTTCTATCTTGGAGTTCATCCTCAAGTTTAGGGAGGCAGGTTAGAAGCATCATATGGATATGAGCTCTGCTTCGCTTTCTGGAATACCCATGGCTAGGAGTAACATTCAGCAGAGGTCCTGGGAGGAAGGGCTTAGTGAGATGCGTGTGTGAGAAATACTCTAAGTCTACACTGTCCAATATGGCGGCCACCAGCCATTGTTAGTCTGGAGCCCTTGAATTGTTGTATTTCCATGTGACATGTGCTGAGAAGGTAAAATGGACATGGGATCTCAAGGTCTTCTTGTGAAAAAACTGTTTTTCTTCAATTTTTAAAATATTGACTATACATTGAAATGATAATATTTTGGTTCTTTTGTGTTAAATAAAATATAGTATTAAAATTAATTCCCCCAAAACAGAGTAACTTGGCAGTGAAGGGATCTGACACATCCTACTACAGCCCAGCAAGAGGTGGGACATACTGATAGCATGTACACTTGACATCATGGGATAAAAATGGTATTTTACTTTAATAAGGAGAAAAACATCAGACAAATCTCAACTGAGGGACATGTGCTATAAAATACCTGGGCTGCTCAAAGCAAATTCCATGAAATAGGTTGGCTTAAACAACGGGAGTATATATGCTCATGGTTTTAAGGCCGGGAAATGTCCAAATCAAGGCAATATCAAGGTGATGCTTTCTTCCCAAAGACTGGCTGCTGGTGATCCTTGGCTCCTCTGTCACATGGCAAGGAACATGGCGGCATCTGGTGGACTCCCCATTATCTTCTGGGATTCACCGATTTCAGCTTCTTGCTTCCATGGCTTTTTCTCTTTCTGTCTGAATTTCATTCTCTTATAAAGGACTCCAGTAAAAGGAGTAAGACCCATTCTAATTGACATGGGCAACACCTTAACTGAAGTAACTCATCAAAAGGTCCTACTTACAGTGGATCCACACCTACAGGAATAAATTAAATTTAAGAACATGTTTTTCTGGGATACATACAGCTTCAGGCTACCAGAGAGGCAGAGCTATTGGGTAATGGATGGAAAATCCAATTAGCAGCCAGGGGAACTGGACTTTGGTGCTTGTTTGAATTGCCTGCACACAGCTCAAGTTTTCAGACTAGTCACTGTGGACGTGGTTTTGTTTCATTTAAATTAGCGTATTGAACTGTATGCCTCAAAAATCCCTTCTGGCTCTGATATTTTATGGCTTCAGCCCTAGGACAAAATTCACCATGATGTCAGAGGTTGGTCCTGCCATGACTGAAGGGTAAATTAAATTATTACTAAGTGAAAAAGGCTGTTATGGGATGATTGTGGGATATGGATAGTTTACTTACTCGTTATTTATCCCTAATGTGAATGTTTATGTGAAATACAGCTGGATTGCAAATTAAATGACAGTAAAGATGGTGGGATTAGTCAGGCAAGACTGACTATGTACTTGTTCAGCAAAGACAGAGTGAGAATCTTCTCTGCAGCAGGTTGAGGTTACGTGGAAGAAACTAACAGTGGGGCAAGGAAGAGAGACAAAGAGAAACAAGAATTTAGAGCACAGTATAGAAAACAGCATGGTAGAAATATGAGGGTGATATGCATGGTGGAAATAGAAGGGTGATCTGCAAGAAAGCACAAAATGATTAGTTCTGAATGGGTGGGAAAGAGAAGGATTCACATAGGACAGAAAAATTGAGCTGAATCTTGACAAATGAGTAGGGCTCTTTCAAGCGCAAGTGTGAAGGAGAGGTGTGCTTTCCAGCAGATACAGATGTGGCACATTTGAGGAATCATAAATATATAGATGAGCTTAAGAGTAGGATTCACTTAGGAAGGCTATAAGGCTTGGGTGTCATGCAGGTAGGTTCTGTAAGATCAGAAAGGATGGTGTATAGCAGCCTAAAGAAGTTAAACGTTGTGCTGCAGGCAATGGAGGGCTTAAGTGTAAGGACCCAGGGTAATTAGCATTTTAATAATTGCTCTGGCAGAAATATGGAGGATAAAAAGAAGGGGGCAAGGATGGAAAGAAGGCTGATATTAAAATTGCATCAATAGGTAAAAGATCAACAAATGAGAACAGTTTATATTCAACTTATGCTGGACACATTGTGCTCAGAGGAAAAAGCCGTGGCCTTAAATTCTTTCATTACTAAGAATAAAGAATAAGGATGGGCAACTTAGCATTAAGAACTTAAAAAGAGAGAGACCAAAACAAATGGAAAAGAAAGGAGTAATGTAAATAATCATGGAAGTTAATGAATTAGGAAAGGGGAAAATGTGTATTTTATGAAGCTATGTTAGATATGATTTCCTAGGGAACAAATAATTAAAAATAATGGCAGATCTCTAGTTATGAAAGGCATTTAAAAAACTCACAGATATCCAAAATCAAATTATATATAACCAACATAACAGAAAAGTTTTAAACAAGCCTTGCTCAGGATTCCCCAGAGCCAGTTCAGGAATAAAAATTTATTGTACTTGGTGCCTTGAATCACACCAGATTTTTTAATCAAAAAAAATATTTTAATACCAAAAGTGTTATGTTAATACCAAAACTGGCATCTCAAATAGCTTTAACATGCACTCAAATCTTGAACACTTTTTTCTTAAATGGTTACAAACCCTCCCCTCTTACAAATGTACTATATATTCTTTCTTTGACACCGAGGCTCTGCTACAGATTTAGGTATTTCTAAAGCAAGGGAAGGTTTCTCTTTACACTGAAGTAATTTACTTTCCTTTTTTCTCTATTGTTGAACAAATGTATTTATTTATAATCTCTCACTGTACAAGAGCAAGAAGAAGAAAATTGAGAATTTCTGATGGGAATTAACCCCTGAACCAAAAAGAAAAAAAAAACGGGGTGGGGGGAATGAACATAGAACTTGTAGAATTAAGAAATAGAATCAACTTTGGTTGTTACGCAGGACAATGCAATTGTTTAAAAGATGAGGGATGAACAAATAGTTCATGACTTGTCGGGATCAGAACTAGTATAGTGAAAGTGAATATCGGTTCTCTGTTTTAAAGCACCCCTCACACGACCCAGAAAATGGCTGCCATACGCTAGTATTCTCCCTCTTCTCTGTCCTTTTAAAAGAAAAGAAAAAAACAAACACTCAGCTTTCATTTATGCATTATAGTTCACTCCTTCTGATCCTTCATAGGAAACAATAGAGAATAATAAGTAAATATAAAACATCCTCTATCCAATCACCATTTCACAGTCTTTTGAATATTGTCCCCATTTAAAAATATATCTTTTTTTCTGTCTCATGTTTAATACTAGTGGTTTCCAAAAAGTTATAGAAAATATGGGACTCTTAAATAAGCATTATTACATTTGCAAAGAAAAAAAGGTTGGTGAAGGAAAGGAATATGTATATTTATAAAGCAATTTTAATATTCACTAACATTTTATTTTTAAATATAAATTGCCAGCCTGTTATGGAAATAGTCTGGACTTGATATGCTTTTATTACTAATCTATTTTCTTGTTTCTAAATGTCAGCTTTGTTTTTATATTTATTTTGTCTCATGCCTTTTATAAACCAGTTTAGTTTTCTTCTCCTTTGCTTTTCCATGGCAAATCTTGTGCCTTTCTTATACTTCAGCTGCTGTTAATTTGTTCAATGTCAAAATAACCTTACCACATAATTCAGAACTCAACAGTGGCTTTGGCTCTGAATTAATGGGATAATTGCTAAGTTTCCATTTCACTTGAGAGTGTCTGGATGTAACTAAAGAATGTTTCAAAATCAAACATGTTTTCTGACCATCCCTTTTAAACACCAATCTTGAATATTCTGCATAAGTAGAAGAATTGGCTGCTTAATTGAAGAATACAAGTACACATTTTACCATCAGTTACAAATAAAGCTTTGCAAGGCATATCTAAGTCAGTATTCAGAATGAGAAAAGAATATGAAAGGACTCCATCGCTAACATTAGTCCTCTGTTGTGAAGTAGGTGAGAAAAATTATAAAAACAGGGATATACCACATTGGGTAATAAATAAGTCTTGAAGATACTAAGGCATTTCTGATGTGAGTTAATCATCATACCCCTCTCTTGAAAAGAACACATCTTAGGAATTTAAATCCATAGGTCTTTCTGAGTAGTCTTGCTAATCAAATTATGATCCTTGGACCAGTAGCATTTCTATGGAGACCTTGTAAAAAATGTAGATTCTCAGGTCACAATCCAGCCTATTGTGGAATCTGCATTTGAACCAGTTTTCCCGGTATCTAACTCACCCATTAAAATTTGAGGAGCACTGATTTAAGGGACGCTGTTTCCTGGCACACTGAGGATTTGGGGGCTGTGGTCTTAAACATCCTACTAGGCAGGCTGCCACTAAAAGAACTGTCCCACCGCGTCCTTAAAAGTCATCCATCCTGGTTGCTGGGATGTGTGGGAAGTGTGCAAATCAGGAAGGGTGAGGAACTTCAGTCACGAAAGGGCAAAGAAAGAGAAGACAGCTTTAGAGCTGGGAGACGAGAGGAAGTGAAAATCTCATTGTGGATGGGAGAAGAGATGCTTAGAAGCCACTATTCCAATGGCCAACAATTCGTGAGTTGACAAATCAACTCCACATTCCCAGTTGGAGTCGTCATGATATAGAACAGAAGTTATCAATGTGTAATTCCAAACCAGCAGAACGGCTTCACCTGGGAACTTGCTTGAAAAGCACATTCTCATGTCCCGTTCCAACCTCTTAAATCAGAATCTCTGGGAGTGGGGCCCAGCACTCGTGTTTTAATAAGTTTTCCGGGTGCTTATCATTAGTTAAAATTGATTATGATGGCAAAATTCAGTTACAATCAGCTTCAGCACAGTCCCTGACCAGAACACAACCAATCTGAAAAAAATAAATAGGAAAAACAATCAAACAAGCTCATCTTTTAAAAATGACTGGACTCAAATGTTGGTTATATGGCTTGAGAAATTTCTTTCTGTGTTTCTGGCTCCCCTTAATGGGTCTGCACGCCCTACTTACTGCTTGTCAAATACCTTGATTCGAAATCCCACTGTTAACTCCTTTACTGTCCAGTTCGAGGAGGTTCCTCATAAATTCCTGTATTTAACATTGGCTGAAGCCAGGAGACGCCAATGAATGCCACCAGCTGAATCTGATTCCTGCTCGGGAATTCCCAGGTAGCAAATCTGCAACCCCTGGAGTTGCTCCAGCAAAGTCACTGGGACCCACATCAATTAAGAAAAATTGACTTCTTAGCTTTCAGTTCCCTTGGCTGCCATTTTGAAGACAATCTAACTATTTAAGTGTCTTTAGGTAAAAGTGAAAGGAAGACCACAAGAAAGCTCAAAACGGCAATGAATCAAACAACAAAAGAACACACAAAATGAAAACAGCATACAAGTAAATGCATATGGTAAGTTTTAACCTGTGAATTTATAAGTATAGCACATTTTGATTTTGGTAATTAAACAAGTTATCATCTCTTGTTTGTCCTTGCAGAACTCAGAGAAATAGGTAAAGTGAAGTCATATATTCAGAGACAATGGATTCAAGGGTGGTACTGATAAAATAATAAAGTCACACCTTATATCTGCACATTCTTTGTTCATTTATAAACAACTTTCAAATGTGTACTGTTTGGAACTCATAACATTAGGAGTTAACTAGAGAAAATGTTATCGTCTCCATTTTCCCATTAGAACATCAAGATTTAGAGAATCTTAAAAATTGGTGAAGGGTGAAATAGGTAAGAAGGCCAAGTTGAGACTGTAACGCAGCTCTTTCTCCAAGTTTAGTGAGTGATTATGCCGCAATATTCTCAGTTTCTGATATAACACTACACTTTCTTCTTCAGTATGTTGTCAATATTTTTAGCTAACTGCTAGTCAACCATCACATCTAAGCCTTATCCTAAATGTCACTTTTGGGAGCAGGGTACAGGTTGGGGGGTGGGACTAGCTTGAGTGAAGATCCCCTTTAATGACTTTGATTCTCTTGCATTTTCTTCCTATTTATGGGACAAGGTTCTTACATGGTTGTTTCCATTCTTTTTGTTTTTTTTGTTTAATGCAAAAATCCCCCCAGTAAACAAAAATCCCTCCAAGAGAGCCAGGACCAGTTCTGTTTTAGTCACTCCAGAATTTTAATGTAACGCTTGGCATGTGGGAGGTACTTAACACTATGCATTGGTGTTCCAGTGAGAGATAAGTTTTAAAGGTTTCTCTGCATTGTTAAAGTGTGATTGTGTTGCATTGAAGGAAAACTCCTCTTCCTTCCCCAATGAACCTTCTTTCTAAATTAAAACAAACTTGCTCTTTTTGAAGGTAACTGTGAAAACATCAATCATTTAATTAAACTTTAATTAAAATTAAAATACCTGTTCTGATAAGTAATTTGGAAACATATTGAAAATGATCATCAAACTATTCAGCACTTACTGAAATCCCTACTCTGTATATATGCATATATATGTAGTATGTGTAAATATGTGGTATGTTATATATATACACACACACATACATGTAATATATCTATATATCTATATCTATATCTATCTATATCTATGTATCTGTGAGGACCCAGGGCCCAGGCCCCCTCCCCTCCATAGTGAAATTAAGTTATTGCACGTAACCTCCTACTTGATGGGAACAGATGTAAAATGTCATCAGACCTCCCCAGAGGGGAAAAGAATGTGCAAATGATATCATAGACAAAGCCTTAAAGACCCCTCCCCTGATCACTGTTGATAACAAATCTCCACACCCCTGTGTCACAAGAACCTGCAGAAACTCTGCTTTCACACCCTATGGAATGTCTTTGTCCTAACCTCACAAACCACCCGGTCACCCTCCACTCTTTGCAGAGTGCTAACTTTCATTTTTCCCTGGCCCAAAGCCACCATGGAACAATCTCTGTTCGTAAGTCCTAATTAAACTCATGTCTAACTCCATGCCTGGAGTGTTCTTTGGTCTTGGGGCTGAGCTGTGTTGGAACAATATCGTAGTCATCCCATATACTGTTGACATAAACTCTACTCGGTTGGTATCATTATCCCAATTTTCCACATGATAAAAATGAGTTTTAGTTATTAAGTGACTTACTCAAATCCATCTCTCCAGCTACTTGGTTCAAAATTCATGATTTTGACTCAGTTCCCTGTAATGCTGAAACCCAAACCCTCATCCTAACTCTGCTATTTTCTAAGAAAAAAAAAATGGAAAAAGCAACTACAATTTTCTATTTTAGGTCATTTTTCCAAAATTAGCTTTATCAAAAGACATGTGCTTCCCTAATTGTTTTTATTTTATTTTATTTTTAGGACGTGCAAAGAGAAGAAAATCTTTAAACAAGGTCATTCTCATTTTATATTAATTTCTCATTCATGCTTTAAAATCTGTAATTCTTTATTACAATAGTTTTATTAGATGTTTTAATTTTGAAATCTTAGAAAGGAAATCTTATTCTTCATTTGTTTAATTTCTAGAGACTATGATAGTAAAAGAAAAAAATTCATTCTTCAGAAATTTAAAAACATTTCTCCTGATGTCAATCATTAATCTAGAACATTCTAGCTGATACCTCCGCTGGTAATGATTTGTCTTTCCAATTCATCGAAGAACAAGACCAATCCAGTGAAAACTTAATTCAATGTCTGGGGTTAGCAAGAGTTTAAGGGTCATCACAGTGAAAGAAGTTTATTTATTCTCATTTTCATTTTTGGGGCAAAAAGTCAAAGGCATATCTAAGAAACCACCTTGTCTCTCTATTGACTTTAACAGCAAGTTCAAATCTCTTTTACTGGCATTTAATCACCTTCACATTTGAGGTCATCTTACAATCTAAGCACGCTTTCACCTACACACTTCATGTTGTACTTGACTTATGCTGTACCTCCCCCCTTCTACCTTATTCATGCATGTCAGTCAGGGTGCTATCAAGGAGACAGAAGCCCCAGGTTGCCATGTATTTTTTACAGGGATTTGAATGTATGCACTTGTAGAAGTGGTTAAGCCATCTCCATAAGGCTGCCATCCTGGTGTTTGATGCTGGAGCTTGAAATCCTCAGAGCTGGTGGTCAGGAAGGGAAGAGGAACATTACATGGGAAAGAAGAGGAACTGGATGGAACCCAGAAGTACAAGTTGGAGCCACACAAGGATGGAGTGAAACTTGCACCATTCCTGTTGTGTCTGAGCTTGGTGATGAGGGTATCCTGCAGAATCTAGGGCCCTCATCACGGAGCTAAACAGACACACCTGACCTGTGGGTTGGAGAAGATAAAGAAGGAGCCACAGACGGTAGAGCAGTTGCAAACCTAGATGCTGCTTCACGCAAACAAGATGAGTAAGAAGATCGGCGAAATGTGCAAACTACAAAATGGCTGCCACTTCCCTTTCAACCTTCAAATCCCCCAGAATATCCTAACAAGAAATACACAGGAAAGGGAATTCTGGGAAGTGTATTTCAGCCTAGCCAAGTTGACAGATTGCAAATGCACCATATCTGCCTACTATTTGGACTTCTCTGAATTCATAACACTCCTGACCAAGATCTCAGTCCCTGAGATTGGTGAACCATAACATAATTAAACCCAAATTTCTTAGCTCCAAGTCTAGTAACCTTTGAGGATATAAACACCATGAAATTCCGCAATGTGTCCAATCATAGGACTGTGTTTCCTCGTGTCCAGTTCTGATCATCTAATATAGTTTATTGAAACTCATGTCTCCTCTAAATTCATCTGTCATCTACATCAGGATGACTTTTTAAAAATAATTGTTGAATTGGAATTATAACCAAATGATGGAGGTATGGAGGTGGTAGTATAAAATTATTTGCAAAAGAGTTCAAGGAAGAATGTGATTGAGTAATCTGCGAGCTCCCTTTACATCTTTCCATATTTGGAAGGTTGCCTGATGGTTAGAAAATCTGGCCCTCTCTCCTGCCCATCTGGGCAATGCGTGGTAAGAATCCAGTTTCAAAGAGAGACCTTAGGAGATGGGCTCTCCCGAATCCACTAAATCTTTTAGGTTCTGGACACTAACCTATTTCTTCCATCAGATCACTTAACCATTTCTACTGTAAGTATATGTTTATCCTTTTCATTTTTTAAAAAAAGGCTTTTATTAGTGTATGACTGGAGGGCTGATAATTACTCTATGTATTTAGTGGCAAGTATCATTAGGATTCTGAATTAAAAATAAGATTAATGATTTAATTCCAATCTTGTCAGGATAACCCATTTAAAAAACACTGATATGATATAATGCTATAAAAGATTTAAGCATAATTTATTGATAAAACCATTACAACTGGAATGAGGGAGCTATTTGTCTACATAATGGTTTCTGAAATCACAGATAGTACTTTCCCATTATTTCACTGCAACATTTATAATTCCTTTTTGGATTTACCTTTTTAAAAAAAAACACATATGGTGCTTATTATGAGCCAGGCTCTTTTCCAAGTGCCTTATAAATAGTCACTCATTTGGTCTTCACAATGATTTGGTAAAGCAGGGCTATTCTTATTCTTATATTAAGCATAAGAAAGGGGAGGCGTGGAAGGATTTGGCAACTTGCCCAATTTAACACAGCATGTGCGTTTTGGAGCTACGGTGTAAGCCCTTTGAGTTCAGCTGGGCTCCTCATCAGTCCTCAAATTGCTTCTCTATTTTAGAGAAACCAGGGAAGTACTGTTGCATTTGGGAAAGTAGCCAGGTCACAAGATTATTTGTGAAACAAAAAATAATCTCAAATATGTAAAGTCAATATTTCTCATATTCAAATAAAATATTGCAGAGTCCCTTCAATAACAAGGATTCATGTAATTTTAGATATAGAAAGTTAACATGAGACTTGAGCTCTGACCATGATGGTATAACAGGGATCTACCCCTCCAACAGGAAAAACAATAACAAAATATGTGAAACATTGGTTTTTAAGATGTTGAATATCAAAAAATGAAAGCCAGTGATCCCAGAAAAACAGGAAAAGAAATAAGCGCTCATAAGTGCCACAGACACTACATTGAGAAAGATTCTCAGTATGGCATAGGAAGGGGGAATCCAGTCGGAATCCAGCAGAATCCTTGAGTTAAGGCAACGGACATGAGAGTTTGGGGAGATAAAGGCCATTAGAGTTTGCAAGACAGACTTTGCATGAAAGCATAGAGCTGCACAGAGGACTCCAAAGAACTGCAAAGACCCTCCTTGAATACTTAGTATTTAGCAGAACACTGATCACCACATGTATGTGAGGATTTCTAGCTGTATATCTACATCTCTATATATGAATATATGTGTGTATATATGTATGTGTATATATATGTGTGGATATATGTACATGTATGAAAATATACATGTATCATAATATAGTGCTAGTATTTAGAAATATAGAATATTTAATACATATTTCCAAATACTAGCAATGAACATATCAAAATGAAATTAAGTGAACAAAACCATGACAACAGCATCAAACTATGAAATAAAATATGTGCAAGACCTATATCCTGGAAACTACAAAACAATGCTGAGAGAAATTTAAGAAAACTAAGCAAAACAGACAGATGATTTTCGTTCATGGGTTGGAAGACTCAAAATTGTCAAGATGTCAATCTTCCCAAATCAATCTATAGATTCAACATAACCCCAATCAAAATTCTGACAGTCATAAGAGAAAAAAAATCCAGCATTCTTTTAGGTCTAAATTGAAAATATCATTCTAAAATTTATATGCAAACTCAAAGGACCTAGAGTAGCCAAAACAATCTTGTAAAAGAACAAATTTGAAGGTTAAACATTTCCTGATTTTAAGACTTTTATAAAAGTAAATGAGACAACTTCATACTGGTGTCAAAATTGAGAAAAAGAGCAACAGAACAGGGACTTGAGAAATAGGTCCACAGACATATGGGCAATGTCAAGTTCATACACACACACACACACACACACACACACAGATAACTTGACAATATGGGGTCACGGGAAGCAAGAATTTGGGACCATCAGCCCCTTTTTCCATTTCTGTGCAGATATTACTAATTGATAAACTGTTTCCAGCTAATCCTTCATGACGTAGCAATTTGTAAGCAATAAGGACATGATGTAGCAATTTCCAGCTGCTCACAGCTGTCACATTAGATGCATCCAACTAGTCATTTCTGATGTTGACCCACACATTTATTCTCTATAGTGCTGACAATTGGGGCTAATTAGAGGTAGCCTCAGGAAAATAACTGTCACATAATTCTATTCCAGAGTCCCTTGCTATTATTCTCCCCTTATGGTGGGCCAGAGGACAAAATAAATGGCTGTTAAAGAGAGAGGGGGGCAGTGTATGTTGCAATTAAAAGTCTAACTGCAGAAAGTTAGATTTATGCCATAGAATATGTTTATGTGATTTCTCTTTAAATTTGTTGACTATGATATCTATGAAGAACTAGCATCCATAAATTATAAGGGTTCAACTAGGAATTTTAATCATATTTTGTCAGAACAGATATTTAATCCAAAACATATTCTATCTTATTCTTATTGACTTATTATACTGTTTGGGTGACACATGGAACTGTGGGAGGCACAGGGAGTTTTAGGTGGGACAGGGACACGTGGGTGAGGAGGGGGAATCTGGCTGACACACATAAGTGTGGTAGGGACAGGAAATTGTGGGAGGGACAGTATGGTAGAGGCTTGGAATTCAGGAACGGACAGAGAATATGGTTGAGACAGAGAATCTTGGACAGGACAAAGACTTGTAGAAGAGAAATGGGAATGTGTGGGGGGAAATGCCTGTGGAAGGGAACGGATAATTGTTGAGACAGGGAATTGTGTGTGATAACTGTAATTGTGGGTTTCACATGTAATTGTGGGAGTGACAGGGAATTGTAGGTGATGAAGTGAATTGTGGGTGCTGCGGGGAATTGTGGGTGGCACCTGGAATTGTGGGTATCACATGGAATTATGGGAGGGACATGGAATTGTGGGAGGGACAGGGAATTGTGGGTACCACATGGAATTGTGAGAGGGACACAGAATAGTGGGTGATGTAATAAATTGTGGAAACAACAAGGAATTGTGGGAATGACAGGGAATTGTGGGAGAGGGACTGAATTGTGGGAAGGACAATATGGCAGAGTCTTGCAATTGAGGAAGAGAGGAATTTTGGAAGAGACAGAGAATATAGTAGAGACAAAGAATCATGGATAGGACAAGGAATTATAGATGAGAATGGGGAAGTGTGAGAGTAAAAGAACTGTGGAAGGGAACAGGGAATTGTTGGGACAGGGATTTGTGGGTAAGGAAGGGAATTGGTACCACATAGAATTGTGGGTGATGTGAATTGTGGGTATCACATGGAATTATGGGAGGGATGGGGAATTGTGGGTACCACATGGAATTGTGGGAAGGACAGGGAATTGTGGGAGGGATGGGGAATTGTGGGTACCACATGGAATTGTGGGAGGGACAGGGAATTGTGGGTGATGAAGTGAATTGTGGGTACTATATGGAATTGTGGGTGACACCAGGAATTGTGGGAGGGGGACTGGATTGTGGGAAGGACAATATGGTGGAGTCTAGTAATCAAGGAAGAGAGGAATTTCAGAAGAGACAGATAATATAGTAGCCACAGAGAATCATGGACAGGACAAGGAATTATAGATGAGAATGGGGACGTGTGAGAGTATAAGAACTGTGGAAGGGAAAGGGGAATTGTGACAGGGTATTGTGGGTGACACTAGGAATTGTGGGTGACACTAGGAATTGTAGGTGACAGGGAATTGTGGGAGGAACAGGGAATTGTGGGAGAGGATGGCCGTGCCCCTCCCATTCTGTCCAGGGATCTCCTGCCTGCACCTGGTCCTAACCACCCTCCTGCTCCTTGGCGCTCACCCCTCGGCCTGCCAGGGCACTCACGTCACCTCCCCAGAGGTCCCCGTGCCTGCTCCGCCCCCACGCCATGGCCACGCTCCTTCCCTTCCTGTTGGGCCCCTCCCACTCTTGCTGGCCCTGCCCCACCCCCCCACCCCCCGCCAGCCCGTCCCTACCCTGGCCACAGCCCTGGGCGTCTCCCTGCAGGGGCAGCTCCTGCGCTCTACCAGGCCCCACCCCTCCCCACTAGGCCCTGCCCCTGAGCCCCTCTGGCCCCGCCCCTTGGGCTAGGACACGCCCCCTGCGCTCCTGGGAACCTGCAGAGGCGCGGGTGGCCTGGATCTCCCGAATCTCACCCAGGCCGGGAGGGAGACATTTGTGTTAGGCTCACCCTGCTTCATTTATAGAAAAATAAGTTAATAGGAAATGGAACCAAGCACAGTCTGTATAACTCACCACATTAATCTCTGTGCAAATCCCCACCTTCATCCACAAATAATTGGAGGCAGCTCACCAGATTGCAGACAACACTGCCTAAAAGAAATAACTGCACAGGGAAAGGGGACCCTTAGGGAAAGATATCAGTGCAGCCAGTGAGAAGGGGGGCCGTGAGCACCCACGCCACCACACACGGACCTTTTTCCTTGAGCACAGAACCAGGGCGCCTTAAGGCAGTTCTCCCACACCCGGGCTGCTCCCACCACGTCAGAGCCATTGCTCCTGCCTTAGAAAGCTGCCCTGTCAGTGGCCACTGGATAAAGTCCAAATTCCTCATTGGAGCCGGTAAAAACCTTCATCATCTGGTCCCATCCAACCTCTCCAGCTCCCCACAATCCCTCCACAGCCATCTCATGCTGGGGCCGCCCCCAAACCAGGCTCCAGGGGCTGCTCCAGTCTCCACACAGGCTGCTCCCTGGCTGGGTTGTCTTTCTCCTCCACCCACACTCATGTATCTTGCCAGATTCCCTGGAACATCACTTCCTCCACAAACTTTCACCAATTCATCAAAAACTCATGCTAAGCCCTGCCTCAGTCCCCACATGGCCATTTTAGGAAGGAAGGCTGCCCACGTGCTGGGGTCACAGGGTCTGCCCTTGGGCGTCCCCTGCCCTGGGCTGGTTTCCTGACATATGTCCTCATCTTTAGCCCAGACTGCTCCACTTTGAACATTTTTGAGGCCAATTGGAAATTTCCCCTTGTCTGTTGGCCTTTGACTTCTACTCTTCACCATTTGCTCCATCTTTATCTGCAACTGTAAACGTTAGTAACAGCAGTAGCACTTGGCATTTATTGCACGTCTGCCATGTGCTGGGCACTACTGAAGCCCAGAGCATGGACATCTCATTTAATACGCACAGAATCTAGTCAGGCAGGTTCAGTGATTATCCCATTTTACAGGCAAAGAAATACTGAGTGAGATTTTGCAGAAGGGCAGAATGAAATGTTCAGTTTCTTTTCGGGGTGATGAAAATGTTCTAAAATTGATGGTGGTAATGGTTGGACAACTCTGAATATCCAAAAAGTCATTGAATTGTCTGCTTTACAGGGCCAAATTTTGTGGTATGTAAATTATACCTCAATGAAGGTGTTAAAGTTTAGCTAGAAATTAAAAAATGAGGTCTGATTAACAAAGGCATATATTCAGAGTTCTGAACAGCTTTGCTCCATTAACTCCAGAACTTTCCTTTTTATTCCTAGTATCTGTCTTGCATGCCTATTCTGGAAACACAAATTGCATTGTGCAACCAGTAGAATGTTACCCTCACCCCCACCCAAAAATTTTTTTTAAAACACAAAAATGAAAAAACAAAAAAAAAGCAAAAAAAAAAAAAAAATCAAACCTGATTAAGTTAACAACCTTTCAAAGGACTTCTTATTATACTATGGATAAATTTTAAATGCATAATAAACAAACAAACTTGATATTTATCTTTCCTGCAGACTCAGCATTCTGCCAGCATCTTCTACTTCCTTGATTTTCCTGGTAAGACCAGGCTGGCTAAACTCTGAGAAGGGTGGCTGCTCTAGGTCTTGGGCCTGCAGGAGAAGGGGAAGAACCACTTGAAGTGGCTCCCCAGGCCCTTCCCCACAGCTCTCCTACAAATGACTGGCAATGAGGCTTCCTCAGGCCACATTCAACCTGGAAAGCATCTTGGTAGTGGGTGGGTATATCTGCAGATGAAGACACTGAGGGTCTAGGAGACCCAGAGCCACATAGATGATTGTGGTCAAATGAAATGGAGTCACATCATGCTGCATTTTACTTGATTACTTCCCACAAGAAGATACAAGTTGGAGAGAAAGATATGAGGGAAACAAAAGGCTTGTTCTTTCCATATGCAAAATACATTCACTCCATCACAATATCACAAAAGCTTAAATCATTTCAGTAACAACAAATAAGTACAAAGTCTTATCAAAATCAGTTTACAGGCATGGTCTATCCCAAGGCAAAATTCTCTTCCAGCTGTGGACCTATGGAACCTAGAATAAGTTATCTGCTCCCAATATACAAAGGAGAGACAGTCATAGGATAAATGTTCCCATTTCCACAGGGAGAAATTGGAAGGAAAACAAGTGTCAAAGTTTCCAAATAGTTCCAAAAACCTGAAGGGCAAACTCCATTATATTTCAAAGTCTGAGAGTCATCTACAGAAAGACATTTTATCCTTGGGGCTTGAGAGAGCATCATCCCAGCCTTTCCCAGGGCTTGCTCAGTGGCCCTGCTCTCCCCAAACACTGGGGTGAGTGTTCCAAAGTCTCCAAGCTTTGGGCAGATCACCATGTTCTTAACTCCACCCTCTTCAAGCATCGGGGTGACACCCGAACTCTCTGTCACCTCCAGGACACACGCTCAACACCTTCTGCAGAGTGTGGTGGTGGCCAGGCTCTCCCCAGTCCCCAGGGAATGTGCTCCACCCTCTTTGAGGCCTGAGGCAGCAGCACTTTTCCTGAACAATGGGGCGGAAGGCCCACCCTCCCCAAACTCCAGGACAAACTCACCCTCTCCATGTGCAAGGGTGAGTCCACTCTCCTGGCCTGAGGTCTCTTTGCTTCAGACCTCAGTTTCCATGGTCCTGCCTTTGAAGTTATTTTTCCTTCAATCTGTCCCTTTTCTGCCCCTTTTAGTACTGACTGACAGTAGTTTTCTTCATACAGATCTCGCAAAAAAAAAAAAAAAACTTGTTGGTTTAGCATGCAGCATACAGGAATCCTAGCCATCAGACAACAGGACTTTCCACAAATCCTTTCTGGATATCTCCATCTCCATTTCTGGCTTGTCCTGCGATGGCTGACTGGTTCTATGCTTGGTTAAATCCTCATGTGGGGCACTATCCTCTGGGGCCTCACTTTCTGGAAGCCCAGAATTTTCCAGACTATCAATTTCTGGTTTCTTTATACCCAAGAGTTCAGTTCTCAGCTTATCCCTTTCCTCTCACATTTTACTATACACTGCAAAGAGAAGCCAGGCTGCATTTTCCACATTTAGTGTGGAAATTTCCTCAGCTAGATATCCAAGCTCATCGCTTTCAAATCCTCCCTTCCTTCCAACACCAGTACTGAATTTTGTCAAATTCTCTGCCACTTTAAAACAAGGACAGCCTTCCTTCCAGTTTGCAATGACATTCATCATTTCTGTCTAATGCCGCACCAGAAAGTATCTTTAGAGTCCATATTTCTACCAACAGTCTCTTCAAAGCAATCTAGGCCTTTCCTATCAAGCTCCTCACAATTCTTGCAGAATATTGCCCTTATCCATCAGAAAAGCTGCACCAGCATTTTTGGTATTTTCAAATCATAGCACCCCAGTCCTCTGGTACAAAGGTCGGTTTGCATTTGCTAAAGCTGCTGGAAGGCAACATACCAGAAATGGGTTGGCTTTTAATAATGGGGATTTATTAACTTACAAGTTACAATTCTAAGGCTGATAAAATGTCCAAATTAAGGCCTCAAGAGGAAGATACCTTCTTGGAGGAGAGGCTGCTGGCATCTGGGTTTCCTCTGTCACATGGGAAGGCACATGGCGACGTCTGCTAGTCCTTCTCTCCTGGGCTCTGGTTTCAATGGCCATCTCCCAAAGTGTCTCTCCAAAATGTCTCTGAGTTTCATCTGGATTTTATCTTCTCTTAGAGGACCCCAGCAAGGGGATTAGACCCACCTTGAATGGACTCGGTTACATCTCCATGGAAACAACCTAATCAAAATGTCTCACCCAACAATAGATCTGCCCCCACAAGAATGGATTAAAAGAACATAGTCTTTTCTGGGGTATATAACAGCTCCAAACTGGCACTTATATCATCTAAACATTTTTCCAATTCTATAACTCACAAACTTAAAAAGATTAACTTGTGTTTATAAATGCATTCCCTTATTAGACTATATGTCAATAATCTATTTTAAAATAAAGTGTCTAGATAAAATATACTTAAATTATTTTTAAAAAGAATAAAGTATAATATAAGGATCTATTATAGCAATTCTACTTGCACTGGTAATTTCATTAACAATCCATCCATAGAATTTTCTGAATAAAATTGTTTCAATTATTTTTATATTCAAGGATATTCAGAAGACTAGGAAGTAGGGCAGATATGCATTGCACATAGAGGACAATCTGATATTTTTTAACCCTAAATATCTTTAGATTAAAAAATAATCAAAGGGGGCAGGGTGGGGCAAGATGGCGGAGTGGTGAGGAACAGAATTTCGTCTCTCCCCTAGAGCAGCTGGCAATTACCCAAAAACTATATGAAACAGTGTTTTCGGGGTCTCCAGTAACCAGTCACACATTGGACACAAGTTTGGAATTGGAGGAAAAGCTGAGATCGCAGCGAACATTGTAAGTTCCCCGGACCAGGGGTCTGGCGCCCCTCCCCACCCAGACCTCACAGACTGTCTTGCTGCCGGCTCCCTGAAAGGGGGGAAAAAAAAACCCAAAAAACAGCAATCTGCTGAGGGCAAGAAGGGAGGCTCAACCCAGCCTCAACTGCAGAATTAATTAACAAATTAATTAACTAACTTTGGGAGCTGGGGTGCTAAAGAAGGGCTGGGCTCTGAGAAGTGGGAGCATGTAAAAGCAGGCACCCATTCCCAGACTCCAAAAAAGCCATTTTTTTTCCTACATTTTGTCCCTACTGGCTTCTCACTGATCCCTTATCTTTTTGCATTTCAATAGCCCCCGGCAGGGGTGGAAGTGAAGTGGTTGGAGAGTAATTATCAGACAATAGCCCAAAGCATATCTTTAAATGCTCTATTCTGACACTGACAAAACTTCCAGGCTGGGGAAAGACTTTTAAAAGAGACTCTTTTTTTTTTTTTTTTTTTTCCTTTTTTCTTTTTCTTGATTTCTTTTCTATTTTTTTTTTTAAATCTAAAAGTAATATATGTGGTTATTTTCCATTGGAAAGCCCAGGTTGAGGGACTAGGCTGGGCTTGGGGGAGACAGAGTACCCACAGTGTCTTTAAATTCCGTATTCACTACTGAAGGCCTCCACCCCTGTCTTTAATTGGCAACTCAGGCTGACCAAGGAATCTACCTGGAGAGGCCCCAAAGAGGAGAGGGGAGAAGGGAATAGTGCCCCTGAGAGACAACTGGAGTTCTGAGGATTGGGAGAGTGGAGGGAGGTCCAGCTCAACTGGCAGTCCTCCTTCTGGGAATTCAGACCCCAGGGGCTGGAATTCAGATTCTGGCTTCAGTCAGCCACGCCCCTGACAGGATCAGAGTCACCAGGAGAACTAAAGTCTACATACCTCCTTACACTGGTGGGGGAGCTGCGGGCTGGCCAGCGCCACCTGCTGGACAGGAGAGGAAAAGCACCAATTCTAAAGGCCTCATAGGAGGGTCTCATTCTCAGGAAAACTCCAAACCCTCCCAATGAGACCTGGGCCTCACTATACTGGGAAAATCTGACTAGGGTCGACCATATCTGAGGAGATCCACACACAAAAAGGTTACATAGAGGCAGAGCAAGAAACAGAAAAAACAAGAGGGGAAAAATTCTGATCAACTAAATAGAACCTAAGTTAGAGGTCTAGAATAAGTTGAACCGAATAACAGAGGCCAGAGAACAAAGCCAACCAGCAAGAAAACCACTAGGTAAAAGACAGAAAACAAGCTCCAAAATAACCTAATCAAGAGAATCAGATGCCTAGACAACTTAAGATAACAAGCCATACCAGGAAACACGAAAACATGGACCAGCCAAAGGAACAAACTAATAGCTCAGCTGAGACACAGGAGTGGAGGCAACTAATGCTAAATAAATTTGATGAAATGAAGGAAGATATAGCAAAAGAGCTGAAGGATATAAAGAAGACACTGGCTGACCATAAAGAAGAATTCATAAACTTAAAAAAACAAATGGCAGAACTCATGGGAATGAAGGCCACAATGGAGGAGATGAAAAACACAATGGAGGGACACAACAGTAGATTTGAACAGGCAGAAGAAAGGATCAGGGAACTGGAAGACAGGTCATTCGAATTCATACACACAAAAGAACAGATGGTGAAAAAAATGGAAAAATATGAGCAGGGTCTTAGGGAGCTGAGTGACAACATGAAACGCACAAATATACGTGTTATGGGTATCCCAGAAGGAGAAGAGAAGGGAAAAGGGGCAGAAAGAGTAATAGAAGACATATTCACTGAAAATTTCCCAACTCTTATAAAAGACAGAAAATTAGAGATTCAAGAAGTACAACGTACCCCAAATAGAATAGATCCCAATAGACCTACTCCAAGACACTTACTGGTCAGATTGTCCAATGTCAAAGACAAAGACAGGATTCTGAAAGCAGCAAGAGAAAAGCGATCCGTCACATACAAGGGGAGGTCAATAAGACTATGTACAGATATCTCTGCAGAAACCATGGAGGCAAGAAGACAGTGGCATGATATATTTAAGATTCTGAAAGAGAAAAACTGCCAACCAAGAATTCTATATCCAGCAAAACTTTCCTTCAAAAATGAGGGAGAGATTAAAACATTTTCAGACAAACAGACACTGAGAGAGTTTGTGAATAAGAGACTGGCACTACAAGAAATACTAAAGGGGGTGCTACAGGCTGATAGGAAAAGACAGGAGAGAGAGAGTTGGAGAAGAGTGCAGAAATGAAGATTATCAGGAAAGGTAAAAGGAGAGGAAAAAATAAGATATGACATATAAATTCCAAAAAACAAAATGGTAGTAGAAAGTGCTGCCCTTACAGTAATAACACTAAATGTAAATGGATTAAACTCCCCAATAAAAAGACACAGACTGGCAGAATGGATTAAAAAACAGGACCCATCTATATGCTGTCTACAAGAAACTCACTTTAGACACAAGGACAAACATAGACTGAAAGTGAAAGGTTGGAAAAAGATACTTCATGCAAACAACAACCAGAAAAAAGCGGGAGTAGCTATATTAATATAAGACAAGTTAGACTTCAAAAGCGAAACAATTAAAAGAGACAAAGAAGGACACTATATATTAATAAAAGGGTCAATTCATCAAGAAAACATAACAGTCATAAATATTTATGCACCAAACCAGAATGCCCCAAAATTCATGAGGCAAACACTGCGATCACTGAAAGGAGAAATAGACACCTCTACAATAATAGTTGGAGACTTCAATACACCACTCTCATCAATGGATAGAACATCTAGACAGAGGATCACTAAAGAAACAGAGATGTTGAATTGTATGATAAATGAACTAGACTTGACGGACATTTATAGAACACTACATCCAACAACAGCAGGATACACTTTTTTCTCAAGTGCTCATGGAACATTCTCTAGGATAGACCACATGCTGGGTCACAAAGCAAGTCTCAACAAATTTAAAAATATTGATATTATACAAAACACTTTCTCAGACCACAATGGAATGAAGTTGGAAATAAATAAAAGGCAGAAGGTCATAAAATTCACAAACATATGGAGGCTAAACAACACCCTCTTAGAAAACCAGTGGGTAAAGGAAGAAATTACAAGAGAAATTAGTAAATACCTCCAGGCAAATGACAATGAAAACACAACTTATCAAAACTTATGGGATGCAGCAAAGGCGGTGCTGAGAGGGAAATTTATTGCCCTAAATGCCTATATTAAAAGAGAAGAGAGAGCAAAAATTGAAGACTTAACTGCTCACCTGGAGGAATTAGAGAAAGAACAGCAAACTAACCCCAAAGCAAGCAGAAGGGAAGAAATAACAAAGATTAGAGCAGAAATAAATGCAATTGAGAACAGGAAAACAATAGAGAGAATCAACAAAACCAGAAGTTGGTTCTTTGAGAAAATCAATAAAATTGATGGATCACTGGCTAGGCTAACAAAAAAAAAGAGAGAGCAGATGCAAATAAATGCAATCAGAAATGGGAAAGGAAATATAACTACTGACCCTGCAGAAATTAAGGAGATAATGAGAAGATACTATGAGCAACTATATGCTAATAAACTAGACAACTTAGATGAAATGGACAACTTCCTAGAAAAGCATAAACAACCAACATTAACTCAAGAAGAAATAGATGACCTCAAGAAACCAATCACAAGTAAAGAGATTGAGTCAGTCATCAAAAAGCTCCCAAAAAGGAAAAGCCCAGGACCAGATGGTTTCACATGTGAATTCTACCAAGCATTCAAGAACGAATTAGTACCAATCCTGCTCAATCTCTTCAAAAAAATTGAAGAAGAGGGAAAGCTACCTAACTCTTTCTATGAAGCCATCATCACCCTAATACCAAAAACAGGCAAAGATACTACAAAAAAAAGAAAATTATAGACCAATTTCTTTAATGAACATAGATGCAAAAATCCTCAACAAAATACTCGCAAATCGAATCCAGCAGCACATTAAAAGAATTATACACCACGATCAGGTGGGATTTATTCCAGGTATGCAAGGCTGGTTCAACACAAGAAAATCAATTAATGTAATACACCACATCAATAAATCAAAGCAGAAGAACCACATGATCATCTCGATTGATGCAGAAAAGGCATTTGACAAAATTCAACATCCTTTCCTGATGAAAACACTTCAAAGGATAGGAATAGAAGGGAACTTTTTCAATATGATAAAGGCAATATATGAAAAACCCACAGCTAACATCATACTCAATGGGGAGAGACTGAAAGCTTTTCCTCTAAGATCAGGAACAAGACAGGGATGCCCACTATCACCACTGTTATTCAACAATGTGCTGGAAGTTCTAGCTAGAGCAATTAGGCAAGAAAAAGAAATAAAAGGCATCCAAATTGGAGAGGAAGAAGTAAAACTTTCACTATTTGCAGATGACATGATTCTATATGTAGGAAATCCAGAAAAATCTACAGCAAAGCTACTAGAACTAGTCAATGAATACAGCAAAGTAGCAGGCTACAAGATCAACATGCAAAAATCTGTAGTGTTCCTATACACAAGTAATGTGCAACAAGAGGAAGAAATCAAGAAAAAAATCCCATTTACAATAGCAACCAAAAGAATCAAGTATTTAGGAATAAACTTAACCAAGGACACAAAAGACCTTTACATAGAAAACTATAAGAAACTGCTAAAAGAAATTGAACAAGACCTGAAAAAATGGAAGAACATACCATGTTCATGGATTGGAAGACTAAATATAGTTAAGATGGAAATTTTACCTAAACTGATCTACAGATTCAATGCAATACCAATTCAAATCCCAACAACTTACTTTACAGAAATAGAAAAACCAATAACTAAATTTATTTGGAAGGGTAAGGTGCCCCGAATAGCCAAAAATGTCTTGAGAAAGAGGAGTGAAGTGGGAGTTCTCACACTACCTGACTTTGAAGCATATTACAAAGCTACAGTGCTCAAAACAGCATGGTACTGGCATAAGGACAGATATACTGATCAATGGAATCGAATTGAGTGTTCAGAAGTAGACCCTCACATCTATGGACAACTGATCTTTGATAAGGCAGTGAAGCCAAAGCAACTGGGAAAGAGCAGCCTGTTCAATAAATGGTGTTTGGAGAACTGGATATCCATTTCCAAAAGAATGAAAGAGGATGTCCATCTCACACCTTATACCAAAATTAACTCAAAGTGGATCAAAGACCTAAACATTAGCACCAAGACCATAAAACTCTTAGAAGAAAATGTAGGGCAATATCTTAAAGATCTTGTGAAAGGAGGTGGTTTCTTAGACCTCACACCCAAGGCACGAGCAACCAAAGAACAAATAGACAAATGGGACCTCCTCAAAATTAAACACTTTTGTACATCAAAGGACTTTGTCAGAAAAGTAAAAAGGCAACCTACACAATGGGAGATGATATTTGGAAACCACATATCAGATAAGGGTTTAATATCCCGAATATATAAAGGAATCCTGCATCTCAATAACAGAAAGACAAACAATCCAATTAAAAAATGGGCAAAAGACTTGAACAGACATTTTTCTGAAGAGGAAATACAAATGGCTCAAAAGCATATGAAAAAATGCTCAACTTCACTGGCTATTAAGGAAATGCAAATCAAAACCACAATGAGATATCATCTCACACCTACCAGAATGGCCATTATCCAAAAAACAGAAAATGACAAGTGCTGGAGAGGATGTGGAGAAAGAGGCACACTTATTCATTGTTGGTGGGAATGTAGAATGGTGCAACCACTCTGGAAGACAGTATGGAGGTTCCTCAGGAAGCTAAATATAGATTTGCCATATGACCCAGCTATTCCATTGCTGGGTATATACTCAGAGGAACTGAAACTTAAGACACAAACAGACATTTGTAAACCAATGTTTATTGCAGCATTATTCACAATTGCCAAGAGATGGAAACAGCCCAAATGTCCATCAAAGGACGAGTGGATAAACAAACTGTGGTATATACACATGATGGAATATTATGCAGCTGTAAGACAGAACAAAGACATGGATCATGTAATAATGTGGATGAACCTTGAGGACATTATGTTGAGTGAAGTTAGCCAGAAGCAAAAGGACAGATTCTGTATGGTCTCACTAATATGAACAGACATTAATGAACAAACTTTGGGAGTTAAAAGCTGACAACACAGGCGACCAGGAGATAGAAAGAGGGCAGAGATCAGCCATTTGATGCTGAAGGACTACAGAATGTTTAGGATTGATTGCATAGATCCAGAAATATATAGCATAATACTGTGTGATGGTAGCACGGTATTGTAAGTACACTGAACAAAGATGTCTGTGAGTAAAGCTGAAAGAGGTGGGACAGGAGAATGTATGACACCAGAGGTAAAGATAGATGATAAAGACTGGGACTGTACAATGTGGCAAAAACTGGAGTGGCCAATGACTGTTACTAAATATACAAATATAAAAATGTTTTTGCATGTGGGAAAGCAAATGAATGTCAACCATGTAGAAATTTGAAAAAGGGATGGTATTCAGGAAAAAACATAATCAAAGCAAACTGGAGTCTATGGTCAACAGTAACATTGTAATATACCTCCATTAAATGTAACAAAGGCAATATGCCAATGCTAAATGTATATGAGAGGGGGATATAGGGGAGTAATATGGGATTCTTGGTAGTGGTGTTATTTGCTGTCCTTAGTAGTATATTGTATTGTATGACATGTTATTTTTCTTTTTATCATTTTTTCTTATCGCTAAAAAAAAAAAAACAATTTTTCTTGTAGTAATCAATATGTTCAAGTGCTGATTGTGGTGATAAATGTACAACTTTATGATGATACCATGAACAACTGATTGTACACTGTGGATAAATGTATGGTATGTGAACATAACTCTATAAAATTGTAGGAAAATATATATATAGGAGTAAAAGTGCTGGAGAAAACATGGTGAGAGGGATGATGCCTCACCAATATGGACTAACTACAATGTGTAAACTCAGAATTGAATCTTAGAACATAGCCTAACGTGGACACAATAATTGTAATAGTCCCTAGATTGTAAGCTCTTATAGCAGTTAACTCTATCCCTGAATTGTAAGGCCTATCTCTAAACTTTGAGATGCTGATCCCCTAGCGTATAACCTGATTGGTCTCTGGAACAATGCATATCTCTGAGACACCTGAAACTCAGAGCTAGAGCTCGGCAGATATGAATGTCAGTATTAGTGCATACAGCCACTGTCAAAAAAAAAAAAAAAAAAAAAAAAGCTGAAAAAGAGCGCAGACTTCAATTAGTGATATGAATCAAACAGGTGTGGTTAAGACCAGGGCAAGCCAAGCCAAAGGGTAAAGGCTGAAACCGATTGCATTTTAAAACTTCAACTTTCATATGAGACCAAGGGAATAGATATCTATTTGGTACAGGATCTAAATTTTCTAAATGGTACAACTCTACAGTCGATTTGTTCAAACACCACAATTGCATGGAACTTTGAATAGGAAGTGAGATACGGTAGGTTAGTATAGGCTGGAGTGAAATAGTGACACATCCTAGAGTAATTTGGGCAGATAATAAAAAATATATTTACAGCCTCCCCCTCCCCAGCCCCGAGGATCTGGGGGAAGGTGCGGATGTGTTGGACATCCTCACCTGGACTGGTGTTGATGTTGTCACAAACATTGGGACTGGCGGTTTGATGTGCTGTGCCCTTGAGCATGGGACTTGCCCTTATGAAGCTCATTACCACAAAGGAGAGTCTAAAGTTGTATGTAATGGTGCCTAAGAGTCTCCCCCTGAGTACCTCTTTGTTGCTCAGATGTGGCCCTCTCTCTCTCTAACTGAGCCATCTCGACAGGTGAA
Source organism: Choloepus didactylus (assembly GCF_015220235.1). Classification (NCBI taxonomy): domain Eukaryota; kingdom Metazoa; phylum Chordata; class Mammalia; order Pilosa; family Megalonychidae; genus Choloepus; species Choloepus didactylus. The sequence goes on along the minus strand of NC_051334.1, from coordinate 1,954,356 downwards.
CTCGCTGCCCTCCCCGCTACGTGGGACCCAACTCCCAGGGATGTAAATCTCCCTGGCAACGCAGAGTATGACTCCCGGGGATGAATGCGGACCCGGCATCGTGGGACTGAGAGTATCTTCTTGACCAAAAGGGGGATGCAAAATGAGACGAAGTAGTTTCAGTGGCTGAGAGATTCCAAATGGAGTCGAGAGGTCACTCTGGTGGACATTCTTATGCACTATATAGATAACACCTCTTAGGCTTTAATGTATTGGAATAGCTAGAAGTAAATACCTGAAACTACCAAACTCCAACCCAGCAGTCTGGACTCCTGAAGACAATTATATAATAATGTAGATTACAAGGGGTGACAGTGTGATTGTGAAGTCCTTGTGGATCACACCCCCTTTATCTACTGTATGGATGAATGGAGGAATGGGGATAAAAACTAAAGGACATTGAGCCCTCTACCATAGGTTTTACCCTTGGGAAGACGGTTGCTGCAAAGGAGAGGCTAGGCCTCCCTATAATTGTGCCCAAGAGCCTCCTCCCGAATGCCTCTTTGTTGCTCAGATGTGGCCCTCTCTCTCTAGCTAAGCCAACTTGAAAGGTGAAATCACTGCCCTCCCCCCTACGTGGGATCAGACACCTAGGGGAGTGAATCTCCCTGGCAACGTGGAATATGACTCCCGGGGAAGAATGTAGACCTGGCATCGTGGGACGGAGAACATTTTCTTGACCAAAAGGGGGATGTGAAAGGAAATGAAATAAGCTTCATTGGCAGAGAGATTCCAAAAGGAGCCGAGAGGTCATTCTGGTGGGCACTCTTATGCACACTTTAGACAACCCTTTTTAGGTTCTAAAGAATTGGGGTAGCTGGTGGTGGATACCTGAAACTATCAAACTACAACCCAGAACCCGTGAATCTCGAAGACAATTGTATAAAAATTTAGCTTATGAGGGGTGACAATGGGATTGGGAAAGCCATAAGGCCCACACTCCCCTTTGTCTAGTTTATGGATGGATGAGTAGAAAAATAGGGGAAGGAAACAAACAAACAAACAGACAAAGGTACCCAGTGTTCTTTTTTACTTCAATTGCTCTTTTTCACTTTAATTATTATTCTTGTTATTTTTGTGTGTGTGCTAATGAAGGTGTCAGGGATTGATTTAGGTGATGAATGTACAACTACGTAATGGTACTGTGAACAATCGAATGTACGATTTGTTTTGTATGACTGCGTGGTATGTGAATATATCTCAATAAAATGAAGATAAAAAAATAATCAAAGGGTTTGATCAGCAGTATTCCATTAATAGAGATATTATACTGTACTTTTGCATTCTTGAACTCTGTCAAAGAAAATATATCAGCAAGCTTTTTATGATTCACTGGTCAAGACTGTATAATAAGAATTCAAATACCTTAATTGCAAGGGCCTTTTCAAAATGATACACTGGCAATCCTTCATCAATTAAACCTATGGTAATAAGTTGGTGGAAACTTTTAAGAGTGCAAATTTTCCAGTGAAAAATATGCTTCAGCTATCTATCTTTTAAACATTTAAAAATTATGAGGAAATGTCTGGGCTAGGCATATGGGCTACCTGAAGACAGAATATTTGATTCTTTATTACAGTCTAGGACAAGTTTTACTTGTTGCAGCAATACAAAAAAATTGGCAACAGTGTCTTATATGAGACAGCTGGACCCACCCCACAAGATTCATGAAACATTCAATCATCTTTGTTTGGGAGTGAAATATAATGGCAATACACTTTATAATTCCCCACTGAGTTCTCATTTATTTGTAAAAGAAAGTACTACACCATTTCAATCTAAAAACTTAATATTCATTATGCTCAATTACAGAGGAGTAAATTTAACAGCCTGTGTCACCAGTGAGTATGTAGAATGTGTGTGTATGTTCCCATGAATATACAGAAATATACAGAAAATACCATCAAGAAGAGAAGATGGCTGTGATTAGGTGCCATTTCTGAAAGATAAAGCATCTCACAAAATCAGCTACAGCACTGGTTGGGAATGGCCTCATTGATCCTGATTCTTTTCATAAAAAAGCAAGTGTTATGCTGAAAAGGGAGATCTATGAGGGGATAGTAGCCATATCAAATTTTAAAAGATACAGCAAAATTTTTATAATTAAGACAAGGTGAAACTGGCACCAGGATATATGGAATAATGGAATGGAATAAAACAGAGAGAAATGAGCCCAACAACATAGAGAAATCTAGTATAGGATGATGTTGGAGCTCAACTCATTTGGGCAAAGATGGACTTTTAAATTAGTATAGTGACAAATATATGCAGCCATTTGAGAACAGGTAAAATTAGATCCTTTCCTCACACCATACACAAGAATGAGTTCCCAGTGGATCAGAGGTCTATATGAAGAAGGAAGGAAGGAAGGAAGGAAGGAAGGGAGGAAGGAAGGGAGGGAGGGAGGGAGGAAGAAAGGAAGGAAGGAAGGAAGGAAAGAGAAAGGAAGGAAGGAAGGAAGAAAGAGAGAAAGAAAGAAAAGAAAGAAAGAAGGAGGGAGGGAGAGAGATTGTACAAGTACTAGTAGAAAAACTGGGTACATTCTTCTATAGCCTGGGTATAAGCAAATGGCTTTCTAATGGTGCCACAAAACCCAGATCTAATAAAAGAAGAGATTGATACATTTGACCACACTGAAAAAATGAAACAAAACATATTCTATGTGACCCAAAATACTGTAAGTAGAGCACAAAAGCAAATAACAAATGGGGAGAACATATTTGCAGCATTTATCACAGAAAAAGGACTACTATCCCTAATATATAAGAAACCTATAAAAATGAGGAAAAGAACCAAAGATCTTATTAAAATTGGGCAAAAGAAAGGAAGAGACAACAAATATTTTATAAATATCCTTTAAGCACATGAAAAGGTGTTGAATATCACAATGGGGGGAAGGCAAACTAAAACAGCACTGGGCTGCTATTCCACATTCTGGGAAATATTCAACACCTCAACAGTACAATCTATCAGCCAGGCTGTAGGAAACACAGCAGATCAAGCTGTAAATTAACACAACCCCTTTGGTGAGGAAAGCAACATCTTTTGAATGTGATATGTCTATCATTAGTACTGGCAGGAGCCCTGGTTGTGGAGGGACAGGGGTGCTGCAAATGAACCCTAAGCCCTTTTCAGTAGTTTTGCATTTTATACTAGTATAAGGTGGAACAAATCTGTGGATAGTAGGGTAGCAGAAGAGCCAATGTGTTGATCTTATTGGGAGCAACTTTCTCACAATGTGGGAAGCTGAGGGAGAACTCCAAGGGGATGGAGCGGAATTAGATGCATTACTGTGTCTTATAATTTCTAAAATATAATATATGTATATATGCATGTATATGTATGCATATGCATGTGTGTCAGGATATATATGTGTGTGTTTATAGCCATGTATAAACATAAATATATGGATATGCTTATATAAACATACATAGACATGAATCTATTCATACATACACGCACATCTACACATATGCTATCCCTTTCTTCTGAAAGGTTCTAGAGGGAATGTTCCAGTTTGTTAAAGCTGCCGCTATGCAAAATACCAGAAATCAATTGGCTTTTATAAAGGGGATTTATTAGGTTTCAAATTTACAGTTCTAAGGCCATAAAACTAAGGCATCAACAAGAGGATACCTTCTCTGAAGAAAAGCCGATGGCATCCAGAACACCTCTGTCAGCTGGGAAGGCACGTGGCTGGTGTCTGCTGGTCCTCTGCTCTTGGGTTCTGGTTTCAAAATGGCTTTCTCCAAAATGTCTCTGGGCTTCTGTCTCTCTTAGCTCCTCTCTCTCAGCTCCTGTGCATCCTTGCTTGTTCTCCCAGGGCATTTCTCTCTAAGCATCTGGGGTTAATCTCTTAGCCTCTCCAGGGCAAACTCTGGGCTTCATCTCTTCACTTAGCATCTCCAAACCTCCTTCTGTCTGCATATCCCAAGTGTCTCCAAGTGTCAGTGTCTGTGTCAGCTCTTGAGCTCTTTTAAGGACTGCAGTGAACTAATCAAGCCCCACCCTGAATGGGTGGGATCCATACTTCCATGGAAATAATTTAATCAAGGTTCTCACCCATAGATGTGTGAGTCACAACTCCATGAAAACACTCAATCAGAAGATTCCATCCAACAAGATTCAGTCAAAGGATCATGGCTCTTCTGGGGTCCATAACAGTTTCAAACCAGCACAGGCAGAAATGAGCTACATAAATCCCCTAATCCATTCCCTTTAAAATGAACTAGGACGTCTTAGGTCTTCTTATTAAAATAGCCAAATTCATTTCAGTTGGGAGCAGGGAAGTTACAAGAAGAACATGGAATACCTTGTTCCAGAAAGCAGAGAAGTTCTCAAATTCATGTTGGTGCATTTCATAAATACACATGCACCAGCTTGAAGGGAGTCCTACTTGCAAACCTGGGATATTTCAGGCACCAAAATAATAAAGTACAGAAAATCACCATTTTGCCATCCTCAGAGCACATTGCTTTGGGCAGGAATCATCAATGGATGCTAAGTGTCTGGTGGAAGGGATTAAATGACAAGCAAGATATGTGCATCGTCTGAAAGTGTTTCCCACAGATTGCTTGTTTCTGACAAGGGTAAAAACAGAAACTGTATAGTGGAGAAATTGGACAGCACATTCTCAGAGAATCAAAATTAGGATCACCAGGCAGGATGGACAAAATATGACTTTTGATATGAAATTATGAGAAGGACACAATGTCCCTTGTGAAGTATTGCAGTTAGAAATGAGAGAGCATCATAGCACCCAAAATGAGAAACATTTTTAAAAAGGGAACCTGCATCTATCAAAATGTCAATGTTATCAGTGACAAAGAAACATGCAATACACAACCTGTATCCTGTACAGGAGGGGTAAATACCAGAAAAGACATTATTTGGTCGAATGAAAAATGGAAATCAGATGGCAGAGTAGATAATATTATTGTTTAATGTACTGAAGTTGAAAATGGTTCTGTGGCTATGGAGGGGAATTGCCTTTTACTTTAGAAATACAAACTGAAATACAAAGGGGTAAATGGCCATAGAACTTACTTATAAATGGATCATAAAAATTATATACATATATATATGATATATAAGATACAGCAAAAAATAAATGGGGCAAAATATTAACACTAGGTAATTCTAGATAAAAGGCGCACTGTTTGTAGTATTCTTATAAAAATCTCTGTAAGTTTGAGATTATTTCCATATAAATAGTTATTTAAAAAACCTTTAACCTATAAAAAAGAAGCTTTCTTCTCTCATCATATCTCTAATAATAGCTTGTTCTTAGCACAGAATAAATGCTCAAAAATGTTTCTTGAATACATTAATTGGTATTTAACAACCCTATTAAATTTATATAGATCTGATTTGAAATCTACATAATTCATCTTCAGATAATAAATAACCATTCATTGTTAAAGCATGTGTTTTGGAAAGAAGCTGCAATTTGCATGGTATCATCCAGGTAAGGCAGGCTCAGTGGCTGGACTCTCAATGATCTGTCAGTGTCTAGAGATGCCTTCAGAACTCTGATGTTCCCACAACCCGATGTACTGAGTGTTTTCCCCCTTTTGGGTGGGTGCTCCTTGAACGACCCCCTTTACTATGCTCTCCCTTCCTGAGATCCACAGCAGACCCCCTTTGGGGTGCAATCAGGCCCAGGTGAGCATCATTTACTGGAGCATTATGGGGATGCTGATGATTCAGAGATGATCTCCACTGTTATTCCTTGGTGTTCATCTCAGGCTTTGCACGTCACTGCAGCTTTCTTTGATTTGGGTTCTCTTGCCCTTTCACCTGGTATATTCTGTCATCGCTTAGTAAAACATAAATAGTTACACTGCTTAAACATTACACAGTCAGTAAGTTCACAATTCTTGGTAGACCTTGGTAGACCTTGGTAGACATGCATGGTGGAAGATTTGAAGCATCAATGCAACCGCAGATTGATGCTCAAATTACATCTCTCCAAATTAGGGAAAAAAAGGAAGGAAGAAGAGAAGGGGCAGGGAGGGAGGGGTACTTTCTATTTTACTATTTGTTCTCATTTGCTTATGCTGCCATTATCCAAAATGACCATGTAACTTATGAATGACTCATAAAAATTACATAGATATATATGAAAGGGATTGGCTTTTATAAAGGGGGTTTATTTGGTTACAAATTTAGTCTGAAGGCCATAAAAGTGTCCAAATTAAGGCAGCAACACAAGTATACCTTCACCAAGGGAAGGCCAATGGCATCTGGAAATCCTCTATTAGCTGAGAAGGAATGTGGCTGGCGTCTGCTGATCCTGGGTTGTGTTCTAGCTCCAATCTCAGCTCCTGTGCATCCTTCAAAATGTTGCTCTTCCGGCATTTTGTCCTCTCAACTTCTCTGGAGCAAACACTAGGCTAGTATCTTGAAAATGTCAGCAAAAGTCTGCTTTCAACAGCTGTCTCCAAAATGTCTCTCAGCTGCTCTCCAAAATTTCACTTCTCAGCTGTTCTGAGGTCCTTCTATTTGAGAGCTCTTTTATAGGACTCCAGTGATTAAATCAAGACCCACCTTGAATGGATGGGATCCATATCTCCATGGAAAAAATCTAATCATAAGTATTACCCACAGTTGATTGAGTCACATCTCCAAGGAAACACTCAATCAAAGGATTCCAACCTAATCAACACTTATATGTCTGCCCCCACAAGATGGCATTAAAGAACATGGCATTTTGGGGGACATAATACATCCAAACTCGCACACTATTATTCAGCATGGGGGCAGGAGAGAAACATTGGGATTAGTTACTTGGAAAGCTTATATAATTGTTAGCTAAACTAAACATCCAAAGTTGATTTGGGCATGCACAGTGAATGAAGTAAGATAACTTTTTAATTGTCTCATGTCATTTTTAAAAAACTCTCTTGTAACAAATATCTTGTAAATACATTTCTCATGACTTCTGTAGCTTGTGACATTCCTTCCTTGAAAGGCTTTAGGGCAGGAAGCAAGATTGCCCTGTTGCCCTCTAGGGTTATACTATCTGGCTAGAACCATCAGAGAGATTTTGAGTTTTTCATTCTTGGATTTTTTCCTGCTATGTATTCATGCTGGAAGAAAAGAAGTTCAAAGGTCAACCAATGAATGTGGAAACACCTGGGGTCCTTGCTATTGTATGCTGTCCTCAAGAAACCAGAAATCTGGGGCTGCCCAGGGTTGTTTGTCAGACATTGCCCTAGCACAAAGGCACCATTTGGGACTGGAGAAATATTGTTGTCTCAGTGTTTGGGGGGGGTTTAGAGGAGGAAAAAATTTGTTTCAAAACCTTCTTAATTTTTGCCCAAGTTTTTTGCTTGCTTTCTTTTTTCTTTTCTATCTTACTGTTACTAAAAATTTTATCAGAAGACCTTAATTAATGAAGTAATGAATTTCTTAATACCATGTCTTCATCCAGAATGGATTTCAGGCAACCTGCAAAGTTACATATAAGACAAATATATTTTAGTGAGGAAATAGGCAGGAGGGAAATAAGGGGAAAAGAAGTAAAATTAAGTCAAAAGAAATCTTATTATCCAAAGCTGTGCCATTGAATCCCATGCATTTGATGGAGGGAAGATGCACTTATGATCCTGAGCTTCCTAGAACCCAATTCAAAAAGGGAAAGATGATCAGTTATAAGGTGCACATTACCATTGAATATGTGGAGACTGCATTTTTCAATAGCAGTCCTATAGGAAATATAATCAAGAATTGCATTTAGAAATTTCTTCATAAGACACACAACTGTGGCCAATATTAGTTCACAGAAGCACAGTTCCTTAAAAACTCATAATAAGCACCATATGTGTTTTTTTTAAAAAAGGTAAATCCAAAAAGGAATTATAAATGTTGCAGTGAAATAATGGGAAAGTACTATCTGTGATTTCAGAAACCATTATGTAGACAAATAGCTCCCTCATTCCAGTTGTAATGGTTTTATCAATAAATTATGCTTAAATCTTTTATAGCATTATATCATATCAGTGTTTTTTAAATGGGTTATCCTGACAAGATTGGAATTAAATCATTAATCTTATTTTTAATTCAGAATCCTAATGATACTTGCCACTAAATACATAGAGTAATTATCAGCCCTCCAGTCATACACTAATAAAAGCCTTTTTTTAAAAAATGAAAAGGATAAACATATACTTACAGTAGAAATGGTTAAGTGATCTGATGGAAGAAATAGGTTAGTGTCCAGAACCTAAAAGATTTAGTGGATTCGGGAGAGCCCATCTCCTAAGGTCTCTCTTTGAAACTGGATTCTTACCACGCATTGCCCAGATGGGCAGGAGAGAGGGCCAGATTTTCTAACCATCAGGCAACCTTCCAAATATGGAAAGATGTAAAGGGAGCTCGCAGATTACTCAATCACATTCTTCCTTGAACTCTTTTGCAAATAATTTTATACTACCACCTCCATACCTCCATCATTTGGTTATAATTCCAATTCAACAATTATTTTTAAAAAGTCATCCTGATGTAGATGACAGATGAATTTAGAGGAGACATGAGTTTCAATAAACTATATTAGATGATCAGAACTGGACACGAGGAAACACAGTCCTATGATTGGACACATTGCGGCATTAAAGAACATGGCATTTTGGGGGACATAATACATCCAAACTCGCACACTATTATTCAGCAGTGTAGAAATAATCATATGAAAAATGTGTTAAAACATGGACAGGACTATATTAGGAAATGATAAATTTTCCTCCATTAAGGGTGTTTAAGCAAAAGCTAAGTCTCCTTATATGAATATATTGTTGATGAAGTTTTAAGTTTATGACAGAGAATGGATGTGGTAATTTCAAAAGTATCTTTAAAAATTCATATGTAATTTATAATTATTTATAATAGAAATAATAAATTTTAATTATAATATATTGCAAAACATTTCATTCTATTTTATATATAATTTATTAATTCCTTCTGAACTATTCGAGTAGACTGCAGACATCACATGCTTTTACTTCTTAAGATTTCAGTGTCTATTTCCTAGAGACAAAGACGTTTTTCTTAAACAACCACAACAGTGTTAGCAAATTCAGGAAATTTACCTTATCTACAGTCCATGTCCCCAGGATGTCAATCATCCAGATAATGTCCTTTATAGATTTTTTTTCTTCCAGTACAGGACCAGTCTGGGATCATCTATTACATTTGGCTCTCCTGTCTCTTTAGCTTTCTTTAATCTTGAACAGTTCCTCAGCCTTTCTTTGTTTTCATGACATTTCATTTTCAAAGGATACAGGTCAGCTCATTTATAAAATGTTCCTTGGACAGGTTTGTCTGCATCCCGGGTTAGTATACTACAGAAGTGAGGTAGTTTCCATAAGAAGTTAACACTTTTGGAGGCAACTTGTGACAATCTGCTATTCATTGTTAATTTGTATCATCTGCTCAAGGTGATGGTTTTTCCATTCTGTAGTTACTATTTTTTGACCTTGCAATTAACAAGCATCCTGTGGGAGAAAGTTAAAACTATAAATATTCTGTTTCTCATTAAATTCAGTCCCCATGCTAAATTTAGTATATATCCATGATTACGTCCAAGCTAATTTCTTACTATGATGGTCACACAGTGATAACTTTTACCTCCAGCATTCCTGTCAAATTTATCAGTTTCCATTCTATTAAGGAAGACCCCTTTCTTTTTCCCTATGTATTTATTTTTGTTTGTTCACTTGTTTTTGTTGGATTCTTAATCTAGTCAATAGTCCATTAATGTTCTTATTTATTTTAGTGCCTAATTTACCCTAGATCTGGCCAGTGGCAGCTACTTCCTGTTGGTTTTTCTCTGTTCTGGAGACATGCACACACGTGTGTGTGTGTGTGTGTGTGTGTGTGTGTGTGTGTGTGTGTGTGTGTGTGAAACTTGTATACATTGGCCCAAGCAGATGCTCCAAGCTCATCTTTTACTTTTCCTGCCCCGTTTTCTGGCATCAGCCATTCTCCTAGGAGCCCTAGTGTGGAATGGTGTTTCAAAAAACTCAAGATCTGTGATATAGGTCTGTCATTTTATATACACACTGAGAAATCATGAGTTCATTCCAAACCTCCAATTCCAGCTCTTCCCCCATTTATATTTGTATCTTACTTCTTCCACAATGGCAAACCTGGCTCCCCAAAACAACATCTTTAGTCATTTGCTCAATCCTCCCATACACATAAGTCTTTCAGTATTGCTATAGCCACTCCACCATGAAAAGCAAACCTGTTAAGAGTTCAACATTTGTTTGCATTCTTTTTCCCCCTTGATGGTTTATGTTCAAAATAACTGCATCACTGTGTTTTTCTTTCTTCTTTTTCTTTTCCAGTATGGATATTATTCATCTGCAGTGGATTGGAGCTATGTATTCTCTCTTTGCCTAGAATTATAGGGTTTTCTTCATGTCCTTCTTCATTTCATTTTACTTTTTGTATATATAGAACATTCCTATATTTCAAAAAGTCAAAACTATACAAAAAGTTGTATTCATTAAAGTGTCACTCATCCTATCCCCTCCCCCTGAAAACTCCCCTCTTCTTGGTAACCAAATTTGTTTTCTGTAGTGTTCTTTCTTGTATTTCTTTTTGCAGAAACAAGTAGATTTAAGTTTTCTCTTTCTCCCCTTTTTCTTACAAAATGTAGCATGTCATATATATTCTGTCTTGACTTTTTAAGTTTAACCATGCACCCTAGAAAGTACCCCTTTATATAGATCTTCCTCATTGTCACTATTTAGCTGTTTACAGGCACGTCTTACTCCATGTGTGTATGTTCCTGAGACACACAGCTAATCCCTCTGCCTCAACATTCTGGTGGTTTCTAAAATTTTCAGTAACAATTGGTGTCAGAGGGAATCACCTCGTACATGTGTGTTTTAAAATGTGGACAGAGTAGCTCCGGGATAAATTACTAGAGGTGTACAGTGTCGTGAGATGAAGATGTACTTTTTTTTAGATACGGCCAGATCTCCCTCTGTAGCAGCTGCACCATAGACCTTTCCCACCAGAATGGGGTGAGACCACCCGTTTCCCACCAGCTGTGATGACAGAGAACTTTGTCAAATGTCTGTGTATTTGCGGGTCAAATGGGTGAGCTGTGACAGTCCCACTACTTTTAGTTTATATTTCTCTTATTTTGAGTGAAATGAACATTTTACTAGGTTTCACTTGAGGTCTGTTTTACCATACACTTATTGGGTCCTTAAAAATACATATTTAAGCCTTCTTTTATTTCTATAAAGTTTCCTTGGATCATAAATTAAATATTCATTTCATTTCATTACTTTGTTTTCCTTTTTTTAGGGATTTCTGTATTATCACATTTATATATATATATATATCCATGTATCTATCCATCATCTATCATCCAAATACCAAGTATGTATCTATGTATCTATCATTTATCTATAGATCATCTATTACCTATCCATGCATTTATGTGTCTATGTATCTATCTATATATCACTTATTATCTGTCTATGCATCTATGTATCTATATCTATCATCTATCTATATCTATCACTTCTTTTTCCCTCTTTTTTTTCTGATCTTAGTTTGCCTTCCATTTCAACCACTTTCCCTCTGACCATTTTTACTTCATCTTATTTTTCATCCCCTTGATTGCTCTCTTTTCTGTCTTCAATATCCCTGATTAAATTTTCAGTGGAATCTATTCTCCTTTAGGCACCTTAGAATTTATTCATTTCTGACCTGGTTTTGTCATCTTCTTCAATTTCTTTCCTGACTATGATCTACTCTTATTGCATTTCTTCCTGTTTTCGTCCATTTCTTGTCCTAGATATTGAGTTTTCGATACTAGGTGTTCTTTTTTTTTCTTTATTTTTAATATCTCTGAGTTCCTTCTTAAGGATATTCAACTCAGTTTGAATGTGTTGCTAATTCTTTTCTGCTTGGGGAGACAATTTTTATCATCTGTATATCATGTTTGCATTTTCTGTTTCCTCTTTACATTAGCTTTGTTAGGAGTTGGTTTGATTTTTTTTTTTTTCATTCATTGGCATTTTGTGGGCATGATTCCTAGATTGAGACCAATTTATTTTGTTTGCTAAAATAAAGTATGATTTCTTTAATGGATAAAAGATAGCAGAGGGGTGGGTTGGGGGGTGGAGAATTGGTTTCTCTCCTTTCTCCAGGATCTTATTTTCCCTTCCTGTTTCCTTCGTGCCCAACATGGCTGTGAGTCTAAGGGGCATATCCAAATTGTTCTCCAAAGCAATGCTTCCTCCAGTGAAACCCCCATCCCCTCCCTTTAAAGCCCCATCCCTGTTTCTGTTTCCATGAGCCAAAAAGACTCACATTCAGTATTTTCACACTTACAGGGTGACTTTCTCTTTCTTGGGGGATTATCTGGGCTTTGTCCACATCCATCACTTCTCTTTTTGTCAAGACTTTCAGCGGAGGTGGGTGCTCTGATGGACTGTTTTTTTTCTCTACAAGTCATTGACATGTGTCGTTCTCTATGTCTTTTACTAGACGTGAGTCATGTGTGGCTGCTTTTCACTCATCATTAAGTTTATTTTCAATTTTTATATTTTTTATGGATGTGTTAATAGATTTTGTTCAGGCATGTATCATGAAATATGAGCTTTCTGATGCAGATGTAGCAGAGCTCCAAGGCCTCTTTATTTCATTCTGTTTAGTCGTAGGTTACAAAGCAGGTACAGGCAATTAACTTATGTTTTAATGTTTACATGTGCATTGTGGATTTCCAATATATAGTATATGATGGAGAAGAGTGGTAGAAGTAGAACATAAAAGTTGCAGACCTTTTTATCTTTTAAGAATCAACAATAAATACTCCAATTTTAATGGAAACCGAACCTGGCAGTTTATAGTGTTTGGATCAATAAAATTGATTTTTGAGTCATGATTCAAATAAAAGAATCAGCGAATTTGATTGGCATGAAATTTATCAGTATGCAATAACATGACTTAGCTAAGAATTCCAAGCAATATACTAAAGAACAAAATCAAAATGATTTATTATCAACTACCCTTTAGGAAAGATGTGGAGAATGAAACGTGTAAAAAAATAAATAAGTAAAACTGAAGTGAATTCAAGGAAAGAGAAAATAACTTCACAGCTTTGGCAATGAAATAAAGTGTACAGTATAACATGAAAAATACAGATTAATATTTTTCAAGTGAAATATTCAAATAATATCTGGATTCCAATATTTTGACAACTACCAAAGATAACCGTTGCTGACAAAATTAGAATAAGTGTTGTCATAGTACATTGCTGAAATGTTTATTCATTTTTTCACAAATTAGAAATAAGTTCTGAACAGATTGCCAACCATTTATCAACCCTATAGTTCACCATACGTTATGTGAAAGAACAAAACTCTCTGTTACGGAGTGTGTTTTACTCTCAAGATAATAATTTGAACCAGTGTGCTTCTACGCTGTAATGCCTCTGACTCATCACATAAATAAATACATAAATAAATCGTCTTGACTTATCAGGACCACTCCGTCTGCTTCCCATATGAATTCATCGTACCCTTATCTACTTTTCTCTCTCAGACTGGAATCATGGGTATCTGAAATGCAAAATGTATCCCTGGTCTGTCCACAGGGTATTCTGTAATAAAATCAATAACCCTTGAATACACATACATCTGTAATGAATATCATAACCAGTAAGGCCATTCGGTGGCAGCTTGACAAATAACAAGTACTTGCTTAGTATTCAAGGGAAAAGATAAGGTTCTTCCCTTACGTCTCTTTCTTAACTTCATATGGAACTCTTCAGTCATAAAATATGATTGAATGGATACATCCCTAAGCAATCTCCGAGATTCTGTTTTCTACAGATGCCTGCTTTATGGAAGGAAGCCAAATTGAGAGGCATCTACAGGGGTTGTCAGTCAACTCTCTCAACAGAGTATTTAGTGTTTTTATGAAAAGAAACATGGCAGATGCAGACGTAGGAACACCAACTGATTTCCTTGAAGCCACAACCATCCCTGTTTTGCAAGAGATAGTTTTCATGAAAGCTTTTGGTAACTTTTCCATGTTTTTTAGGAAATATTCTTTTCAGAAACATCTGCTTGTGCCAGAGACTTGAGAACTCATTCTTCCCTAGCAACATCCTCTATTTACATCCAACACCACCTCCCTAAAACAATTCTTTTATAGCATGTAAAATATTTTCTTAGCTTAAGCGAAATAAAGTCAATGGCATTTAAGGCTATTTTAATAATTTGTAAGACTGCTTGAGATGATTGGCCTCAACTAGCTATGTCATGGAACTGGGGCTGAATAACTCTTTAATTTGGGAAAAATAGAACTGCCACATGAGCCAGTGATTTGAAATACGTCAAGCCTGTTGTTTCCAAGACAGGGGAGAAGCTCTTTCTCTTTCCAGTAGCAAAGTTCAAACCTCCCCTGTGGGTGAAGGTAAAATAGGGATTTAATTTGATGATTCTTTTTGCAGGAAAGAGGAAGCGTGTTGCGGGGATGGGGTCACTAGAACTCCCTCGATGGAAAAACCTGGGGTTCTGAGGCAGAAATACCAGAATTTCGGTGCTCCTTCTACTCCACTTCTGTATATCTTACAGGAAAAATGCCTCACTATTTTCCAGTTAAACCAAGTACTTTTATAACTCCACACCTTCCCCTCCTTCTTTGCCCTTTCTTCCCTAACCTCCCCATCTCTTTCCAACTCCCTCCAAAATACTGCCCTATCGACTTCTTCTGGAATTCAGCTTTTAAAATTTAACTTGTAAAATTTAAATTTAAAATGCAACTGTCACCTCCTTGTTAGAATCTTATTAACCTGCTCAGGAAGGAGAAAATGTTTTCTCCATTTGGTCTACATGCTTTGTCCATGTCTTCATGATAGAATCAGGGGCACTGCATTTTATTCTGCTTTTACATCTCTATCCTTGTAGGTGGTAGGCTCTCTGCAGTCAGGGGACCTATGTTGTATATCTTTGTATCTCCCTAAAACCGTTCTTTTACAGCACGTACAATATTTTCTTAGCTTAAGCGAAATAAAGTCAATGACATTTAAGGCTATTTTGATAATTTGTAAGACTGTTTTATGAAAAGGGTCAGAAGTAAATATTTTTGATTTTGCATGCCATATGGTCTCTTGGTCTCTTTCCCAATGTACTATCTTTGTCATTGTATGAAAACAACACGATTGAGATAAGCAGCACTTTATTGACAAAAACAGGCAGTGGTAGGATTGGTGTGTGGAGCAGGGTTGACTGACCACTGGCTTACATACAAGAGGGTTTCAATCAATGCCTAAAGGAGGAATGACCAAGGAATGTTCATATGTAAGACCCTGAAATGTAAATAAGGCAAAAAACCCTTTGTACCTAACACTAAAAATAACTGACATGGAAATTGAGCACTAAATATGATTATTATAGGTATATGCATTTAATAGGAATGTGCAGTAAGACCAGACACAGAAGAAAGCAAGAGAACAATGAGCATAGGATATAGGACAATAATTTTCCTGCATAGGGGAATTCAGTGAGATAGGAAGTTGACTATATAGCCCTGAGTAAGATACATTTTGGGGTCCTACCTTTTGTCTGGATGCCTATTACATACATGAACAAACAAGTAAATGGGCCTTATGTGGACTAATGATGAGAGAATGTCTTGAATCAAGAATTATGATTAAGACAATTTTTGGAACTAAGATCCAACAAAAAAAGAAAAACAATCAACTTTCCCATGGATGAAGATCCTTCAGAGCTATTGTAAAACAATTTTGTGATGTCGGCAACACTTTTTCTGAATGTCTCAAGTGGTCATTGTGGAAGTGAAAATTCTGAGCACATTCAGAATGCCCTGGGTTCTTGTTCACTAGCTTTTTCCCACTGTGGGTCAGTATCCATTTGAATTGCATTTTGGCTTTGAAAATTTCTCATCTGCTTACATCATTTTTCCATGGAGAATTTCAAGCCATAAAAAAATATGCACTATAAATAAAATTAATATTATATATATAATGGCAAATAACAAATTACATATATATATATATATAAAGATAAAGATTTCTGTGCCTAAAATCAAGTATGCACATCCAAAGCATCTATTTACATTCCTCAAAACAATGACCAGGAACTCCTCAAAGCCAGTTTGAACTGTGCCAACCCTCAACATGTGACTGTGTCAACTAATCCTTATATCTTGCTCAAAATTATGACCTGAGTAGCAGATTTCAACTCAGAGAGTCAGGAATTAATAATTTATTATACTTGTTTTTAAAGACCTTCAAATACCACTTAATTTTAAATTTAAAATTCCATTTTATGTTTTAAAATTGGTAAGACATACAGAGAGTTCAAAATTCAAAATGCTGTAAGAACTTTGCATCGTGACCTCTTACTCTGACATCTGTTTTGTTCTTTTCAGGTAAACTTTTATTTAATTTTTGTGTACCCATCCAGTGTTTTCTTTATGCAAATACAAACAAAAATGAATATGAAATCCTATTTAACCACTTTCCAACACAAAAGTTACCATTCTATATTCATTATATACATGTATATCATATAATCTTTATACGTTATCTTGCACCATGTATTTTTCACCTGATATATCATAGAGTCTTATCTCTATATTTAGCAGAATTCCATTTGATAACTTTCCAACCCTTTTACCACTTTGTTTAAAATTATCTATTCCTAACTTCAAATTAATCCCCTTTATCAGGAATTTCCTTTACATTTCTCTCACTTAAAGTGGGTCCGATTTCTCTTTAAATCCAACAAAATGAAACCAGGCTACCCATTACTTCTCAGTGCCTTCAGCAAGTATTCCAAAAGAACAATTTTTAACCACTCTATAAACAGTTAAAGGCCACTCATTAACATTGCATGATATTTGCCTCAAATAAAAAATGAATGCCAAACCATCAGAACAATGTGATTTCAAAGCTATTTGCATATTAAAAAATTACAACCCCAAATTCAATTCGGTAGCACTCAAGGTCTGAAATTAGCTTCTTTGAGGATTTCCAAGGACTTTGTAGGCATTACTCTCTTTGGGAAGAGTGTCCTGGGTATAAGTGACAGTCAGTTTCCTTCTATTGATTCATAATAACATCAAATAAGCAAAAGTCATTGGAAAACTATAGGATCAGTATTACTTCTACCAGAAAGTTTAAGGCAGCAAGTGGTAGGACTGACATTTATGAAGTCATGGCATATGCACACACATATCTCTTTTTGTTCATCTAATTCTAGAATACCAGAATCAGGACACATTTCCAGAAATATGAAGGTGATAGTTGGGGACAAATAAAAGCAGTCATCCTTTACATACCAGGTAGGAAGGATGCAGAACTCATTTCTGGAAGCAGCTGTAGTAGATAGAGTTCATAAGTAGGTACAAAAAGGTCAACATAAAATCACACAATGGAAATTGAAAACTTGGTGATGTTTAACTTATATCCCTACCTTTGGACCACAGTATTTTATCTAGGGCATTTGCTTCATGCAGCTAAGGGGGAGTGTTTACCATCTGTCAAGGTTGGAGTCCCATGTGGCCTGATTGATTGATGTCACCCAGGATCGCATGTTTTGGGGTCTCAACTGATGCAAGTCTTTGGTCAAGGCTATGGAGACTCAACTGTCCCAAGCATTGAAGCAGGGGCTGCTGTGAAGAAGCTTGAATAAAGAGCTCATCGCAGGCTGTGGCTGGCCTTGTTGCACCAATGCAAAGGCACTGGGTTGAGGTGGGGGTGGTAGAGAGGATGGATGTGAAATGACTGCAGAAAGGAATGTGGTCCCAACATGGCAGCAGGGAGAAACCATTTGTTGGGGAGAAGATGATGGAGGTTCGTGTAAATACTTTATTGGGGATAAGAAGATGGAAGGTGGTGTAAATGGTTTATTGGGAGTAGGGTGATGGCAGTTGGGGTAAATAACTTATTGGGGACAGAATGGTGGAAGTAGATGCAGATAGTTTATTGAGGACAGGAAGATAGAGGTGGTGTGAATAATTTATTGGAGACAGAACAGTGGATGATGGCATAAAAAGGTTATTGGCAGAAAGATGACGGAAGTTGGTGTAAGCAGTTTACGGAGGATAGAATGTTGGAAGTTGATGTAAATTGTTTTGGGGGGCTAGGATGGTGGACATTGTTGTACTTAAGTCTAATAAAAAAGTGCACTGACTTTTAGGATTTCATCCCTGAAATCAGGCTACCTACTACTGGGCCCACATTAAATGGGAATGGATGTTTCCTGTGTCCTGCCCCTGCCCAAAATCAAGAATATCTTTCATGTCTTAGCAGATCCATCTGAAGGAACCCTTTTGTGAATATTTTCATATACTGTGCTTTGTCACGTTACTACCTATTTGTCCTGCTGGGCTGCTTAAGTTGTTTTCAAGTGATGATACATACAAAAGCCATAGTCGCAGTTTCATTGGGTTCCCCACAAAGCCAAATACGGGACCGACTGTAGAAAGGCACTTGAATGGATAGGTGGATGGATGGATGGATGGATGGATGGATGGATGCATGGGTGGATGGGTGGATGGATGGAAGAATGGATGGATGGGTGCATGGGTGGATGGGTGGATGGATGGATGGATGCATGGGTGGATGGATGGGTGGATGCATGGGTGGATGGATGGAAGGGTGGATGCATGCATGCATGCATGGATAGATATACATATGATGGATGGGTGGACGGGATGGTAGATGGGTGGATGGGTGGATGGATGGATGAGTGGATGGATAGATGGATGGATGAATGGGTGGGTGGATGGATGGAAGGATGGATGGGTGGATGAATGGGTGGGTGGGTGGATGGATGGATGGATGGATGGATGGGTGGATGAGTAGATGTGTGGATCGATGGGTAGATGGGTGGGTGGATGGATGGATGGATGGATGAGTGGATGGATAGATGGATGGATGAATGGGTGGGTGGATGGATGGATGGATGGGTGGATGGATGGGTGGATGGATGGGTGGGTGGATGGATGGACGGATGGATGGGTGCATGGGTGGATGGATGGGTGGGTGCATGGGTGGATGGATGGAGGGGTGGATGGATGGAAGTGTTGATGATTCCAAATTGCAGTTTTCACTTAAGTGAGGATATATCCACGTACAAACATTCCCCCAAATATGTTCTGTTGACACGCCAACAACTGCATGCCCTTTTGCAGCTTTGCAGGTATAGCAGCACTTTAAACATTCTCACAAGTTTTACAGTAAAGAAGCCAGTTTCATCTTGTTTATTCCTGGATTTCCCAAACTTATTTGGCCCCGGGTGTTTTTTTTTTTTTTTTTTTTTTTTTTTTTCAGAAACATTCTTGGAAATCCGTTCTGAACAACACACTTGGTTTGTGTCAGGGCTCTGATTTTTATTAAATAATTAATAAATGAGGAATTAGTTTTGTGAATACCTAAAAATATTTAAAATAGTAAGCAGCAAGAATATCCATACAAGATCTTTGTGTACCATCAAGTAGCTGGCTTTCAAAACTATTTTGTGGATTAAAGTTAATTTTTTTTAATTAATTGGACTGTGCTATAGGAATATTTGCAGTTGAATTTAAGAAGTACTATCTTAGGATCTTTATGGATCATATTGTCAGAATATTTTGTTTTTAGAATAAAAGATAAAAACAAAACAAAACAAAAAATACAACAAAACATGGCATATGACTTGCCTGAGGTTTAGGCTAAGCATAATTACAGAACGTGAATTTCTTGCCCTTTTATTTTACTAGAGATATTCTTGGGTTACTGGTGGGCAAGTCCTTTTGACTTGCATCCTATGAGGGTCAAAAGGAACAGATGACAACCCATACTGTCAAGGAAGCAGCTCTCTCAAGGGGAGTTAGGGGTTGAGAGGGTTGGTGACAAGTATGAAGATAAAAAAGATAGGTACAAATATCCTATATAAATACCACTACCTTGGACATGCCCAAAGTTAACTCAACAGGTAGTCTGCTATTAGCATGTGATCCATCATGCAAAGAAGTTAAGGGAATTGCATTAAATTGGAAAAAAAGTCCCATGGTTCAAGATCTGATTGACACAACACTCTTAATCTAAGACCTGCCATTTTTGTTAACATCCTTATTAAGTCCCAGAGGCTTGTTTTACAAAATACAACATTCTGCCAGCAGCTCCGAGTCAAATAGTTCTCTAAATACTTGGTCCATCTATTCATTTTCCCCCATTGAACTACACTAACTCGTGGATGCATCTGGGATTTTAATTGTGTTTTAGTGGAAAGACTAGGGACTGGATGATATGGATTGCTTTCCTGGTCTGACGTGCACTGAATCTTATTTCTTAACCTGTCTGGACCTCAATAACGTCATTTATAAAAACAAAAACAAAAACAAAACAAAAACAAACACCCCGAGGCATCGTTACCCACCTCTGTTAGACACCATGTGAAATATTAATGCAGTAGAATAAAATGTGAAAATATTTAAATTATGATTCACTACGTATGTATTATTATCAATTAAATGCCTTTACTGTATACCAGCTATGACTTCATAGATCACTTGAATGAGGAAAAAACCAAGCCAAACACTTGAATCACTGCCCGTGAAGAGAAATTTCATCAAATTCTAGTAGCCAGGACTGCACTAGGGCCAGCCCAATTCAAGGTTGTGGAGAGGGGATTATACTCGGCTGCTGGATGGGAAGGACATCCTGCATGTGCAGGGAGAAGATGAATTATGGCAGCTGTGTTTGGCATTTGCCACAGAGTCACCCTCAAGGGTGCCCTCAACCCTGCAGACAGTCTGTTGGAGAAGGATGCTTGCAAAAAGACACCCCTAGTGTAGCTACCTTCTGCTCTGCCTGCTTGGTCTGTGGAAAGGCTTGATCTTTGGCTCCTCAAACCAGATTGGTACACCACTTGCACCGAACCCCTAGCTTTGGTTCCACATCAGAGACACTGCTCCAGCCTGAAATGTGGGTGAACTGAGCCAAACACTTGGACAAAATAAGCAGATTTCCATTTAGCATCTTGTTTTGGTTGGCTGAAAAGCAATCCGAGATACTTTGCAGAGGAAGTCAAGATATACATAAATAAACAACAGAAGTCACAGACTATTAGCTGACATTGCTGTTTATAAGATGATATGCGACAATGTATGCTAAATGCATTGCGAGGTTTTGACTGAATTGTCAAAATATAATAGATCTCAGAAACTAAAGGCATTATGAGGCAGAAACGCATTTTGAAGGAACTCCTGGAGAAGAAGTTGCAAACCTCTTGAAATCCTTCACCAGGAGAGAGATTACAAAAGGATAGAGAGAGGGGAGAATGAGAGGGGATTGGGGAGGACTTGTTTGGGCAAAGTTGCTTTCAGTCTCTTGTACCTCAGTGTGAGAGAAGCTTCCATTAATTATTCAGAGGGGCTGACGTGCAAGCCTGAAATGGAAAGCCCAGGGACTGGTGCCTGATTTGCTCCAGAGAACGCTAAAGTGATCTGTCACACAAAGCACAGGGCTGCATCTGGGATGTTGTCTCATTTCCCTCCAACTTTAGGGCAAAGGCTTGTGGGTCCCGGGTGTGCAACCACGGTGGCTTGAGGACATGTGAAGTGATGGATGTTCTAGGAAACAGCCTGCAGGGCCAACTCCTGCCCCTTCCAGGAACAGAAGCTGAGGAGACTCGAGACTCCGGAGTTGCCACCCTAAAGAAACACCCTTTCTTTGTCTTGAGAGATGGGAACCAACAAAGGACCCACAAAAGGATCTGCAGGAGGAAACATCACCTTTAAATGTCAACTATCCCCAGAGAACAGGAAGTCAAAATATGACAGCACCTGCCAAGTAAGAACTTCCCAAGACCCTTTCCCTAACTCCTTCCCTCTAGACCTTGGTGTAAAAAAAAAAAAAAAAAATCATTAAGAAAATAGAGGAGGTGAGACAGAAGAAGAGAAGGTTCATATCTCTACATACTTTGATCAGACAGTCTACAAAAATCCCCAGCTGGGACGGGAGAGAAGATTTCAATTTAAGTGAAGTTCATTAAAAAAAAAAAAAAATTGCTGCAATGGTACAGTTTAAATAACTGAATTGAGTGTTGTTTTGTGTGTGTGTGACCCAAAGTGACTGTGAGTGACTGGAAATTAATACACTGACTTAATTTTAGTGCATTGAAATGGAAAGACGCCTTTCAATGAAGCGTTCAAAGGAGCAGACTAAGGATGGACTGATGGCATCTCAGGAGGCCTGTCCATAAACAAGCCAACCAAGTGCTCAACTGATAACTACTCAGTGCCGATGAAAGAAAACTGAGAGTTGAGACTTGGTACGCACTCTGGATTGGCTCATGTTCCTGGAGAGGACAGTCAGAGAGATCTTGGAGCATGGAGAATGCTTCACCACCTCCACAACATGTGTTAACTGGTGGATCTGGTGTGAATTCAGCGGACAGTATCCAAATTAATTGTAGGAATGGTGCCATGTCCTCCATCCTCAGGGAAAAATAATCTGATAAAAATCAGTTTACGTTTACTATCAATACACTATTCCAAAAGCATTTCTTAAGTGGTTGTTCTATTAAGTACAACGAGCATTATGCTGGGCATTTGGAGATTAATGGATCATTTTAAAAAACTTTTATTACAATTGAAAGTACTTATGAAGACAGAGCCAATCATCATAAAACAATGAGCAATAAATGACTGGCATATTTTACCTGTTACTTGAAAGCAAATAAATGCTTGACACTTTTGAGTCAGATTATCTTGATCAGGAAAAAGCCTCCCAAACGAGGTGGGAGAGCTTTCTTAGAGGAAGCCACTTGTCAGAGAGTGGAGGCATTGTCTTTATTGGGGAGCACAGCAGCGTGAGAAATCTTGGGGTTCCCTCTACAACAAGTGAGGAAGGAAAAGTGTCATCACTTGGATATCTACCAAGGAGAAACTATTGGTCAACAGAAACTTCACCCCTTTCTTCTCAGACATCCTTCCCTTCTGGACTCTGCAGGAGCCTGAAGCAGAAGCAAGCAAGTGGATCAGGAAAAACCAAGAAGGGAAAAGACAGCTTGTCTATGGTAGATGTTTGAGCCTAGTTTTATTTTTGATGATACTATGGGTTGATATTGATTCCATTGTCTAAAAATAAAATCTTTCTAATGTTTGATGTGACATGATGCAAAAAGCTTGGTGATCTTCCAGAGATAGTGTTCGGAGATCGAGAAGAAAAATACTACAGAGGAGATTGAATAGGAGTCCTGGGAAAATACTAAAATTATTTCTTGATGGTATTTCTTATATTTGCTATAGTACATATGATAAAATATGAAAACATATGAATAAATATCAGAAGTATAGAATACATATAAAGCATAAAATAATCCATTCAGTTATTAAAAATGAACTCCAAATTTTATTGTCCATAAGAAAAAAATAAACACATTGATTCATCAGAAGAAACAAAGAGCATTCTGGCACATAAATCTGGAGCTTTTTAGGTGGATTTTAATATGGTGATATAAAAAGATGGAGTGGTCAACATTTGCCATAATATCCTTACAATCAACATGTTAGCTTCAAGGATTTTTTGGACAATGTCCTTCAACACAAGCTGATGATGAGTGTCCAAGCTAAATTTCAAATCCATTTGGTTTTGGCAAAGAAAACATTGCCCAATACACAGAGTCTGCAACTTGCTGAAGTTAGTACCTTCTACCTTCTAAGTTTCTGGACTACTTCTTCTTCAATTAATCTTCGCTAAGGTAATCCTTTAAACTGGGGCTTGATGAGAACTTGGGCAGAAGGTAGTTTGAACTTATTTTTTCTGTTATGCAATTACACTGTAGCTCTTTCCTGTACTCACAGAAGGTGCCTTTATACAAGCTGAAGGATAACCCGACTTGAGAAAGTGGCCACGTTCTAGTTTGCTAATGCTGCTGGAACGCAAAACACCAGAAATGGATTGGCTTTTATAAAGGGGGTTTATTTGGTTACACAGTTACAGTCTTAAGGCCATAGTGTCCAAGGTAAGTCATCAACAATAGGGTACCTTCACTGGAGGATGGCCAATGGTGTCTGGAAAACCTCTGTTAGCTGGGAAGGCACGTGGCTGACGTCTTCTCCCGAGTTCCGGTTTCAAAATGGCTTTCTCCCAGGATGTTCCTCTCTAGGCTTCAGCTTCTCTCCAAAATGTCACTCCCAGTTGCTCTTGGGGCATTTGTCCTCTCTTAGCTTCTCTGGAGCAAAAGCCTGCTTTCAAAGGCTGTCTCCAAAATGTCTCTGTAAACTGCAGTTCCTCTCTCAGCCCCTGTGCATTCTTCAAGGTGTCCCTCTTGGCTGTAGCAAGCTGGCTCCTTCTGTCTGAACTAATATAGAGCTCCAGTAAGCTAATCAAGGCCCATGCTGAATGGGTGGGGCCACACCCCCAGGGAAATTATTCAATCAGAGTTATCACCCACAGCTGGGTGGGGTGCATCTCCATGGAAACAACCTAATCCAAACGTTCCAACTTCATCCCCACTAATATGTCTGCCCCCACAAGATTGCATCAAGGAACATGGCTTTTTCTGGGGGACATAATATATACAAACTGGTACAGTCCACATTCAACACTGTAAGTTGTGGATCCTATGGAAGAATCATTTATGGAGTGTTTGGAGGGCCAACAGGCTTCAGAGATAGATTGGACTAGAGTACTAGGCAATGTTTTTTCTTTTAAGGTAACTTCAGGAAAGGGAACTTGTAACCACCAAGACTCCATGGTTCTACTCCATGAAACAGGACCAAGAATAACATGATTGGATGTTGAGGACAAGATGTTATTGACTCCATGACGTTCCTCAGAATCTCCTTGGTCAGGTGGTTCCCAACTTTTACCAGCAGAAATCAAAACATCAGTTTGCTCAATCACACCAAGATATGTGAAAATCACCATTTTGATGGTTTTGAATGTCTGGGGGCGTGGGCTAAGAAAGCATAGATGGATGAAACACAAAAGCAGGTATCGATGCATGAGGCATGTCAGGAGAGATGAGGCAAACGCACAAGGTACCCAAAGATTTCATCTATGACTACATGAAGGAAAGTGCATGCTCTCTCAGGCTGATAATACATGAATGTACTCTGGTTGGAGCAAAAATCTTATTCAATGTTGGAGTCAAAATCCTTCTCTGTAAATGACAATCCTTCCAATGAGCATTTTTAGCAAACCTGAAGGAAACAGACCTCCCATGTGCTAAGTAGAATATGAGGAGAATGTTTAATTTATCTGAAGTTAAAAGTATAATTAGGATTCCTTTTGTAGATGGATGGACCGTTTCAATGATGCCAAGACATAGGACAAATTTCTGAAAATAGGAATAAAATATGCATATTTTTAAAAAGCTTGACCTTCAAATTAAGTCTTTCACTTGAAGGCAATTTTCCTTCAACCTTTCAACCTGGGGTACATAAATTCATAGAGCATGTGTTCTGAACCCTGACAGATACAAATATCCCACTTGTATAACAAATATTTACAATAGATCTGTTGCTCTCACACATGCATATTAATAATTATTACATATAAATACCATGATATTATTATATTTAATAACTAATAATGATGATGATGACAGCTAACTTTAAACAGTATGATGTGCGAGGTAAAAATACACACATAATAAATAATAACTCACTCAATTCTCAAATGCTCTATAAAGTAGGTATTTTTAAAATCACCATTCTGCAGGTGAGGAAGCTGGGAACAAGAGAGGTTGATAACTTGCCCATATAGGTACAGTTGGTAAGGGATGGAATTTGAATCCAGTGCTCTATACCCATTATGGTACATCTATTCTACACACATAATTTCATCATCATCATCATCAATTCCATAACTTCAATATAAAGGAGAAATAAATGCAGAATAATTTACAATGAAATAAGATGCATTTTCACTACATGACATAAAAAACGGGTCAATGCTTGTAACTGCACATACAGTCTGCTGATTTTCACAGCAGCAGCTGCTCCTGCTGCAGGTTGGGTGCGTGGGGTGCAATGGGGTGGTGGTGAATTGCTTCTGCCAGTTACTCAAATACCATGAGAAATGTTGGAGTCATCTGAAATTGCTAACAACTCTTGGCAAGTTTCCAAACAAATAAAGTGCAATTTTCCCTCAATTACTTGGCAAATGTGTTCCTGGAAAACTCAGTGTCTATTAAAACTGTACAAAAATATATTCTTTTCGTTTAGACATAAAATGGGGTTCAGTTCTAGATTCAGATAATTATCTAGAAGGAATAAATGAATACCTGGTGGGGGCATTTCAAGGTTGCTTGGGAAATGGTACAATTCTTTTGTTTGTTTTGTTGCACTGTTCTGTACAATGATGACATTTTTATCATTCCTGGACCCCATCCACTAAATGATAGTAACAACACTAAATTATTATAACTACCATAACAACAAAAAGGAAAACAGCACCTGGAAAATTCCCTAATGTCTTCTAAGGGGAAATATAGCTACCATTGAAGAATTACTGGTTTAAGGAATGCATGAATAGAATTTAGGATCTCTTTGAACTCTCTGAAATTCTGGGGAGAATGTTGTGTATTGGTTTATTCTTCAGGGGAGGCCATTGATAATTTTCAGCAAATTCTCACATCTCTACCCCATCCTACAAAGTTTTAGAACCCACAATCATGGATACTCTAGACTACTTTTTTCCAATCTTATTTTCGTGTGGTTACCACAATTCCTGGTTTGCATGGACCATTTTGATTTCTGCCTGTTGTACCAGCATTCTGTTAAGTTTAGCTCTCATCCCAGATTTTTAAATTTTTAGTCAAGTATATCATTATTTACAGTTGCATTAAAATAAGTCAGGACAAGAGTGGCACAATTCTATTCTCTAGTTCTGGCTTCTGCCACTGTCTTCTCTAGCGGCAGGTGTTGAGTTCTCACATAAAGATGAGATAACAAGCATAATCTCTAGTCCCAGCCCTTTCCAGATGTCGTGTAGTTAACACTGCCCATCCATAATGATGTATAGGAGCAGAAGTTGTGTACTGCTCACACTCTCTGGTCTCTGATGGGGGTGGCCAGTGGTAATAGCCATTACTTGTATCATGAGCTGTGGCTGGTGTCACTGCCCTAGAGTTGAGTGAAGCCAGCAGGTCAAGGTTTGGCATGGCCATAGGACATGATAGGTGTACAGGAAAGATGTGCCAGAGAAAAAGTTTTAGTAGTCCTAGCTTAGTGCACACAGTTGTCCAAATGCTCTTGGTTGGGCACTTTTGTCATTTATGTTACAGCATGACTGTACAATTATTTGCTGATGTTTTTGTTTGATCAAATGCTTTAAAAATGTTTGTAATAAGCCCTTTCAGCAATAATGAGCTAAAAAATGTGACGGTACATTTAATAAAAAATTAAGAACCTAATTTCCATTTCTCAAGCAATTTAATATTGAACTTGTAACCTGCCTGAAAAGTTTGTCTATTTTTTCTAATTTTTTTGCTTTTGTTTATTTTTTAATTAGACAAGTTGTAGGTTTACAGACATTCATGCAGAAAATAGAGTTACCCTATCCCCATCCCTATTATTAACATTTTGCTTTGATGTGGTACCTTTGTTAAATTGATGAGAGATGATTATAATTGTTCTATTAACTACAGTCCATAGTTTACATTATGGTTCACTGTTTGTATTGTACAGTTCTATGGTGGTTTTTTAAAGTATGCACTCTAGTAACATATATTTCATGTAAAATTACCATTTTAATGACATTCAGATCTATAATTCATTGGTGTTAATTACATCTAATTTGGAACACATACTGTAGTGACATCAAGGAACACTTGAAAAGCAGAAGACACAGATCTGCATAAGAAGTAAGAGTAGGTATTTCAAAATTTAGCAGTTATTTAGGCAGTCTGTAATTGCAGGCAACAAAATTTAACACATGCAGCTGCAGAAAGTGTATTTGCATGGCATTTTATGAATCATGAGCTTTCATTTAGATCAAATGATTATTCTAAGTTAATTTGCCTCATTTAAATCTAAGTTTTCCAATTGGATTTCACTTCAATTCCAAGTTTTCTGATGTGTATGTGAAAAGTGAAGAGATGGTTGCTAATACATTGGTTGTTTTAGCAGGAAAATAACTTCACCTTCACAAGCATGAATGACATTAATTTTATATCTGCAACATCAGATGAATGAAATATAATGTCAGTTAAGCTAATTTTATTCATGGTAATTTATTTTTCAACAAGTTCATGGAATAAGGTAAAGCTTTTCAAGTTCATTCTCTTGAAATTGAAACATATATCTTACTGTGAATGCTATGTCCAATATGGAAGATACAATTATTTGTTTTGTAGTCATAATATAAATACAAATTTATGAAAGCACAGTGTCATGGTAAAAACAGTGTTTTTAGTAAATAAAGAAACCAATGGGGCAGGTATATACTTGGGAATGATTGCAGTCCATAAATAATAACTATTGCAACAGGATAAACTGCATGATCAAAATGTATCAAAATCAGAGCTTTAATTGTCAACAATTACCTAAGTACATATTACACTAGAGTAGCAATTATCAAAGTGTAGTTTTCAGACCCTAGAGGGACCCCCAAGATCCTATCGGGGGTTAAAAAGAGGAAGCCAAAACCATTTTCATAACATAATAACATGACATGAATTTTAACAATGTTGACATTTGCTTTTATGCTGCACAATAGTAGGTGATTCTTCCAGTGCCTTCAAACAAATCAAAGCAGTGGCAACAAACTGTATTATCACTCCCAGAAATAAAGGGGAATAAAGCAGCTTCCCTTGATGGTAAAAATGATTGATTTTATTATATCTTGACCCCTCAGTATATATCTTGTTAGTAGTCAGCTCAAGAAATGGAAGTACAGACAAAATACTTCTGCTTTGTACTGAATTATGATGGTTGCCTTGAAGGAAAGCAAAAGTCTAAATGGTCTTGCAATTGTCTTGCAATTGTTTGAGTTACCAGCTAAACTAGCTGCTATTTTTATGGAAGAAACAATGTACTTGAAAGGCAAACCATGATCATTTAGAATTGAACAAAATGAGCCTTTCAGGTTGAGGAAAACATAGCATTTCGGAAAACTTGTATCTGCCACTGATAACTTCTATACATAAACATGTTTCTGATTGGATCAATGGTGCTATCAGCAAACGTGATTTTTTGATCGTGTATAATGAAATGCATTAGCATTTGAAAATCTGCTTATCTCAGTGAGCCCATATTTTCCAAATGACTAATGCATGATGATAAAAAATTCACACATGCAAAAAAGAGCAATTGTAAATGCAGCATGGAGCAATGCATTTTATTTAAGAAAGCTCAAAAAGTTCGTTTATGTGATTTCAGATTCCACGTTTTAACCAAACTTTAGAGAACTACCACGTAATATGAAAATCTATTAAAATAGTCCTCTTCTCCCAATTAGAGAGGAAGGTTTTTGGTTTTCCTCCCTGAGTGTTTTGGCTTCTGTTGGCTCAGGCTGGGAAAAAGATGGTTAACTCACCACCGGTTTGGGGGTACTTGGCATACTGGTCATCTCCCTACTTCTATTTAATTTTCAGAGATCTCAAATAGCTGTTCAGTGCATCCTGAGCAGGTTTCATAAGTGTCTTCAGTGGGAGAGCCAGTTTAGAATGTGCTTTCTCCATCTTACCCAGAACCAGAACCCAAAAAACATTTTGAAATGTCATGTGTGTGTGTGTACTTTTTAGTAGCATTAATCTATATCTCTACCAATTTAATAGGATGTATTTTTCAATTGATAACTTTTTAGAAAATTAATTATAAAATATGTAAAATTGTAAATATTTTAGTGTCCCTATTTCTCTCAAAAGAGCTTCTTTTGAACAACAAAGCCAAAGAATTGCTTTAGTCAATATCCTCCTAACCTGGTCTCTCTGATTTGCACTTTATATGCCTTACCGGTTCCTCAATTCTTTGAGTCATCTTTTAAAATGGTTAGTTATTTATATAGAATACTGGACATATTTTCTTTGCCAGTTACCATGCCTGGGGCTTTCACATAGTTAATATTTTTAAAAGCTACCTCAATGTTTAATATAATATTAACAAAGTACTTAGTCTGTTGCTGAAAATTAAATCAATATATTTTTTATGACTGTATGACAGCAATTGAACCAGCTCCCCAGTTGTAAGTCTAGGTGGTTGCTCCGTGGGAGTAAACATCATTTTGTGTTTCCCATAATAAATTAACATTGGCCTTTGTCCTCTGGTAATTGGTAATTCAAATAATACTGAAAGAGATGTAGCAGTAAAGACTGTGAAAATGGTCTGTGTCTACGTGAGCTGTTTAACTGTGGCTCCCTCCCACCCACATACTTTTAGAGGAAGAGATAATAGAATTAAATTTCAGAGCTTTAACCTTTATCTTCTTTGAGTATACAGACTTTAGAAAGAAAAATCAAAGTTGCCATAGAGAGCATTTTCCCAATGCAATTATCAATCATGACTGTGTTAGATAAAGCATGGTGGAGTAGAAGACTGAGGAGGACCCACAAGTCAAGATCTGGAGGGTGGAGATTTATCCTTCAGGTTATCTTAGTGAGGCTGGGTAGCACTTCGAACATCCAGCCCTCGGTTTCATCATCAATTTGTCTGAAAACAAAAAAATTATATGTACCCTGCTATGTTGTAGTGCCAGAATAAAATAAAGAAGCATGCAGAGAAGTGCTAAGTCAATTAAAAAACATTGTAAAATTATAAAGGATGAATTATCATGTAATCATTATTATTAAACAGTGCCTTTTTGAGAGCAGAAGCTTGGTTGGTTTGAATTCTGCTTCATCCTTTACATATGGGATTCAATATAATTATTGTACATTTTTCTCTCACCCTCACAGTTATTTTCTGCAACTGTTAATATGCAGGCTGCCTTCCAGTGCTGCTCCAAATGCCTGCATTTAGGATAACCATAAATCGGCAGATATTTACTGATATAATGAGTTCTAATTATGAATATGAAATGGATTAAACGACATGAAGTATTTACCCAGCAACTGACTGGAATAGTCAAAAAAAAAGGACTTTGTAGATACTTATTTTCTTGATTTATGCTAAGGATACATAAATCTGTGCTTTTAGAAGTTTAAAGTATATATTTTTTACTTGATTTATAAAACCTGCTAATAAATCCAGTTCAACTTCTTATTTGGAAATCATAATTCTGAGTATCAGGTCTTATTTAATATGAGGATTTATAAGTCAGGAAAATGTGTGTACAAAGCCTGCCACAGATTTTGAAATCATACCGATAAATCAGGTAGAAAAAAATTGTTTTTTATGAATCCTTACTTTATAGTTTGGATATACGTGAAAATTTAGAAACCATGACCTGAAGTATATACAGCTATGATCAGCATAATAAATCATCACCTAATCTGAATTTGATGCTCTGAATTTTCAGAGAGGCAACATTTAGAAGTCACAAATAGAGAGGTAATTTTACACTGATGTTTAAAAAGATTTCTATTTCCAGGTGTTACTAGGTAACTGTGGTGTCTTCTGCTACACCATATTTACAGAACAAACACCCTCACCCCTCAGCTGTTGGCAGTGGGGCCGGGGCTGCTAACATCTCACAGCTGCCTTGCTTCAAAGCTGTGTGATGTTTGTCTCCACTGGCCTTTCCTCCATGATTCCGGACAAGGATCAAGGATAGAGTTTGCCAGAGACAGCCTCTTGCTCATCTCTTTCCCCTCTCTAGACCATATCCTCCCCTTGTTTGCCAGTTTTTCCCTCAATGAATCAGTTGCACCCAAATCCAAGTCTCTGCCTCTGTTTCTAGGAAACCCAACCCAAAACTAGCTATTCTTGATTATTCTTCACACACATATTGCCGTTCAAGTTCTTTTGGATCAACGCCAACTTAAGATAAGCAGGATTTCATTCAAAGTTGCACCTGATCATTTATTTTATATAGACGCTCTTTAGAGTCTTAAGGTCTGAATGTATCACAAACATCTCATTTGTTTCCATTCTGTGTCTATCCATGAAAAAATCAGAGGTCACTTTGGACAATACTTATATATATTTTTTTTATTAAATTCAGTTTTATTGAGATACATTCACACACCATACAATCATCCATGGTATACAATCCACTGTCCACAGTATGATAACATAGTTATGCGTTCATCACCACAATCTATCTCTGAACATTTTCCTTACATCAGGAAGAACCAGAAAAAGAATAAAAAATAAAAGTGAAAAAAGAACACCCAAATCATCCCCCCATCCCACCCCATTTGTCCTTTAGTTTTTATCCCCATTTTTCTACTCATCCATACACTAGATAAAGGGGGTGTGATCCACAAGGTCTTCACAATCACACTGTCACCCCTTGTAATCGACATTATTATATAATTAGGACAATACTTATCTTAAAAGTATATTGATAATTCATTTGGTTTGAACAATCTTAAGCGAAGTCTTTGTAATTTGAGCTATGGCAGTGTCCATTTTAAGAAAGCCAAGTGTGTCTCCAACTGAAGATGAGCCTGAAATGAGAAACTGCCTCTCTGAGTTCCAAACCCCAGTCCCCATCACCATTTGGAAATGCATTAAGAGCCCAAGACATTCTGAGATGAACACACACAGCACTTTGGGAGTGAGCAAAGCATTTTCCATTACTTATGGATGATGATGATGAATGTAGGCTGTAGATGATGATGATGATAAGAGTAGGGCTTAAAATATTCATTACATAGGGGACATTCCATACAGGAGCTGCTTAAATAGAACCAAGGCTATTAGGGCCTCATTTTGGTGAGTAACGCACATGCATCCAAAAGTTCTCCTTTTGCAACATACACATTGTGTACAAGAGAAACACCATCTCCTGTAGTGTTTCATCTCCCTCTTAAGGCTTGAAGGTGCAAATACAGCTGTCATATGGAGGAGGTTTGGTTTAACACATATAATAGGTGAAGACGGATGTTGAATTCATATACTTATCATTAATCCTGACACAGTGATAACAAATTCAATACGGCAGATGTCTATTCACATTCATATCCTCTTGAGGCACCGTCTTAGATTTGGGGAAAAGTGGAAATTAATGGCAACTTCCAATGTTTGGAAGAAGGAACTCTGGAACTGCACTACTTGAATTAAAATTGTAAGTGTGCTTTTTGCTTGCTATGGGGTCTCAGGGAATGTGCCTTTCTGGGTTTCACTATGCAAATAAGGGTACAATAATAGCTTCTACCTCATAAGACTTGTTCTAGTTTGCTAATGTTGCTGGAATGCAAAACACCAGAAATGGATTGGCTTTTATACATGGGGGTTCATTTGGTAACACAGTTACAGTCTTAAGGCCATAAAGTGTCCAAGGTAATACATCAACAGTCAGGTACCTTCACTGGAGGATGGCCAATGGTGTCCAGAAAACCTCTCTTAGCTGGGAAGGCACGTGGCTGGCGTCTGCTCCCGAGTACTGGTTTCAAAATGGCTTTCTCCCAGGACGTTCCTCTCTAGGCTGAAGTTCCTCAAATATATCACTGTTTGTTGCTCTTGGGGCATTTTTCCTCTCTTAGCTTCTCCAGAGCAAAAGTCTGCTTTCAAAGGCCGTCTTCAAACCGTCTCTCATCTGCAGCTCCTCTCTCAGCTCCTGTGCATTCTTCAAAGTGTCCCTCTTGGCTGTAGCAAGCTCACTCCTTCTGTCTGAGCTTATATAGGGCTCTAATAAACTAATCAAGGCCCACGCTGAATGGGTGGGGCCACACCTCCATGGAAATTATCCAATCAGAGTCATCACCCACAGTTGGGTGGGTCTCATCTCCATGGAAACACACAAAGAATTACAATCTAATCAACACTGAAACATCTGCCCACACTAGATTACATCAAGGATAATGGTGTTTTGGGGGACATAATACATCCAAATCAGCACAAGACTGTTGAATGAACAAATACAGCATTCTTAGAATGCTGCCTGACACAAACCACACAGTGTAAATAATCATTTTATATAGGTATAGATATAGGTATAGACAGATATAAAGATGTAGATATTGTGTGTGCATGTGTGTGTGCTATGTTTGTATAAGTGATACATTTAGTTATATCCATCGACAATGAGGCTCTGAACCCCTTCCTTTTTAAGCAATAACCACCTGGCAGGGCCCAGAGCAGCTGACATCTTTTCTTCTTTCATTTGGTCTTCTGTTCTCTTTTCACATTCTCTTCCCTAAAAATCTATTTTTATACTTTATACTGCATGAGACCTTGGTGATTTTAATTATCCCACTCTCAACTGACACTCAGAGAAAGGAATTTACAAAGTCCAGACTGGAAATGCTAATTGTAGGAAGGAAAGAATGACTTAGCAATAAAAAGAAAGATAGCATGGACAGGGAAAAAAAGTTTTTTTTGAATTCAGGAAAAATTGATACTTACACTCATGCAAATGAAGCTAGGAACAAAATAAGTGTGATTTAATTGCCATGACCAAAGCTCTTCAAACATGTATTTTAACATATGTCCAAGATCCCAAGGGGCCCAATTCCTAAGGACATTTTTAAGAATTAAAGGAACATATTTTCACCTGGGAAGAGCTCTGGTATTTGGTGCTGGATACAGTGATTGTTGATATGTAGAAATAACACATTTAAACAGAAAACAAAAATATGAAATGGAGGACAATCAATCAATTATTAATCAGATGTTTCTCACTGTACTTGAAACTTAAGAGCAACAGTTCATGCTAGAAAAATAATGTCTGCAGTTTTCCTTGTGACCTATCAATATTTTCTCAAAAGAGATAAATTTTAGTGCTTTGAGGTTATGGGATACAGCCATGAAGTTGGTGGGGGAGAGAACATGTAAAGGAAGGATGGGGTGGACAGCTATGCCATATTTCCTTTTATGCTATCTTGATACTGAGTTTTACATGTAATAATACATGTGAGACTTATTTTGAAACTCCTTATGTACCTGCCCTTGATTTCATTTCTCTCCCTCTTTGCTCAGTGAAAAAGACTCTCCTCAATTTGGTTTTATCAGTCCCCCGCATTGTCTTATCATTGTAATACATATGTGTGTGTCTATCCATTCACCTATCTATCCATCTATATTTATAATTTCAGTTTCCAAATTTAAGCAATCATTACCATGCTGAAGCTTATCTTCAGAAACCTGATTTTTCATTCACAATTAAATTTGAGACTGAATTGGTTCCTGTAACTGTCGTATATTCATTCTACTTACAATTATTCTAATGTAGTTAGTTTCTAATCTTCATTATTACAAGCGAGTTACTGGGAACATTCTTGTACATCAGTGTGTGGCCATGGTCTGAGATTCTCTGGAGTAGATGTGACGTAAACATGTGTTTAATTCATCAGATACTTTGATTATCACTTTCCAAAGTGGTTGTGTCAACTGTCACTCCCAAAAAGGGCAGGAGGATCCATTTTTGCTTCATGTCTTGCTCAGTACTTGATACTATCAGATAATTTTCTGCCAGTCTGTTGAGAGTTTCCTTAGTGTCTTAATTTGAATTTCCCTGACCCTGATAGAGGGAATCAATTAACACGTTATTGGTAATTCCAGTTTTTCCTTCTCTGAAGTGTCATTCCTTTCCTTGACTATTTTCAATGGAGGTGTTTTCCCTTTACTTATTGATTTGTGGCGGTCTTAAAATATATTTATTCTTATATTCTTGATACAAATCATAATCACGATATGTTCCAAATAACGTTCACCCGGTCTTGGCTTTTCTTTTTGTTGACGGCATCTTTTATTTTCAGAAATATTATTTGTTTGTGTATTCAAATTAATTTATGTTGTTCTAAAGTAACTTGCTTTTGTGTGTGTCGTATATAATAAATCTGTTTCAGGGAAATGAGTATTTCTTCCTCTGTCTTCTAAATTCTTAAAGTTTTGCTTGTTATGTTTAGGGCCTTAATCCATGTAAGTTTTAATTGATTCAGGTTTTTGTAGGACACAAAGTAAGGATCTTTTTTTCCCTCCTTTATGGCCAACCACTTCACAAAGCATTATTTTTTATTAGTCCATCCTTTACACACTAACTTATGACAATACTGCTAAGACTCTGCTTCTGTATATGTGAGGACTAATTTCTGGGCTCTCCATTTTGTTTCATTCATCTATTTTCAAATTATTATAGAATTATGCCCTTGATTTCTATAGCTCTATAATAAATCTTAACAAGTCCTCCACATGACTAATTTTTGCAGTGGTTGTTCAAAATTAGTTCTTCAAAATTTCTCTAAGCAATAAAAATAAATCTTTGCTCTCTGGCTTCTGCTGCTTTGTGAATTGCATCTTTCCTACATTGTTACTCTTCTATACATAATGTTTTATTTCTTCTTATTGCTTTTTTTTTAATCTTTTCTGTTTTGAATTTAATTATGAAATGTCCAGGTATGAATGTACCTTTATTTCTCTTGCTTGGAATTCACTGTGCTTCCGACCCTGAAGATTCCTACCTAACACTGCTTCTGGAAATTTCCCAGGATTATTCTTTGGAATATTGCCTCTTCCTTTTTCAGGGTATCATTTGATTCTCCAACACCTTTTACTCATATTGTATATTATATTTTTAGGTCTACTCTCTATATCTCTTACACTGTCTTTTATATATTTTACCTGTTAATATTTCTGTGTGTCATTCTGAATAATTTCTTCATATCTTGCTTCCAGTTCAGTATTTCTCCATTCATCCATTTGTTGTCCACTGTTTAATCTACCCATTGAGGTTTGGTTTTAGGGATTATTGCTTTTTACTTCTACAAATTCTGTATTATTTTCAAATCCATGTGTTCTTTTTACTGTCCCTTGCTCTTATGTCTTGCTCCGTATTAACTTTAAACATATTTATTTTA
This sequence comes from Choloepus didactylus, assembly GCF_015220235.1. Lineage (NCBI taxonomy): Eukaryota > Metazoa > Chordata > Mammalia > Pilosa > Megalonychidae > Choloepus > Choloepus didactylus. The sequence continues at coordinate 1,917,421 of NC_051334.1, read as the reverse complement.
TCTTTATTATATAATCTATGTTGTTTTAATTATACAGTTATTTGCGCCTGTTGATTCTTATGCATGTCGATTGTTTCCTCACCTGTGTGATTTTTGATTTGTGCAACTCCTCTTCAGAAGGGCTTCATCCATGGAAATCCTGTACAGCCTGGGAAGAGGGCATTCCTTTCTTTTAAAGGGTTTTTAAATGTGCATTTATCATGGGTTCCACTGTTAGCACTTTCCCAAAGCCAACTCTGAAGGCAATTGCTATGGTTACAAGAAGCATGATGAGAGTGTAAGTTCCAAACCCAGATCCACGTGATAAAAAAATCAATTGTCATAAATTTACAGGGCAGCCATTTTTTATAGCCCAAGACAAAATGAATAAATTTCCTTTTCCTTTCCCTGTGCTGGCAAGATTTTTTTCCACCCTGCCTTTTTCTTTGAGGCTGTAATACTTTGCAGAATCTTACTTTGTGTTGGAGTCTTAGTTCCAAATCTGACCTTTACTGCTATCTCTGAGAAGAAGACTAACATAATTTGTTTAGTTTGCTGAAACATGCACAAATTATCCAGGGTGGCCATAATGTCATGCACTTAAATTTCTTCTTCTTTTATTTTTTCTCCCCACTTTAGGGGGTCTTAGATTTCCCTTCTTTGGGGAAAACCCCATTGTGCATCGAAAGGATAGTTTTTACACTTCTACTTGTTTTCTAGCAGAAGGTTGTTCAGGTTATTAGGCATTTCTCATCCACAGCACCTAAAATTCCAGAGCTGGTTTTTAAAACATACATTTGATCTTGCCGCTTCCTTGCTAACAGCCCCTTCCCCCCTCACGGTTTCCATTTTTCACTTGAAATAAAATTCAGATTTCTTCCCATGGGCCCCCTTTCTGACCTCATCTTCTCCAGCTCTCTTACTTGTGGCATTCCTATTTTTCAGTTCTTGCCTGAATTCTCCTTTGGGATTTTAATGCTCTCCCCAGGCATATATACGGCAGCTCACTCCTTTAATTCGGGGCTTGGTTCACACGTCACCTTCTCAGCAATGCCTTCCCTGATCACCATCAAGGCTAAATGTCCTGCTTTTGTTTCTTCATCAGATGTTCTACCATATTGAATGAAATTTACGTTTGTTTAGCCCCTAAAATGTGTTTCAAGAAAGTCTGTCTTATTTACAGCTGTATCACTAGTGATACAGCATCCAACTCATATATCTCAATAAATGTTTGTTGAATTGATAAACATTTTTATCTCTACATCAAAATTAAATAAGTAGGAATTTAACCCAGATATTCTCATTTCTTATTGCCAATCCCCTTATAAAGCTGCCGATTCTTCTCTTTCAACTCTAGGGTTTTGCTCTCAGAGTTGAGAATTTTTATATCCATGTTATTACTGCAGTTTCTGCTTGACAATAGTGTATATTCACACATGCACACACACACATAGGTGTAGAAATATATTCTTTATAGAGAGCACATTCTCAGCTCTTATATTACAATTTCCAGTAATATTATCATCTACTTTTATTTTTCTAAAATCTGTATGTATTTCTCTAACCATGACTATAAATATAAATACATTTATATTATAAAATCCATTGCTCAAAATGGTTTCCAATCTACTTATCTCCCATTATCTTTGCTCTGACTTTTTGTTTGTTTGTTCCTTTATAGTACTTTTGTGAATATCAGTCTCAGTGAGGATAGTAAATTTTCTGAGTTGCTGAATACATAAAAAAATGTATTTTTCTAGTTCTTTCTCCATTTTCTTCCCACATTGAAATCATTACCAGATACAGGATTCCTGGATCACAGCTTCTTACCAGCAATAATCTGGATTTTATGAACTGTTTTCTAGATCCCTGAATGGGGATGCATATGTCCAATTCAAGACAAATTCAAGACAATTCAAAGTAATTGGAATTCAAAGGTGAATTCTTTACTTTGACTTAATTATGATCTAGGACAAATTGAAGAGAGCCTTGGAAATGTTCAATAGTAAAATTCAGTTTTAAATAAATAATTACATTTTTTAGAAGTCTATAAACAACATGTAGATATAGTATTCTCTCTAGCTCTCCTTTACTCTCAGCTCCCCTCTTTACACACAGACAACACTCCAGCCCTCCCATAGCTTTAATTTATATACACACAGATTATATGTAGGGGTGCTTATAATAAAGTACATGTGATTTTGACCATTCTTGACACTGTGATTCTGAAAAAGGATATACATTGTAAGTAAATTACATTTGTGCATCTATAGACACTCTTCCAGCATGCAATCAAAATGAAAATATTTTCAATGAGCCTGAAAATAATAAAGCTCTGTGTAATTCGAAAGATGGAGAAGAATTTTAAAATGTGTGTTAAAGTGCTATAAAAATAAGGTTAAATTCTATTTCAGAATGGGATTTCAAGAAACACAGATAAAATGCTTGTAGAGAGAGGAAAATGATTCTAGAAACTATAAAGCAACTCCCAGGAAAAGTCCTTCAGGGTGGCAAACTGGAACCTTACCTCGAGCAAACTCATGATGGCCTGTGGGAATCCGGGTGTCCTTGAGGGGGACTGGCCCGGCCTCTGGGAAAGAAGAGACTCCACGGAGCAGCATTGCAAGTCATGGCTCAAGCCATGAAGGAACGGCAAAGTCCGCGCACAACGGGATCTGGGACCTTCCAAAAAGGGCTGGAAACATGTCATTTGGCTGTGACTGGGACAGCTCCTGGCTCCCATGTCTATTTTATCTGAGGACTCACTCAGTTGTCATATTCTGCCTTGTTTAGACGTCACATCCCTAACTGTCTTGAGTCAGTATCTGCCCCAGGTCGTACATTCCTGGATGAAAGTTTGGCATTCTACCCAAGCTCTCTCAACATCTGATTTGGTCTGTTCATGCTTTCAGCTTCACCTCTCCCAAAGTGAAGTTGATTTGCTGGAAATTAAGAACCATTTTGTCCCCTATGTCTTTCATATAAACTGCCACCAAATTTCGTGGAATTTGTCCCTTCATTCCCTTTCCCTCCTCCATTATTTCTTCCTGCAATAATCTTTTCTCCTTTTCTCTCTCTTGCCTCATCAGTATCTGTGATGGTTAGGTTCATGTGTCAACTTGGCCAGGTGAGGGTACCCAGCTGTCCGATCAAGCAAGCACTGGCCTAACCGTTGCTGTGAGGATGTTTGTGGCTGGTTAATAAACCAGAAGGCTGGTTTGTTAAATCATCAGTCAACTGGCTGCAGCTGTGACTGATGATGTCAACGAAGGGCATGTCTTCCACAATGAGAGAATGCAGTTGGCTGGATTTAATCCAATCAATCAGTTGAAGACTTTTAAGTGAGACAGACAGAGGACCTTCACTTCTTCGGCTGATCAGCGAAGCATTTCTTGAGGAGTTTGTTGAAGTTACCAGTTCATTTCCTGAGGAGTTCATCAAACATCTTCATTGGAGTTGCCAGTTTGGTGCCTGCCCTATGGAATTTGGACTTGTACATACCCACATTGCGTGAGACACTTTTATAAATCTTTTATTTATAGACCTCTCATTGATGCTGTTTCCCTAGAGAACCCTAACTAATACAGTATCATTCTCTAATATTTCCCATCCACAAGCACACCTGCTATAATATCTCTCATTTAAAAATCAAAACGGGTCTTCCTTAATCCCACAGCTGCTTTACTATCTCTCCTCTCCCGTCAGAAAACTTCCTGAATTGGCCATATCCACTCACTGTCTTCACCCCTATCCACTGTCTCTTCCAAGACCCCCTGGAGGCCACATCAATGAGGTTTTTGTCATTACCATCAACCAAATCCAATGACCATTTTTCAGTCCTCAAATTACATGATCCTCTGCAGTGCCTGACAGAGCTGTTGTCACTTCCTTCTTGAAAATCTTCTACACTCGGCTTCAGAGACATCAAGTTGTCCTGGCTGATCTTGTATCTCAGGACTGCTCCTTCTCAGTTTTCCTCGCTGGATCTTCCTCATGCACCTGAGCTTGGGATGTTCAGGCCTCAGGTTTCTTCTCTTCTGGCTGACATGGAGCCCATGCCTCCAAAATTGTATCTCCAGCCCAGACCCCCAGGTACAAATATCCATTCGTCTGCTTGAAATCTACACTCCATTGTCCAAGAAGCACATAAGATTGAACACACCCAAGACTGAAGTCTTGACTTCCATTGCCCCCAACCTGCCCCTGCCCCAGTCTCCCTCATTTCAGTAAGTGGCACCTCCATCCTCCCAGTTCCTCAGGCTGATTTCTTGGAGTCATCCTTCATCCCTAAGTTGTGCATGCACCAAGTCCAACCCTGGAGTAATTACCACAGGCTCTGCCTTTAAAATGTATCCTGAACCCAATCTCTTCTCAACTTCTCCACATAACCTCCCTTATCCAGGCACCATCTCTCCCCTGCACAACACAATAAGATCTTAACTGGTCTCCCTGCTTCATTCTCACCCCCTCTTTGGTCATATCCCTACACAGCAGCTGCAGCAAAAGGCTCATCCTATAAATATTATCTTGTCACTCCCCAGTGCAAAACCTTCTAAGGGCTTTGACTCACACATAGACTAAAAGCAAATTCTGTGTCAGCGCCTTATAAGGTCTTGTCTATTTTTGGCCCCTTGATACCTCTATGAATTAATATTGTTACCACTTTCCCCAAGGTTCAGCATGCTACAGCTACTCTGACCTGCCTGATCTTCTTCTAAAAAGCCAAACTCGTTCCCACCTCAGGTGCTTTGCATGTGTGCCTTCCTTTGCTTTGGTGACTCCCCTCCAGATATGCTCAGGAAATTTCCTTTCCTTTATTGAAGGCTCTGCTCAGATGTGACCTTACCAAGATTTGTGTTCCCTACCACTCATAACCCCAGTCCCATCACTCTCACATACCTTGCTTTGCTTTAGTTTTCTGCATGTCTTTTATGTCTCTTTTCTATTATACATAATTTTCCATATTTTTTGTTTATTTACATTCATCGGGATGTAAGCTACATGACGGAGGGACTTCATTTTATTTATGGTTTTATTCTGGGTATCTAGAACAGTGCCTGCCACCCAGTTAAGTGCTCCATAAAATATCATGAAAGAGTTAATGACCCATCAGATGGGACTGGATTTCATGGTTATAGAACAGAGTGCAAAATATACCTTATTTGTTAATGTCACGAAACTTGAGGTTTTCGCCACAAATTTCCCAAGGAAAAGGTTATTTAAAATAAAACAGACATAGGGCATAATTCATTCCTGAGATTGTGTCAGTGCTTACCTTTCAAGATATGAGATATGTAAACAAAATGTTATATTGATGAAAACTAAAACAGCATTTCTGTCTTTATGGCACAGTAAATGCTAAATGAAAGACTAATTGAATGTGAAGGCAGGAAAGATACATGAATGCAACATTTACCTGTGAGTTGGGGGCATTTGCAAAATAAAAATATGAACAGAATCATGCCATTTACATTGTTTGGAAAGCCAAAACATTGATGTGGAAGGGTTTCCATAACCACCCCCAGCGAGCTCTGTTCTCACCTTGAACAAAATACTCTGTGATCCACTTTGGGGATCTCACAATGCTTTGGTGATCCTTCAGGGGTGACAACTTCTATTTTCTCAAAGTAATACTCTTCTCTGGGTCCATGGTACAATTCTGTGGGTGATGATAATTTATAAACAAGTTATTTTTATTATTCAATGTCTAAATCCTGTCAGATTCAAGTCAAGATGGCCCCAGAATATGTCAAATCCTGAAGATCGAATTGTTAGGGCAAAGGTCACAGATTTTAACGTTTGTTATTTTGAGACATTTGAGAGTGAATATCAAACTAGGTAAACTTGTATGCCCAGTTTGGAATAAAGACATAACCTGGATTAATTGGGTCAGTCAAACTTCTTTTCCAAGCTTCCCACCTTTGTCACTATTGACTGATACCTTAACCTCTTGCTGTCAGACCTCAGATCACCTGCTTGAATCCACTTTCACATCGGTTACTGACAACCTCACAAAATGTTGTCAGATCCAGTTACCGCTTGCCAGTCTTTCATTGGATTTATGCTATCTGATGGTAGTGACCTACATCTCGGCTTCCAAGAAGCTGTTCTGTGGCCTTCGTCTTCTTCTCAGTGCTCTCGTTGGCCATCTTCATTGACTTGGTCCCCACTTCTCCTTAAACATCAGCATCTCCCAAAGCTAGGCCTCAATTCAGCCTCTGCTTTTAAACCCTGTTCTCCAAAGGATCTCGCCATGGCTGCAGCTTCTGTGCTGATGGAGCCTGGCCTATCCCTCAGGCCTGCCTTCTCTGCTGAGTTCAGGACTCAAATTCCCTCAACCCACACCTGCAATTCAAGGTATCTAAAATCAAACTCATTATTGTCTTCCTTATTTTCACAGTCCTCACCGTCTATCCACATGCCCTAGCTTAAGTATGATAACACCCTTCTCACCTAGCATCAAACCATCAGAAACACAGGACTCTTTCATGCCCAGGATAATCACCAACAAATCCCCAACCCCTCAACATAACTGATGGTAAAACTGTTATTTACACCTCGGAAACGTCTCTTGTCTCTCATTTCTCAGGTGTTCATTGGCTCTTGCCTGCCCCGTTGTGTTTGTTCCTATCTGGTTTCTCTCCAATTGATCATATAGCCAATCTATCTTTCATTGTTTTACTTAAAGCAAAATAGGCCCAGGCATATTAAAAAAAATCACTACTAATAACTGCTTTTACCTTTGGGTTCACTGTATTTCTAATTTGATGCTTGGTTTATTCTTTTTTTGTTCTTTGTTTTTTTGCCTCATCCATTTGGTACTCCTCATTTGTCTGAAATCAGTTTGAAGTCTGAGATGACGTCTGATGCATCTCCAAACAGTCCACACTCAGAGCCCAGTGGTCAGCCTCCTGGGAAGGAATCCCCATGTACCCCAAATCTGGTTGCCTCTTGCTTTAGCAAGGACATTTTTCAACTTACTCTGGACTGAAGAACTCACAACCAGTTTGTAAAGTATGCATCATACTTATATTTCTGGGACTTGTGAATGCTGATGAGATTTCCAACTAATGCCCTCTACACTTTCCAGGGGAGGAGATGCAGCCACATGACATCCTGGGAGTGAGAGGTGAAGAAGCCTGTAGCACAGGTAAAGCTCTCACCTCTGGGGTGTTGGCAAAACTCTGCACCCTCAGCCTTGCAGAATACATGCTTAGGGGTGAGGGCTATCATTGGCTTCCTCTAGTCTTCAGTTTCAATAACAGTGGCCAGAACACATCTTTTCCTTTGGAGATGGCAATTTAGGGAATAAGTCTGGCATCAAAAGGAGGCAACTTTAAGGTTTCCTCTACGACAAGGGGTTGACAGCATTTTCTGTAAGGGACCAGAGAGTGAGTGTCTTCAGCTCTGCAGGCCATACAGTTTCTGCTGCAGCAACTCAGCTCTCTCCTTGTGGGGTGAAGGCCACCATAGACAATATGTAAACAAATGGGCATGGTGGTGTTTCAATTCATGAAATTTGGATTTTGTGTCATTTCCACTGTCACAAAATATTATTCTTCTGTTGATTTTTCCCAACCTTTTAAGGATGTCAAATAGCATTCTTAGCTAGTGGGCTATACAAAAAGCGGTGGCAGGACAGATGGGGCCGATGAGCCGTAGTTTGCTGACCCCTTCTCTAAGGCGTTGGATGTCGATCTTGCCTGTGCATCAGAATCACTGTGGGTGTTCCTAAAAATCCTCATGCCCAGACTGTACGCCGGAACAATTTAACCATGATTTCTGAGGTGGATATTCAGCATCTCTGGGTCTCACTGGACAATCGTTCGAGCCATCCAACTTAATTCCTCTGAGGTAAGAAGGCAGGGTTTTAGGGCAGACAGCCTGGTTCATACAACTAGCCTGGCGGGCCCCTGGTTACCCTGTGCCATATCATTTGCAAATCCATGAGTTCTGCTCCAGGATCCAAACGGTGAACAACTTCAAGACTCATAAAAGGCATCTTAGGATGAGAATGGTGTAAAGGTAAAATAGACACACACATTAGAAGAACAATAATGATGAGCTCTTAATCATTCTCCTTCAAACACTCTGGAAACTGGTGTGATTTACCTTCTCCAAACAAGTGTTTTTTTTACAGAAGAGTATTTTTTCTCTGATGGCTTGAAGTGACCATTTAAAAGCCAAGATTTCCAACCTAAGTTATTTGAGGTAACACAAAACAGCAACTACTTATCACTGATAGAAATGATTTCCCTAAAGGAAAAATAAAATAATCCAGTTGAAGCCTGTTGAAAACAGAATGGTTTCTAATCCAAGAATAAAAGCAATTGTTCATAGGAATATTGAATTGTAACAAAATTTGGGGCTTCTAAGTATACTGAAGGATCACAGGTAGAAATATTTCAATTGCTTAGGTTATTTTTTCGCCTGACCTTTTCAAATGAATTGGTTTCTAGATATTTTGCAAAATTACAATAAAATACCATAACAAGTCTATCATTTCTTCAGGTAAAGTTGCATTAATCCAAAATGCACTTGAAAAGTGCAAAGAGAACGCTGTTACACTCTTGAAACAAATTTCACTCATTCTATAAATGGGAAATAATTAGGATATTGGAACTTTGTGGAAAAAATACACATTAATTACAATATTTATTTTAAAATGTATCTTGAATTAGTATATTGCCTTTATCATAAAAGAAATTATATAAAACCATTTCAATTTCAATTATTGCATTTTTTAGATATGTGTTCATGGGTAGAAGCATATGAATTTATATGTATGCATATATATGCATAATCTATAGATATTCATGTAATAGGATTTAGGGGTCTTCATGTGTATGATTCTGCTTTGAGGGATAATTGTGTGGTCTATGGAGTCACACTATGTCCTCTCCTTATCCTTTTAGTTAATAACACGTCCACAAAGTCTCAGAAAAAAACAGCAAGTTTGTGGTAAGACTAAGGTGGGAATTTATCATCATTTTAGCAAATTGAAGGGAAAAGTCTCGAACTAAGAAAAATCTGAAGATTTAAATTGTTTAAGGATTTCACACTCCAGTGAATTATCTTTCACTGGCACAATTAATGTAAGTTTGCTTTCTATAAAAAGGTAAAAATATTAAAAGTTTCTATATTGACCATTGATTTAATCTCTGAAATATTTTTAAATGCTTACGTATAATAACCTAGTCTCCAAGTGTAGATGGAGAGAAAAGCCTAGAATTTCTTCTTTTCTTGCTGCTGCTGAATAACTACTAACAATGAGATTACTTAGACAGCTCTGAGCAGGTAATTAATCAAAAACTATCTAGTTAACATTGCAACATTGTAAGTGAATGAGTGATGGTTCCCATGAAAAAGATTTTGTCATAACCTATCATTAATACTTTTCATTCCAATGAGACTAAATTTGATTTTGAAGTCTGCTAATTCAATCCCTGTTCAAAGCAATGTGGTAGGAGTTGAATTAGGCTGTAAGAAGGAAGAAGGTGGGGTTCCAGCCCTAAACCATTTCTGGACGCACCCAGGAGGGAGGCCCACATAAGAGTTCCTCCCTGTAAGGCTAAACAGCAGCTAAGCCATCCCACATCAACACTTTCATATGACATGTGTCCTTGTCCCAAATCTGCAACCCAGCTGGGCCTCTGGTTGGAAATGACTCCATCATTTCTGCCACCATTTAATCCTGTGTCTTTTTCTTTCCTCCTTAGAAAGCAAAGATTACCTTTGTCTGGCTTCAACAGTGTCTAACAAACAGATGAGTTACTTTCATCGTTCTCCCATAAATTCTGCATTTCCTTTTCCTAATGATCTCCTTCAGAAGCTCTTTAAATGGGGGAAAAGACCCTATAGGGCATATGGTTTTTCCCCCAAGGGGACACTTGGCAATGTGTAGAGACAGTTTTGGTTGTTCCAACAGAGGAGATGCTACTGGAATCTAAAGGGTAGAAGCCAGGGATGCAGCTAAACATCCTACAGGGCCCAGGACAGCCCCCATGTAAAACAATTATGTGGCCCCAAATGTCAGCAGTGCTGAGGTTGAGAAACCCTGCTGTTTTCCAAACTCTGAGTCTTAGGGGAGGAAAGCATTGCCACAGAATTAATGAAATCCTTGACTAATATAATCACTTGCTATAAAGCTAACACGCATAGGGGCTTCAATGCAATTCCCAGCATGTCTAAAATGTGTTTGTGCACGCTCGTTAATTCTTTTGTTTTATTTTTGTTCTGGTTTAATGAACATTTAAGGAATCTCAATTGTGTGCTAGGAGCTGGAGATACCAAGGCAAATAAAATGGCCATTGGGTGCTTGAAGTCTGGTAGAGAAAGTAGGTGTGTAAGCACACACACTAGAATGCAATGTGATTTAATAGCGGGGTCATCTCAGGGTCTGGGAGACCAGGAGAAAGGATGGTTCTCCTTGGGGAGTGTGGATAGTTTCAAAAAGGAGATGTGTTCCATGGGGCCTTTACCTGGCAGGAGATAAGATGGGAACTGAATAGCAAATGGTAATCCAGAGACCCATGAAAAGGCTCGTGTTTTTGAGGCATGAGAAAATCATGAGGCTGAAGCAATATCTGAGATCTGTTTTGGAAGCAGGGTGGGACAACGGTCAGGGAATATTATCCTGGATTGAAATTTGATTGGCAGTTTGGGAAGGTGAAACAGCAACGGCAAGTAGCAATTTCAAGTTTTTGTTGGTGAAGAGAAGGCAGGTGTCTAAGGAGACATGTATTTTTCAATTTTGTAATAGCAGTGTTTTTTTTTTCCAAAAATTTCTTGATATTTGGAAACTTTGCAAATATCTCTTTAATAGACATTTATTTATTTTAAGTTCAACAAGATTATGATTTAAAGATTCTTCACAAAATTTTAGACAAGCATGGCTGTGCCTTTATGAAGCTACGTGTTGCCTTTTAGACACCCCGTTGGGTTGGGGGTGAGCAGTGAAGAAGGGTTGGAAGGAGCTGTGCAAGGGCTTGGAGCAATGAACAGAATTTCCAGCAGCCAGCAAGCCAAGGAAGTGGGTGTGATCCCCAACTTTTTCTCCTCTGATCACCTGGCTATCCCCTAAGAGTCCAGCCTAGGCTTTGCCTCTTGATTAAAGATTTCTGCCTTTCTTGGGAGAACTTAGTGCCTTTCATGAGTTTCTCAAATTTGGCCTCTGTCCTCCATCCCTTCCATCTCCATTGTGTCTGACTTTGAACAATCCTTCATCACCTCTATAAGTTTTACAACCATTATGTCTGCATCACCCTTTTTTTTACTGCCTTATACACGATGGCCACAATAGATTCCTAAAAACCATCACTATGTTACTCTTAAAATCTTTGTAGAACAAACAATGTTAAGAACAAAAACAAACAATAAGAAAATGAAAAAATGAAATGGCCAAACTCTGTAGCCCGGCAATTCCTTGGCAATTTGGCACCTACTGCCTTACCCAGTCTAGTTCTGGTGTTAGTACCCCATTGCTGATGCCTGAGTGTTCAGTTCTGCTCCCTCCTCAGTGATTTGTCCAGATCGGTTTCCATGGCTTCCACGTCCAACCACCCCTGGAAGAACTGATGGCCACCATCCAAACTCAGGGAAATAGGTGGCCTGATTTATGTTAGTGACAAGTGACCTCAATAGGAGACACATGTATCTATCACTTAGCTAAATCCATCCCCATTCCCTATTCCAGTGCATCCCCAATCTTTCCATTTGTCATAGACTTAGCATAGTCAACAGATGCTGCCAAGCTCTGAGGATTGTTCACATAGAATCAATCTTAGTCAAAAGGGCTTCACACTTGGTTATTGCAATTGATGTCGATGCCAGTCAAATGCAGGGCAGTTTAATTCTCCAATTTCCCATTCACCAGAGTCTCATCATAGAGCTACCCAGATATTTAATGCACTATCATAAAACTCAATATTTAGAAGGAGAGAGCAGGCAGGAAGAGGCTGTTTACAAGGGACAAGCTTGTAATATGAACATGACAGAGACATCTCACTGAGAGCCGGGGGCTTTCGTCATGTCAACACAAAATATTTTGTATTTCTATAGCACCTTTCTTTATAGAGCTCAAAGCACTCAGACATGATCTTTCTGTACCTTGCAAAAGACCTGAAAACTAATGCTGAATTTTAATGTTAGACCTCCCCAGTCATTATTACCAAGAATGTTGTTTGCAAATCATTATGTAAATGTCCATTAGATATTACGCACCCCAAAATTCTAAGGTGTAGACTAGATATGACCTTATCTTCAGTGGGATGATAATGCAATAGAGAAGGTAAGGCAAAAAATATGCAATCAATGAAACTATAAAGAGATATAGAGGCATATTAGGATATTCCACTTTGTTCGCTATTTTTTCAAAAGTTGCTCTTTTTATTTTCAGCCTAGGTATCATTGCATCAAAAACACAAAAATAATTGACAATTTTAAGAGCACGTATAAGACTCTGCAAATTCCTACTACATCTCCCAAGTTGTCAAAGAAATATTAATTTATGAATTTATTCAGGACAAAAGTGAAATTAATTTTGGTTTATAGCCCAGTAACTATCTGTATTTATTTGGGAAAAAATCCCAGAGGCTGTCAGCTATTGTTTGGCTCTCAAAAGACACTGGTATTGGGTAAAAATTGTTACAAAGAACAATAAAAGAGGGAAGATGATTTGAGTGACTTTTATTTAACTTTTCTGTCTTCCTTTTTAAAAAATGGTTGAAGGACAGAACTCAAAAGGGAAAGGGGATGGGCAATGAAGAATAGAACTCTGTCATATCTCAGCCAGTAAATGTTTTCATATTTTTTTTGTATTTTTCCTGTGTGCACGTGTGTATATACATATATTTATATCAGTATGTATATATATATATATATATACACATATACATACATGTGCATATTATTTTTCCACAAATGGAGGATATTTTAAACATTCTTCTGTACCTTATTTTTTTTCCTTAAACCATTTATCTTGGAAAACTTCCAATACCATCTCACATAGATCATAGTGACAAAGTAATCCTTTTTATGGAAGCACTATAATTTATGTAACTCACCCCCAATTATGGGCACTTGGGTTCCTTCCAGTCTTTTGTTTTATAAATAATGCCAAAAGGAAGCTTTTCATCTGTAGGACTTTGCGCATTTATTTGAGTATATGGATAGCACACATATGTAGATTTGGATTTGCTGGGTCAAATGTCTCTCCTAAAGGATTGTACCGGTTTACATTCCCACCATGAGTGTATGAACAAACCAATTTTCTCCACACTTTGGCCAACAGTATATATTTTCAAACCTTTCGAGTTTTCTTAAAAAAAAAACAAAAAAAGGTTAGAAAATACATTTTTCTGCTCTTTTAATTTGCCTTTTAATGGTATGAAGGTGATTGAACAGCTTGCCATGTATTTATAAGCAAATAATATTTATTTTTCTTTGAAATGTCTGTTCACATCCTTTATTCTTTTTTTTTTATGTTGGGGTTCTAAGTTTCTTATTAATTGGCAAAAGCCTTTAAAGAGCAGGCAAATTAAAGCACTGTAGATGATGTCTTGCATTATTTTATTCTTTTGACTTCCCTGCTGTTTTTGGCAGGAATTGATTATTTTTTAATTTATATATTCACATTTATAAATTTTTTCTTTATGGCATCTGGGTTTTTCTCTGCTTAACCCGCTGATACTCTAGGATTATTTTAAAAATTTTATCCCATCTCTTCCAGTCTGTGCATGTGTTTCTGTTCTATGTTTAAATCTTTGATCTATGTGCCGGTTATTTTGTTGGAAGGACTGAGGTGGACTTTACACTTTACTTTATCAAACTTATCTTCTTTTTCTAAACCTTGAGCTGGTTGGCCAGATACTATATATTTGGCGGTCTGTGTGTTCTATGCTGTTTTGAAATGCTAGCTTTATTAAAAATGTAATTTTCATATGCATTGGAAGCAGTTTCAGGGTTTTCTGTTCTTATTTTGATCTGTTTACTCATGTACACATTCTAAACTTTAATTAATTAATAGTGCTTATGCACTATTAATACCTGCTTTCATATCAGGTGGGCTAGTCTTGCCTTATTACTCTTTTTGTGGAATATTTTTTTATAATCCTCACAGTTTGTTTTTCCATATGAACTTGCATATCATAATATCATACATATACACAGAGAGAGAGAGAGAGAGATAAAGTGTTATATAACTACTGAACTACCTTATTGTATCTCAGAGGTTTGCAGAGAATACTTTTGATTTTTTCCAGTTGTACAATCATATCTGCAAGTAAATAAATTTGTGCTTCTTCCTTCCCAATTTGTATTCCATCTTTCTTTCCTTCATCTGACTGAATGGTCCAGTAATTTCCAAGTTATGATAAGTCATAACAGTGACAGCGAGCAGCTTTATCTTATACCTGACTTTAACAGGAATTTTTCTAAGGTCTCCATATTAATGAAGACGTTGGTTCTTAAAATACTTATTTTTTCAAAGTAGAAGTATCAGTCCTAATGTATCACAATTTTGTAGTCAGAATAGACCTTGAATTTTGTCAGACTCATTTTGGTACACATGGACCACGTGGTTTTCATCCTTTGTGATTTATTATCATGGTGAGAGGAATTAACAGATACCGAGCCATTCTTACATTTTTTGGAATTAGTCCGTTTTGAAACCTTTAATAACTTTGGGATTCAGTAATATGACAAGGCACTGATTCCTCAGCAATGAGAGCTGAAAGGCTGGACGGGGAACTGATTCCCAAGGTCAGGAGCTCCAGAACTGACGAGATTGACTGCTTTCCCCAGTGTCGGGGAGATCGTTTATTCCCGCAGGCTCTGGACAATTCCTGAGGTGGGTACCAGGGACCTGGAATTAAACAAGATCCACACAGACCCTGACCTCATGAGACTGCAGATCACCATCCTTCTCGCTTTCCTGGTTAACAAAGGCGTGTTTACTTGTTCCCCTTCCTTCCTTCTCTAAGATTATTTCTATTTACATTGGGCACTTTTAAACAACTACAATTAATTACACTAAATATCACAGAAAAGGCTGTGTATTTCCCCACACACGTTTTGAACCAATTTATTTGAGAACTTTGGGAATTTTATTAATGTCTATTTGGGGATAAAAGACAAAATTTTTTGAATTTAAACACAATGGAATGGAATCGTTGGAGTGAGGAGAGTGATGAATTAAAACTATTTAATTCAATGGAATGAGTGCAAACTGTCAACAGAGATTTTATTTGCCTATTCCTATTGCTCCCAAATGTTGGATCGTGTCTTCCTTTAATGTCTCAGGTGGAACTGTCCTTTGAATATTAAGTTTATACCACGGAGCTCAAGAAACTTCAAGAAACACCGGGGGAACACTCATTAGTCCAAGTAATCACCTTGCTTGAATATAAAGCAAGCAAAATGTTGAGCAAATCTAGAGAATGAGTAAAATAAAATTGGAAAATCATGACATTTGTAATTGCTTTTAAGTGATCAATAATAGAATTACAATGCTGCCACATTTTTATTCTTTAACAAAGCATATGTTAAATTCAGAATTTTTGCTTTTAAATGACTTGTTTAAACTTTGAGAATTTAAAAAGTATATAGAATTCTGTAATATCAGATATATGTATAGGCAGGTGCCCCTTTGTCATAATTATGTTAATGTTTTTTTAAGGTAAAAGAAAACATTCACTGTTGGACATTGTCGTGATAGATTTTATCAGATACCACATGCTGCCCTACTTTCTCTGTCTCCTGTAGGGTCATTTTAGACAAATTAAGGAAGCTCTGGGGGTTTCCTTACCTGGGTTTCCTGAAGAAACCTTGTATCAAGAGGCTTTCCCCAAAGACTGACCTGGAAATGACCACTTATATTTCCCCACTGCACTCTAATGCCTAAATGTCAGAATTGAACTGGCCTCTACTTTTATGGATATATCAGTAAGATATGACGTTTTGCTCACTTCTGTTTCTTTTTTCATCCATGTGCGTGAACTTGACCCTCCATCAGTAGAGCAGTGATCAATTTTAACAGTAAATGTGTGGCATCGATGATGAGCTGAATTCAAAGTAGAAAAAACACTTAGGGCAACAAGTCAGAAGCAACGGACATTATATAGCAATCTCGTGCTGCCAGTGGACAATAAAGGACATTGATTCTGAGATTTAAGAAATCAGATGGTGGGTATAACTGATCCTTTACCAATTTAAACCTCTAAAGCTTTTCCTTTTTCTGTGAAATATGAATGCCATTTCCTGACCTAGTATCTAAATGCAATGCAATTATTTATATCAATCATCTTTGTAGCATTCCCCTCCCCCCAAACACAAAGGAATTTAGGTCTTATTTATCTATTACTTTATTATCTATTTCCCACAAATGGATATTATCAAGGAGATGAGATAATAAGCTTTCAAATGGCTCAGCTAGATTGTTCAATGTATTTTTAAATCGATTAATTTTGTTATGCCTTTAATGAGTGTGAGTGGATAAAATGGGCCTTTTCCTTTGGACAAGGGTGTCATTCTCACCACTTAACTTGGGATAGAAGGACTCCAGTATCCCCAGAGCTTTATCAGAAATCTATGGCTTCCTCAATTAGCAGGCCATTTCTTCACTAGTCCCACTTCTCTGGGAGGAAAACTAAAAATAAATTGGTACTCCCACATCCCGCAGACTGTATTACATCCTAGGGTTACAACAGGGAACACACTTGCAACTACTATGGAATTTATCATGAGTGATGTTGGAAATGAAGCAGTACCTGTAAGAGAAGAAACACTCACTCGGTTGTGGAGTAGAAAAGAATTTATTTATTAATTATCTTGCAAGAATGGACGCACAGCCAGAAACGTGGCAGGCGTGCCCAACAACAGAACACAGCAAAGTTTTATATTCTAGGCCTAAACCGCAAGTCCCTCCCCTGCTTCTCCATTGGCTGGATACTCCAGAGGGTACAGTCTATCCGAGAGAGCTAACTAGCCCGCCTTTGGGATTTTAAATTGTACAGCCTATCAGAGAGTGCTAACTAGTTTAGATTTTTCACTGAGAGTCCCCGTCTTTGACTATACCCCCACATCCCTTTACATTCCAGTAACCCTGGTTATCTCCCATATAAGGAACTGGCGCTGATTCTAGACTTAGGTCATGGTGCTCTCTCTCTCCTTCCTTCCCTTTACCATGAGGCCAGTTTAAGCCAGTTCTGCCGCCATTTTCCCTATTCCATGCGGCCTTTATGTGAAAGCTAAACTTAACCCTTTCCTACAAGTGAGAGGGACAGCATTGAGGAGAAAGCCATACCAATCCATAATCAATAATAATGTGGGGACATGTGGTTCAGGAGAATGCTTTCAATGCGACACTGCTTTTTTTTAAGCCCAGAGAACATTCATCCTTTGCAATTAATATGAAATAATTGGACAAAAATAGAATAAAATTCCAATTATAGTTTTAGTCTCGTCTTAGCTTAGTAATTCAGAAAATAAACACAGTAAAGCAGCATATTGTCATGAGGTGTACAAAGTTTATTCAGCCTTTTTTTTCACTTAATCATTCAACAATTTATCATATGATCATTCTTTCATGCACATTCATTCATTATTTACTGAGACAAGGAACATGATCAAATACTAGGAATTGAGGAAAGAGAAAAGCATCATCCTGAAGTGTCTAGAACAAGAAGGAAGGTGATGAATTCATTCAGTGGAATGAGTGAAAACTGTAAACAGGTAGAAAATGCCATGAGAGCAAGAGGAAGGCTCAAATAACCTGTGCAAGGAAGGAGGTTGTGGAATGTGTCCCATTTTGCATGTTCGTACATCATGGCCTTGTTTCAGCCACCACCGCCCACAGGTGGCATCACTGTTTGACAATAATGAAATTGATGTTTGGTGGAGTTGAGGGACTTGACCAAATGCACACATCTGGCAAGCCTTCCTTCTATCACATTACATCGCAATGATTTTTTAACAAGCATTCATTGTGTACCTTTTTATGCAAAGTCCATAATTTATCCTGTAAATGGATATTATGTCTTATGAAGTACATTATGGCAGTCTCCATTGGGCATTCTTCGGTCCAAAATTTAATGGATGAGGTTAAAAAGGATTTGATAACACAGGGTAATTGCACAGAGCGACAAACCCTGGTTGGCAATACGTTGTCATTTCATGCAAAAATCAAAAGTCTAGATGTCTGTGTTCATGAATATCAGATAACTCCTTAGCAACTTAAATGACCACAGTCTGAAAAAGAAACAAAGGGTGATATTCCTGAATTGGCAGACCAATCTTTCTTTTCTTTCTCTTCTTCATTCCATGATAAATAAATCCTAGACAATCATGGAGTTAACCAATTTTAGTGTGAATCAGATAAAAGTACAGATAAAATTTGCCCTCATGATGTTTATTTTCTGTTCAATACTGATTAGGCCTGATTGCAAAGGTCTAGTTTAGCCCCTGAAATACTACAGGATTGTCTTAAATTAAAAATTAAAATGCTCTTTGCATTCATGTGAAAACAAGGAAATAAAAGTTGGGAAACATCTCTAAGGGATATTGTTATGCATTATTAAAGTTTTACCAGGCAATTGTTTGCTTTATGTAACTTGGTCTCAGCTTTTTAAGGATAACTTTTAGGAGAAATTGCAGTAACTTTTTACCTCCTAAAAGTTCCCTTTATCAAAGTACACTCGTTTATGTCATAAAAATTTTATCTGAAAATAGTTAAAAGAATATGAAGCGGGAAAAATGGCTCCAAGCTTTGCCCCAGTGTTCCTAAATGCTTTTTTACTCAGTTATCTGAAACCTATTTTCAAGACCAGCTAAATTTTTGATAAATTCCTCCAAGGTTCTTCTCTCCCTTGTTATGCTTCTGATTTAGCACCGAATTGAGAGAGAGTCAAAGAGAAGCGAGCATTCATGGGCATTGACACAAGATGGGTAGGTCTTTGGAAATTTCCCTCCCCTTCCAGCTACTGGACTATTGCCACTTTTTCCAGCTGTTCCCACTTTTCTAGACTTTGGCCCTCAACAGTGCTAACTTCTTCCAGTGGTTAGGCAAGAATCATCAAGTCTAGAAATCAAGAGCATCATCTCAACCGTCACTTGGGATATTTTCCTAAACTATGGACTTGAATGAATCAGCTTGATTTTGAAACCTAGGAGGTGGAATTGAAAATTTTCCCTCTGAAAGGTATCCCAACTCATTTCAATTGGATTGAATAACAAATCAAATGAAGAGAAATATTCTACTCCGTAACAATACTTTGCTGTCAGCAGTCTTAAGCCTCAAGGGGATCCGATTAAACAGATGCCTCTAATTATCATTTTCAGTAGAGACAGGGATAGTTCAGTCTCTTTTTTTGAGGTGTTCTCTGCATTAAGCAAGTCAGAGAGCAGCTCCAGCTGGTGACAGCTTATCCACCTTGAAGTTTCTTCATGTTTAATGGGCTGAGCCCTTGATGCCTGTGTGGGCTTTGGGATGAGTATTATTTATCTAATACATGAATTGTACCCCCAAATTTGGAAAATCTGTGAAATACAAGAAGAGGACTTAAAATGAATGGAAGGAGGTTTTAAATTTCATACTTTATTGTGTTAAGAGAGAGCTTATGTAAAAGAATCCATAAATAGAATGCTATGATAATTGTCCTGTGTGTCTGGCTTCTTTCAATTGGCATAATATTTTCATGAGCCCATCTGTGTTGTAGCGTGTATCAAAACTTCATTCCTTTTATGGTTGAAAAATATTCCATTGTATGGATGGGGCACATCTGTTTATCTGTTCATCTGCTGATGGACGTGTGGGTTGTTTCCACCTTTTGGCTATTGTGAACAGAAAGGTTATGGGGGAATGCGGAATAACTGTTTAATGGGCACAATGTTTCCATTTGGGGAGATGAAAAAGTTCTGGAACTATAGTGGTGATGGTTGCAAAACACTGTAGTGGATTTAATGCCACTGAATTGTACATTTAAAAATGGCTACAGTGGCAAATTTTGTTACATGTATTTAACACAATAAAACAAGATTGCACCAAAAAAAAAAAAAATAGATGCCATAATGTTAAAAAAAAAGCATGTAGTTTTGAAAATCATTTGATGATTTCATCGTCATGTGAGGTCAGCTTTGGGCATTAGCAGTATTTCAAATAGAATAAAACTTCATTAAGACCTTCAATGGAGCTATCCAGAAAGCAATTTGGATTTGTCTCCCTGATCCTCTTCCAGCTCCCCATTGCTTCTTTCTCACAGTGTTTGATAATTCAAAGGGCTCCTGGTTGGGTTTTAATGTCTATTACAATCCCGATGGTTGCTTTTTGGCCTTCCTCCTTCTGGAGCTCATGACTGGTCAAGTGTCCTTTCAATTTTCTTCCACTGCTATGAGTCCCACGTCATCTCTTCTTCTTCCCCAAAGAATCACAAGCTCCTGTGGTCTTGTCCTGACCAGCTGCGGGACACTGATTACGTGCTTCAACTTGGCGGGCCTGGGCTGGGGGACCTGATCAGCCCCTGGGGAGGGTGGTGGGCACGGGCGACAGCGCCCTCCGCAGCCCCCCGGGCCTGGGAAAGTGAGGCCGGAGGCAGGCCCCATTTCCTCACCCAAAATAACACTGTTAGGGGAGGCTTGCCGGAGGGAACCGCCTTTTCCCCACCCCCTTATCTTGCCCGGACACTCCCCGTTGCCAGTGCAACTCCCATTACCACCAGTGCGCATACATTGTTGCCAGACACCGTTACCGGAGCAACTCTCGCCCCTTTTCAATCAACCTCCGCGCCCTCTCAGAACCAATCCAAGCCTTTAACCTCTACAGCTACCCCGCCCTCTAAACGCCCGATATAAGCTTGTACTCTCCCCTAATAAACTCTCTTGGTTTCTTCACCCTAAAAGAAACGTGTCCCGCCTGTTCCTTTCTCGCCGCCCTCCATACTTTGCACGCCTCCCGCCGGGGACCTGGCCAAGTCCCCCGCCTCGCCCTCGCCTCCGGGAAAGAGCCCCCGCCGCCGGTACCCTCGGAGCAATCCTGGGAGCCTAGGATTTAGCAACTGGCCGCCACCCTCCCACAGACGAGTCAACTGCGACCGCAACTGGCGCCCAACGTGGGGCCCCTGGAATTAAAAGTCCTCTCCACGCAGCGGTCCAGTAAAACCACCCGCTCGCCCGGACGCCTCTCCAGCTCCCCTTCTCCTCGCCTGCAAAGTAAGGGCCGCCTCTCCCTCGCCGCCCCGCGGAGCCGCCTCTCCCTCGCCGCTCCACGTCCGGAGCCGCCTCTCCCACGCCGCTCCGCGCCCGGGCCGCTCTTCCTTTCCCGTGTTAACCTAACTCTTACCCCCGACTACCTTTCGTCCTCTCTTCCTATGTCCCCCCATTCCTCCTAACACTCTTCCTCCAGTAGCTTTCCCTCTTCCCCTCCATTACTTTGCTGTGGTCCTTTGTGTCTTTGTTTCTTTGTTTCGCGCGGTGTGCCTCTTTGCGACCGCCCCCCCCAAACTGCTCTCGCTACTAGAAGCTCCTGCCTTCTATTCTCGCCGTCTCCTTCGGCCTCGCGACCACGGTTTACCTCATTTTCTTTACTCAATAATCAACCCCCCTTTTTTCTTTTCTCACTCCGCTATGGGTAATCGTCTATCTGCACGCCAAGCACCCCAAGTTCGTGCTCTGGCTGGTCTCCTAGACACACATTGCTGTAAGGTGTCTGTCCGGCAGCTGCAAGTATACTGGGACCTCCTGCTGCCCTTTAACCCATGGCTCACCACTTGCCATCTTTGGGACCCTGTTACTTATGATCGCCTTATTGATCGGGTCACCAACGCCATGGAACATGAGAGCAAGCGCTTCCCTCCCGGCTTGCTCCCCACCTTAATAACCGTCCGCTCCTGCCTTCAAGGCTCCCTCCCCCCTGATCGAGGCCCCATTAAATCCAAGGAGGCCCTATCAACCCAGTCAACAGATTCAGACAGCGATACTAATGTAGACCACGATTCGGACACAGAGTCCTTAGTCGAGCAGATTAACAACGCGCTCGAAGTGACTCCCAAAAAACAAAATAACACTGAGCCTCACCAAGATGGCGAACTTCCTCCTCCTCCTTCTTCTTCCATCGAGGGGAGGAAGTGCTCCGGCGATGACGTCAGCCCTAAGCTGGGCCGGAAACCACAAGCGCTTTACCCCGCCCTTTCACAGGGCGGAGCTAGTCCACCATCTTATGCCTTAGCCACTCCCACCGCGCCGCCGTCTTGCGACGCTTGGGGCCTCCCACTTCCGCCTCCCCCTCCAGCGAGCTCCCCCTCGGAGCCGCTACCGGCAGCTGCCGCCGCTCCTCCCACCCTGCCAACTAACAACCCCTGGCTGCCTTCTACACCTCAAGGCAACCCTTGGGGCAACGCTCCCCCTACCCCCACTCCCGCGCCAAGCCCTCTGCAAGCGCGTCCTCCTTTCTCTCGTGCTTTTCGCTGCTTTCCTCTTAACCTTACCCCCACACCACAGAAACCGTATAACTGGTATCCCATTGACTCTGATACTATCAAGCAGCTTCGCAGGGCCGTCAAGGAGGACGGGTTAGGTAGCCCATACGCTTCCCAAATACTTCAGGATCTCGGCATGGACTTTTGCATCCCCCAAGACTGGGCCTCGCTTGCCCGTTCCATTCTTAACCCCAGCCAATTTGTTGATTGGCGTGCTCACTTCCAGGCGGAAGCAGCTAAGCAAAGTGAGCAAGACGCAGCCACTGGAGTCTATCATCACCCCGAAGCCTATCTAGGCACGGGAGCGTTTCTAAATGCGTCTGCTTATATTAATGTCCCTGCCACCTTCTGGACTATCCTCAGAGGCATCGCCTTACGCGCGTTTGCCAACTGCTCTGCCCGTCGACCTGACAACTTTACCAAGCTCCTCCAGGAGCCAAACGAACCTTTCGCCACCTTCATATCCAGGGTCGAAGAAACCTGCGCTAGAAAAGTTAGCAACCCCCAAGCCCAGCTAGCTCTCACCCGGGAACTCATTCTAGAAGGGGCTAACCCCCCCTGTAAGCAAGCCATTCTCCCCTTACGGAAAAAAAGTATAGATGACTGGGTTCTCGCCTGCAGCGCCTTTGACCCAGCTGCCGCGTCCCTAGCCCAGGCTGTCTCTGGCGCTGTCACCGCCGCCTTAGCCGCCACCACCGGTTGTTTTAAGTGCGGGCAGAGCGGTCATTTTGCCCGGGAGTGCCCCAATGCAGAAGTCAACCGCCCGCCTTTCATGCAGCGCAATGGGCGCCCCCCTCCCACTCCTTGCCCACGCTGCCAGCGTGGTTATCACTGGGCGCGCAATTGCAAAAGCAGCCCCAGAGATCTTAGCAAGGATAGCTTAAAAAACCTCTGCTATCCCTGGTGCCCTGACGGCAGTCAGCGCCAAGGCACTGAGCAAGCTTTAAACTCCAAGCGGGGCAAGCCTCAGCCCCGCCCCTAAGAGGCAGCATGCCGACCGGTTCTAATAAAACTAATCACTTCACCGGCAGCAAAACGCTTCTCTGGACAGTCCCTATCACTCCAAAAAAGCCTACTCGTAAGTTAAGAATAGAGGGGCAATGGTACACGGGCACGCTCGATTCAGGGGCAGAGGTCTCTTGCATGCCCGCTCAGTATGCCACCATGTGCATGGTTCTCGATGGTCCCTCGGTAGTGGGAGCCACTAGTACCTCCACCTCTCTTCAGGCCATAGGGCCCATTAAGTGGGAGGATGAAGAGGGCCACTCAGGCACCTTCCGCCCGTTATTTCTACACACCATAGACCAAATTTTATGGGGCCGGGACATCCTCGCCGCCTCTGGGGCAGTGCTTACCACGCAGCCCCCCCAATAATGTGCGCCACTGCTCGTTTAACACCTCCAGCGCCCGTTCCTCTGCAGTGGGATACTGAGGAACCTATATGGGTGGAGCAGTGGCCCCTTCCCACGCACAAATTAGTTACACTCCAAGCCCTTGTATACCTTACCTTAAAGTGGGCCCCTACAGGGTACAAACTCCCTACAGTTAACTGGCTCGGCCAAGAAAGTGAGGGATCCTGCACACATCTTAATCTTACAGTGCAGCTCCCCACTAATCCCTCCTGGTTACTCGGTCGAACCTGGGGCTTCAGAATTTATTTGAAAGGAATCGACCCAAGTTCACTTATTCTCATAAAAAAGGAGGCTGCAAGCCAACCATGCCAAAATACTGCATTAAATACACCCTCTGGCATAAGTCCCAACCAAATCCTTAATCCCCTTAATCCACAGCCCTCCAGCCGCACCTCAAGTACAAGCAGCGCATCCGAAAACCGCACCTCAGCTACAAACAGCGCATCGCCAACCCCACCACCCCAACCTTTTCTGCCCCCCTCTCATTACTCCTCTCCCCTCCTCGGCCTTATCCAAGCAGCCTTCACCTCAGTGAATTCCTCCAACCCCAATCTTACCTCCTCCTGCTGGCTTTGCCTCTGCACCTCCTCCTCCCTGTATAAGCCCGTTGCCTCCAACCTCTCCTTTTCAGAAAATACAGAAGACAGCCCCTCGAAATGCAATTGGAATACCTCAACCGTCCCCCTAACCTTTCATTCAGTCTCCTTTACAGAAAAGTGCATCCGCCCTCGCTCAAATAACTCTCCCAACCTCACAGCTTGTGCCAACTACTCATCTCCCAGCAGCTCTGCAAAATTTCTCATTCCTCATAACTCCTCCCAATGGCTCTGCTCCTCTACAGGGCTTACCCCCTGCCTTAACGTGCAAACCCTCAATACAACTAATGAAACTTGCCTCCTAATTGTCCTTATCCCTAGGGTCCTATACCATAGCGAAGAAGACTTCTTCCTCCGCCTGGAAACAACTGCAGCTTCTGCCCCACTGCAAAAGCGAGAGCCCATCACCGCCCTCACGATTGCCTCCCTCCTAGGTCTTGCAGGCGCTGGCACCGGAATCGCTGCATTAGCCAGTCAAGGCTCCGCCCTAACTCACCTCCGGGCGGCTGTTGACGAAAACATTCGTCACCTACAAGACGCTATTTCCCATCTTAAAAATTCTGTCAATTCCCTCTCTGAGGTAGTGCTCCAAAACCGCCGAGGTCTCGACCTTCTCCTCCTCAAAAAAGGAGGCCTTTGCGCCGCCCTAGGAGAAGAGTGCTGTGTATATACCAATTCCACAGGTCTCGCCGAAGACAGCCTAAAAAAGGTCCGAGAGGGACTGGAACAACGCAAAAGAAACCGTGAAGCCACCAGCTATTGGTCCCACATCTTTACCCCCCTCCTCCCTTACCTCCTCCCTCTCCTCGGCCCCCTACTAATGATTATTCTAGCTCTCACCTTAGGACCCTGCATTATCCGCAAAATTGTCCAGCTTGTAAAAAAACAAACGGATGCTATTTTCTCCTCGTTCGTGCAAGTCCAGTACCAACGACTCGCCACCTCTGACGCTCCCTACTCCGAGATGACAACCAACCCTCCGCGACCTCACCGCCACCGGTCAACCCGCCGACCGCGAGACCCTTCTCGATCGCCTGAACATCGCACCAACCTCGAGCTCCAGCTTCTCTGAACCTCCAACTTTAAACCCCCCACCCTCGTCCATCCCGCAAGCAGCAAGGCCCCTGTCGAGCGCCCAGGCGCCACACCAACGCCGAGCTCCAGCCTCGCTGAGCCACCGTCAACCCCTTTTTTCCCCTCCCCGGCCTCCCCCTTCCCTCATCCCTTAGCGGGCCTCTCCGGTAAGCTTCTTCCTTTAATTAGAAAAGAAGGGGGAAATGCGGGACACTGATTACGTGCTTCAACTTGGTGGGCCTGGGCTGGGGGACCTGATCAGCCCCTGGGGAGGGTGGTGGGCACGGGCGACAGCGCCCTCCGCAGCCCCCCGGGCCTGGGAAAGTGAGGCCGGAGGCAGGCCCCATTTCCTCACCCAAAATAACACTGTTAGGGGAGGCTTGCCGGAGGGAACCGCCTTTTCCCCACCCCCTTATCTTGCCCGGACACTCCCCGTTGCCAGTGCAACTCCCATTACCACCAGTGCGCATACATTGTTGCCAGACACCGTTACCGGAGCAACTCTCGCCCCTTTTCAATCAACCTCCGCGCCCTCTCAGAACCAATCCAAGCCTTTAACCTCTACAGCTACCCCGCCCTCTAAACGCCCGATATAAGCTTGTACTCTCCCCTAATAAACTCTCTTGGTTTCTTCACCCTAAAAGAAACGTGTCCCGCCTGTTCCTTTCTCGCCGCCCTCCATACTTTGCACGCCTCCCGCCGGGGACCTGGCCAAGTCCCCCGCCTCGCCCTCGCCTCCGGGAAAGAGCCCCCGCCGCCGGTACCCTTGGAGCAATCCTGGGAGCCTAGGATTTAGCAACCGGCCGCCACCCTCCCACAGACGAGTCAACTGCGACCGCACCAGCCAGGACCTCACCCAGGCCCTGGTGTACAGAAGGCACCCCGAAGTTTGTGAGTTAATGAAGAGTTCAAAGTCAACAAATAGGTTAGCCAATAGCATAGCGTGAAGAAGTATATCTCATCTTAAATAGGTACTTTATAGCAGTCAGTGAACCAACTGGAATTCGGAGCATTAGTTTGCATCCTTTTGCAGTGGATAAAGTCTGCATATGCAGCAAATAAACAGGAGAGCATCTTTACTTCATCAACGGGTCCTCCTTCAAGGGTGTGTGATGGGTTGGCCTACAAGACCCCGCGTTCAGAAGCTCCCATATTTGGTTGAATGCTTTGCTGTTGTGGTCTTTAAATGCTTAATAATCTTTGAACAAGGGGCCCTGTGTGCTCATTTTACACTGGGTCACGCAAATTGTGTAGCTGTCCCTATTCCTCACCAATATAAAAAATTTTTGCCAAGTAACATGAGGAAACCTGGATTCTAACTTCTTTTTCCAAACTAAAAGACAAGACCTAAACCAGAAGGAGAGATTGACTTTGGGACTGATTTTTTTTTTTTTTTTTTTAATTATCTACAGATCAGGTTGCAGAATGTGAGTACAGATTCAGGACTACCTATATTTTATGACTTAATATCATTTGTCATTCAAGGATCCAAAGATAAATTTTAAAACTAAAATGCT
Organism: Choloepus didactylus; assembly: GCF_015220235.1. Lineage (NCBI taxonomy): Eukaryota > Metazoa > Chordata > Mammalia > Pilosa > Megalonychidae > Choloepus > Choloepus didactylus. The sequence continues at coordinate 1,890,377 of NC_051334.1, read as the reverse complement.
CAATGTGAAACAAGTCTTTTCCGCTAGCACTGAAAAGGACATGAAAGGATCCAGCCCACTGCCCCCTTACAGGACCAACAAAGAGAGTATCTATGCAAATATTGCATTTGCTATTTCACAATAGAAATTATACAGCTCAGACTAAGAATAGAGTTGAGATTTAATCACCCATATCTAAACCCAATCACTTGCTGCAATTTAAACTAATTTGCTCTGCATTCAAACTTCATGGATAACAGAATTCTCATAATAATCCGATATCTCAAGGTAGTAAGTCATGCTTGTATAGAAAAATATAATATGTATTTGAGATGCACTTAGCATATGTAAATTATAGTATATAATATATTTTGTAATTCCGTAATGCAGACTGTATGTTATTTTATTTTTAAGCTGAAGAGCAAATACAATTGTTTCAATTTATCTTAGAAATGACAATACATACATTTTAAATAAAAGAACAAAAAAGTACAAATGTGTTAGGTCTAATTTCATTTGTGCTGATCTTTTAAACTTCTATGACCTCTGCTGGAATTTTGAAACGTGCTGCTCAGAAAGTGTTATCAAAATCCCCCATTACCTCAAGAGCCGGAATGGAAGTCTGATCACTGATTATGATTTGACTGTCCCTATATTTTTACTGTATGTTTCTTTTCCTTTCTACATTTCTGTAAGTGCTCTTAACCAAGGTAAAACTTATTTTGTTACAAACAACCAATGGTAAATTCAAGTGTAGAATCAGATATTCTAAAGCAATTAAATTCAATTTAATCTAAAGCAAATCTTTGATTGATGCATTCATTGTGATGTTCACTTTCTTTTATTTTGGTTGGTTGTGATAGACAGGTTTGTTTGGAGAGAGAGATACATTTTTGTGTCTTTGTAGCAAAAGCAGACCATATGAGTTCCTTTAAGCATCTGGTTATTTCAATCTGCATAAACAGAAAGTTGTATTCTTAACGTAAATGTAATCCAAGGTGTTTCCACAGCCCGACTCAAGCTTTGAGTCTTGAGGCATAATCTCCTTTCTTTTTTCTTTCTTTTCACTAAAAAAAAAAAAAAAAGACTTTGCTTGTTGGATGGATTGTTTAGATATATTTAAAGCAATATGTTGGGTTTTTATTTCCCAGTGGCAGGTACTTTGGCCAGCTGTCTATATGAAGTGTGTTTCAGTTCAGGAAAGTCCATCACTCACACTCTCAGCCTATTTTGGCTTAACAGAATGGAAGACCGAGGCTGATAAACCCCTAATTGTAAGAGAGATTCCTTTAAGATTGATTTTTCACACTATACTTTATGTTCTATGGTCTCCATGACAAAAATCAAAGTCTCTTGTCTCTCTTCTTTGTGGGGTCTATTTCTAAAACACTGCAACTGACTCTAGATAATGACATAAAACTTTGGCTGAAACCATCCACTGTGAAGTCTTCTGTTACATGAAGACTACATCAGAGTTCTATTGTATCAATGAAATTTAGGAGTGCCATAACCTGCACTGAACTGAGTACTGTATAGGAAGCTAATGGTGGTGTTTTTTCTATGAATATGATAAAGCATCACCAGGAATTGAGGCGTTCAGATTTTGGGTCTCCATTTGGTGGAGACTGGGCTGAACCCTGCGTTATAAAGGACTGATAGCTCTATTTATTTTGTCTGTGTTTTTTAAATCATAGAATAAATGCATGTGACAGAGGTAAGTGGGGAATTGGTTTACAAGATACCATGTTTGTTTATTCCCACACACCTCTGTGTTTTCACATTGGATGGTCCATTTGCTGGGACTAGAGCTTCTCAAACTTGAGTGTGTATCAGAATCATCTGGAGCAGGACTAAAGAAAATGCAAATTCCTGGGACCCATCTCTGGAGTTTCTGATTCAGTGGGTCTGGATGGGACCTGTGAAATTGTGTCTTTGGGGAGAACCAGGTGCAGCTGATGCATGGCAAGGACCTCTCCAAGTTGCATCACATTTGCAACACTTGCCTGGCTTCTAACCATCTCCCAAGTACCTTTCAGAATGAGATTAAGTGACTCCTTCAGGGAATGTCCCACAATTTCTGCTTCTTTCCCTAAATTTAGTTCCCCTTGCACCTTTTCCATATCTCAGTCATCTTTGGACTTCAATATTCTACACTCATTAATTTACGTGTTAGATTCCACCTAGCAGACTTTATTTGTTTGCTCACTGTGACTCTTTCTTGTTCTTTGTTTCTCCAATACTTGGTACTTCTTGTTGATCAGATCATCTCTATAAATGAGGGTCATGACTGACCATTATTGGTGGCTGGAATGTATTGGTGAGGAAAAGTGAAAAAATGTATGGCCCTGGCAGCGAGGCCTGAATCTCATTATGACACCCAGCCATCCCTGAGGGGCAGCGAGCTGGAGGTTAGAGGATTTGTTATCTGGGGTGCGGCCTCTTTCCTTTCTAATCCACAGAGAGGAGAGCTCCTTGCTATTGCGCGATGGCAAGAAGATAAAAACTACCTACCCTCTGACCCCAACACTAGAAGTTGCCTACAACAAATTCAGGTGCTTCTCCTCCTGCTTTTCCTTTGTTTTCTCCTCCTCCTTTTTGTTTCCCCATCTTCTCCTTCCTCATCTTCTCCCTCTTCCTTTTCTTCCTACATTCCCTCCTTTTCATCTTCTTCCTTGTCTTTCTCCTCATCACATCCTCTTTTTATTTATCTCTGATTCTACCTTGGCAAAATTGCAGGAGTGAACCAGTCTGGAAGATGAGACCCAAAATCGCTGTCAGGTGAGTAGGTCCATACGGGAGGTTGGCTGCAGATCTCACCAGTAAAGAGGGGTGCAGGCTGGGCTGGACCTTTCTTTGGGTTTGCAAGTGAGGATTATGCAGGCTGTCTGCAAACACCTTGAGGTCCACTGCTAGAAATGACCTACCCTGGAGACAGAGGTGACCTGAGAGTACTTTTTCCCCAGGTGAAGCTTTCCCTTTCTGCCCTCCCTAACCCCATGTCAATCCACAGGCCCAAAGTGACTGGACATTCTCTTCTTCTCTCTCTAATCCAGGAGCCCCCACCCATTTCCTGCCCCATCTCTATCACAGGCACTCTACTCTCTTCATTTAAGGGTCCAGTCTTTGGGCTTTAGTCTGAGGAGTAACACTAGCAAGCTGCTCCATGTAACTAAGAAGGGTTGAGCTGCTGGGCCAGTTAATCTGTAGATCATCCCAATTTATTCCCTAAGACCTCTCTGTCCCAGTACCTTCTCCCTGTGAGGGATGGCAACATTTCTTTAGGAAGATCTCCCATTTCTGTTTTCTTCCCTCCCTAAGCCACTTCGGGGGTTACATATATGCTGCTCTCCCTTCCCCCACTGTGCCGCAGTGTTCCAGTTTGCTAATGCTGCCATTTTGCAAAACATCAGAAATGGATTGGCTGTTATAAAGGGGGTTTATTTGGTTACACAGTTACAGTCGTAAGGCCATTAAGTGTCCAAGGTAAGGCATCAACAATAGGGTACCTTCACTGGAGAAAGGCCATTGGCATCTGGAAAACCTCTGTTAGTGTGGAAGGCATGTGGCTGGTGTCTGCTTGCTCCCAGGTTGTGTTTCAAAATGGCGTTCTCCAAAATGTTGCTCTTGGAGTGTTTTGTCCTCTCTTAGCTGCAGCTCCTCTTCAAAATGTCATCCTCAGTTGCTATGAGGTCCCTCTGTGAGCTCTTTTTATAGGACTCCTGAGAACTAATCAAGACCCCCCCATGAATGGGCGGGGCCACATTTCCATGGAAACTTTCAATCAATAGGGCACACCCAAATCAAAGGTGTCACTCATGGTTGGGTGGGTCACATCTCCATGGAAACCCTCAATCAGAAGTTTCCAACCTTATCAACACTAATATGTCTGCCCCCACAAGATTGCATTAAAGAATATGGCACAGAAGTGTAATTTTAGTTTGTCTGCCTTTGACTCTGTTCTGGTTTGCTAATGCTGCCGGAATGCAAAACACCAGAAATGGATCAGCTTTTATAAAGGGGGTTTATTTGGTTACACAGTTACAGTCTTAAGACCATAAAGTGTCCAAGGTAGGGCATCAAAAATTCAGTACCTTCACTGGAGGATGGCCAATGGCGTCCAGAAAACCTCTGTTAGCCGGGAAGGCATGTGGCTGGCATCTGCTCCAAGTTCTGGTTTCAAAATGGCTTTCTCCCAGGACGTTCCTTGCTAGGCTGCAGCTCCTCTTCAAATGCCACTCTCAGTTGCTCTTGGGGTGTTTGTCCTCTCTTAGCTTCTTTGGAACAAGAGTCTCCTTTCAATGGCCATCTTCAAACTGTCTCTCATCTGCAGCTATTCTCTCAGCTTTCTGTGCATCCTTCAAAGTGTCCCTCTTGGCTGTTGCACGCCCACTCCTTCTGTGTGAGCTTATATAGTGCTCTAGTAAACTAATCAAGGCCCACACTGAATGAGCGGGGCCACACCTCCATGGAAATTATCCAGTCAGAGTCATCACCCACAGTTGGGTGGGTTGCATCTTCATGGAAACACTCAGTCAAAGAATTACAATCTATAAACACTAATAAGTCTACAAGATTGCATCAAAGATAATGGCATTTTGGGGCACACAATACATTCAAACCAGCACAGACTCCTAATAAGGCTAACCACTTTGTTCTTTTTTAAGGCACTGCGTTTGCTTTCTGAACAGCCTTCAAATTTTTACTTTTTTCCTATTTGAGTATTTTAAATGTGCTTTTGTTCATTGAGATTTAGGAGTAATTGATAAATTACCTACATTTTTCTATGATATATGTTGTAATTATCAAGTTTTTTTGCTTTTTACTTATTTTATAATCATAATTTTTTATGCATGTATTGACCTTACCAACACAAGTTCAGATAAAGCTTCACTCATATCTTCTTTTAATTTTTTTTACAATTACACTTCTTCAATAAAATCTTTATTTTGGTGTTTTGTATAAAGTGGTTATCTATTTTTTTCCTTTCCCTCACTGATCTGTAATGTTACCTTTATGTTTTAAATGTACACCAATATGTATACACATACACACCCACAGACCCCTGGGGCTCACCGCTGGGCATATTATTTTCATAAATGAACTATATATGAAGTTAAGACTATTTACATTCTTCTAAAATTCATTCTACATTTGCATTGATTTATAAGCACATTAACAACAGTCATTTAGATTTAACTCAGATTAACAGATTTTCCTCTGCTCGGCCCAGACCGAGTCTGTGCAAAGCACGAGCTGGAGCTGCTGTAAGCCTGAAAAACACTCCAGGAGCAGAAGCAGACATAGATTCATTGGGACTTACAAACAGGAGGGATTCTCCAGTGGCGGCCACTCCAGAGGGATAGCGCTCGGTGAAGGGAGGGGATGGGTACAAGGGCAATATATGATTTTAGAACAAAGACACTCCATATAGTATAAAGACATTGGGCCTCTAGTATAAGCATTAAAGGGGCTTAAGACCTGATGTTTTACTAAGATCAGTGTTTAAGACTAACATACTGTCAGAGCCGTTTTACATCAGTGATTACATCCCTCCCCCTCCGGGGAGATTGTTTACTTTCTTGACCATTGTCTTTGGCTAAAGCAGGCTGTTAGGTGCATTTAGAAGGGGGCCTGGGTCCTGGGCCACCAGAGATTCTTTCTCAAATTAATGTCTTGGTACTTGGAACCATATCTTTAAATACATTTTGTGGGGAGAATGCAGATGGCATGTTCTGTTCACCTCTGCTTGTAGGATCATATTCTGTGATCACATCTCTCATGACAAAGCACCAGGCTCTGTGGAATCCTGGGTTATGAACTGCTTTCTCCGGATTTTGGAGTCATTTTTCCTTTGTTCAGGGTTGGGAGGTACACAGCTGAAGCTGACAGCCTCATGCCTGGCCGAGGTGTTCTCTGTAATTTTATTTGGCCCTGGGCAAGTCCTTTTGATATGAGTGTCAGGATTTTCTAAAGTTCAGCAAACTCTTTCTTCTTCTTTGCTTGCTTCTGTGGCTTCTGGTTTGGAGTTTCTCGTTATACTTAAGTTGGAAACTCTGAGTCTATTATCTACTTATTTTCTTTCTTCTTTTCTTCCTTGGCTCTCTTCCATTTTCCTACTTCCTTGATTTTATGTAAATTTCTCATTTGTTTTTTTTATTTCAACAATTTGGTTTTCTTTAATACCCAACCTGTTGTTACTGTCCCCATTGCTGTTTTTAGTTCAGTTTTATGTTTTTTTATTTTTTGCTTCGGTCATTAATTCCTGGTCTTCATGGCTTGCTTTTCTAGTTTAATGGTTGAATTTTCCTCTTGAATTGTGAGTGTGAATGGATCAGAAATCTTCAAATAGTTTCTCTGGCTTCTTCTAATAAGTTCTGGTATACAGATACCACCCCTGAAGTGAGACAAGTTACCCTGTTTCCTTATTTATTTGGTTCATAACCTAACATCATTTTCATGAGCATGTTTCCTTCCTGTGGCTATAATATATATCATCAGATGAATATGTTAGTTAGCCAATTGCATATTAGAAAATATATTTAGGTAGCTTCTAATTTTAAGTTTTATAAACAGTATGACAGTGACTATCCTATACATAAATCTCTTACTACATTTCTGACGATTCCTTTAGGAAATATTCCTAAAACTGGGGTTAGTTCGTCAAAAGTTATGAAGCTTGTAAAGATGCAATACCAATTGCCAAATTGCCTTCTGGGAAAAGTGTAAAACTTTTACAATTCTACTATGAGTGTATGAGATGCAAATTTATTAAGTTAAAGTGCTTTGTGTCTTTTGTCCATTATTCTGTTCTGGTATTACATATTTCCCACTTACTGATTTATGAGTATGCCTATAAGATTAACTATATTATACTATCTATTGTTATATCTATTATCATTTATTTATATAATTTATCTATTTATCTTTTTTATATAATTTATCTGTTATATATATTCTATTGTTTTTCTTTCTGGAATGGTTTTCCTAATAAACTTCATTTAACAATCCCATTGTCTGGAATTACTCACCTCAGTTATACTTGAGCCTGTGGTGATCATGTTGCTCTGTCTTTTTAATTTTTGTTCTTTTTAAAATAATTATCTGAAAGAATACAGGAGTGTTGTAAAAATTGAAGGTGCTATTTTAGGAAGCACAATTGTTTTTGTAACTGTCACAGCTATATTTTGGCAATGAAAATTTTCCTATGTTTCTCTCTTTGATTTCTTTCTGGAGACAAAAGAATGAAAGGAAAAGTGTAAAGACAGGTTTACTCAGATTACAGTTTTTGAGCTACTGACCCTATATGATGTGTGTCCTGGAAAAAGGCCCACTGCTATCCTTTGGTGTATGTAATACCTGTCTGCTTTGGTAATATTACAGTCTAAAAATTATTTGGTTCATATTAAGTTTTTTTTTCATGTGTGGTATGTTTTTTGTTATATTGAGGGTGGGTTAGAAATTAGACCCATCTATAGTCACCTATAGTTGAAAACTGTTTCCCAATTGTGTGTTTCTAGGACTAAATAGTCTACAGATCCAGTAAGTGTGGGAAACACTCATCTTGAAATCTTCCTTTCTTGGAGGGCACACTGACATTAAAGCCTTGGCATCTCTTGGAAAAGAAGGCTATTGTAAATATTTTTAACCCAGCAAAGTCCAAACATTTGTACACTTGTGTGTGTGTGTTTTGGAATGTGTGTAAAATGTCTATTAATATCATGAAGATTATCAGTATCCATGGAACATTTGGAGAAATGCTTTTCTAAATAGTAGTCACTCAATATCCTCAAATCTTCCCTCATATTTCACTGAAATATTTTTAAAAATCAAAGTATATATATATGGAGAGAGAGAGAGCACATACCCACACACAGTAGATATTTTTGTTTGAATATCAAAAGCATTCAACCAGTTCAGAACATGTTACTTTACATTACCATATTGCTCTGGTATCTTAACAAGAATGGACCTCATTAATTATCTTCTCAGTTCCTGATAGAAGGGAATGCGTATAATGAGGATGACATCTTTTTGCCTTCTGCAGTGATGCTGTTTCTGTGTACCTGAAAATTAACTAATAACTAATAATCTGACACCATCATTTTTTAATACTTTTGTTTTAAAAATAAAACTTAAAATGGGAAAAAGTGAAGTCTTTAACTTATGCAGGTGTTATTCATTACCTATCTTATTTTTTAACCTTGAGGCAATTTTCTCAGTGATTTTATTGCCAACTTGTCATTAGGGACAGGATCTTGTAGCAGCCCTCTGTTATCTGTACAATTACAGCAACAACCTAAGTGTCAGCAGGTGTGCACAGAAGAGGAGCCCTGATGAACCTAAACTACTAAACAGAAACTCACAGGGAGAGCTAAGTGTTAACAACAAAAATCTCATTAAGCCCTGGCCCTGAGAGTCTGACATTTTAAAAATGCAACAAAGAATGTCTTTTAGGTAAGATAGCAGTAGCTTGTGTTTTTAGGTAACTGCAACCCTTGGGCATCGAATAGCTGGATATGAAACTCAATGAAAGCAGTTCTCAAAATTTAGTAAGCATCACTACACTTGGAAGGTCTGACCACCAGAGTTGTTGACTCTGTAGGGAGTGGGGGTTAGGGCCCAGAATTTCAATTTCAAACAAGTTCCCTGGTGACCCGGGAAGCACATTTTGAGAACCCCTGAACTAGGCTAACTCAAGGCTCCTCAGTGGGATAGGATCTTCTGCAAATGTGTTAAATGTCTTTCCAGTATGAAGTTGGCAGATGATGAATGGAATGGGTCAGAAATTGCCCGCAGGCAGCTGTGAATCATGTATCTTAACCACCCCATGGTTCTTTAGCTCATAAGTTCTTGCTTATTACAACCTTAAATAATCCAGCCAGTTTAATCATTGCTTCTGCAATGTCGACATTCTATCTTGCAGAGGAATATTCCACTGTGCTTTTATGTAAATCTCTGTGTTTGAAAAATTCTTTAGCATTTAGACTTGCAAGGGAGTCCTTGCTGTTGAACTACACAGAACACTTACGAGGTGTCATGAGCCCACTTCTCAATGGATAACTTCCTTCTAGTGCTTTCCGTGTGCTTAAAACAAAGCAACACACTGCTCTTTTCATTTAAAACTTGATCCACAAATCATTTTCATCTTTACTAATTCCAAAATTATGGGCTTGCCTTTCTTCCCATGAGCTGAACCTGTATCTCTTCTCAGAGTACTTATATTTTCAGATTTTCTTACAGAAATTATAATGGATGGTTTAGATTTGTTTTTGTTTTATTTTTTCTCCACAATATGTGTCCAACTTTGAAGCAGTAAAATCATATGAATGTATTAAATCATTTTTCAAGACATATATATGTCAGTCTTTCTCTCCTTTTACTGATTCCTTTGATTTGTTTTCAAAACCACCCTTTGGAAACCATGATCAGAAGGAGGCCTAATCTTTTCTGGCCTTTTAATTTCTTCCCAGGTTCTTCAAATGGCTCTTCACTGACTGGTTTTTAGGAAGTTCCCTCTTGAAATATCTTCTTTTTTATATATATTTCTGGTCCTTCTCAACTGGCCCTTTTTCAAGCTGTCTTCTCAACTTTCCTCCCCTCCCTCTGAGGCAACCGGAGAGCCTAATAAACTCAAGGTCAGCTCTTACATTTTCCCTCCACAAGGCAACTAAAAGGTGATGTTTCAACCTCACTAGTCTGTGTAAACCTTAGTGTAACACTATTAATACTTTCATTAACACAGCACTTAATATTTTTGAAGTACCATTAAATATTCTTATCTTAGGACAATGCCAGGAAATCTAGACTTGATTCACAGTTGACCTTTCTTTTAAATACAAAGCTGATTAAAGGGAATTCTTTTCATCTACTTTATCACCACTAGATTGTACTTTAATTTTCCAAGTGAGTTTTAGGTCAAGTAATTTTGAGTCAAAAGTAATAACTATTCAACTAGAAGATATATTTTTAAAGATATTGCTTTGGAAATTGTCCTTGGAAACCCAAAATAAAACACTGTTTTATTATTTATACTTGAAATTTTTGAAGTGTTGGTTTATATCCTTAATTTTTTTTTACTTCTATCAGTTTTGCTTCATTTTCATTCAAACTCTAGGTTCAATAAAGTCATTCTATTTTGCATATCAGAAAGCCCATGCACATTTGAGAATTGAATACATGAATTTAGGATTCCAATTACCCAGCGTAACTTGCAGGAAACTTTCCTGCTCTACGCAATGAAGAAAAAAACTAGGAGACTTTACTCCACAAAGATTTGGAAGATTTACAAGACTTGGATTCTGATGATGGTGTTGACACTGACCTCCCATGGAAACTTGTGGCAAATCAGCATGCCTGACTTCCACTTTCTTCCTGTACAAAATGGTAATAATAATAACATTTTCTCTAACAAATTTTTGTATGGGGACATGAGGTTATAACTCTAAAAGAACTCAGTAGATACTAAAATGTCATATTACTGTAACCTGGATATTTTGGGTTGCCTGATACGTCTTCTAACATATCACAGCTAACATCCTAACTCTAGCCAGTTCTGAAGAATGAAAGAAATCAATTAGACAATCCATGCATGTACCTCTTTGATGTGTAAAATTTTCAGATATGGTCAATTGCTAGCCTTGTACTAGAAAGGGACCTTAGAAATGCAAAAGTCCAAATGTGCTCATAAGTGATAGAATTTCTGTAGTACTCAGGTGTACAGATTCAATTATTTTGAAATGTTGTGATTAATTACAGACTTATAAGGACGAAAAGAAAAATGTTAATGCCGATCTATCTCTGTTGGCTTCATGATATATGAACATATTCATCTACTTGGTTCTGTGAAGAAGTTTTGTCAAGAATCTTAAGTTTTTCTCCTACAATAGAGCCGATTAACCATATGGCGTTCACAGATAGTCAAACACCTCATTCCTCTTCAATGGCTCATTAAGTTCCTCTAACATTCCTTGTTAAAATGTGTTGTTGCCTTACAGTTTTCTATCATAATTAGTTATTAGGGATAACTTGAATAGCTCTAAATATTCAAATGCAGCACAGCACCTGTGGACTGAAAACCTGAGGGTCTATGGGGAATAAAAAAGAATGTATAAGGCTCTGTAATGCAAACCAATCTCTTAATGGTATATTAAAGCTAAAATTTTAATTAGATCAAATTCTGAGGATTCAAAATGATGATTCTCTGAATAATGACCATATTATGAATATAAATTTTATTGTTTTTTTCCCACTGCATATTCTAATGAGAAGTCCCTACATTTAGATTTGTCAGTTTAGTTGCACCATTGATTATTTTTTTTTAGCTTGAAAATAGAGTGAGTCGATTAATTTCTGAGTACAGAGAGCAAAAACATAATTGCTGGTTGATCTATAAGAATTGAATAAGACAGATCCTATTGTTTGGAACAAGTTTTATCCTAATGCTAAAGTAACTCAAATAACTCATGCTTTTCAGTTAAACACCATAGAGTTGGCTACTGGTAGTGCATTAATATTATGAGTATACCTGTACCAGTTCCTATATATTATGTCCCCAGAAAAAGCTATATTCTTTGATGCAATCTTGTGGGGGCAGACATATTAGTGGGGATTAAGTTGGAATGTTTGGATTAGGTTGTTTCCATGGAAATGCCCCCCACCCAACTGTCTATAACTCAGATTGGATAATTTCCATAGAGGTGTGGCCCCACCCATTCAGCATGGGCCTTGATTAGTTTACTAGGGCACTATATAAGCTTAGACAGAAGGAGCGAGCTTTGCTACAGCCAAGAGGGACACTTCGAAGAATGCACAGGAGCTGAAAGTAGCTGCAGAAGAGAGACAGTTTGAAGATGGCCATTGAAAGCAGACTCTTGCTCCGGAGAAGCTAAGAGAGGACAAATGCCCCAGGAGCAATTGAGAGTGACATTTTGGAGAGAAGCTGCAGCCTAGAGAGGAACGTCCTGGGAGAAAGCCATTTTGAAACCAGAACTTGGAGCGGATGCCAGCCGCATGCCTTCCCAGCTAATAGAGGTTTTCCGGATGCCACTGGCCATCCTTCAGTGAGGGTACTCTATTGATGCATTACCTTGGACATTTTATGGCCTTAAGACTGTAACTTTGTAACCAAATAAACCCCCTTTATAAAAGCCAATCCTTTTCTGGTGTTTTGCAAAAAGGCAGCATTAGCAAACTAGAACAACACCCTTAAATGAAAATGGCCCATGTAAGCATAAATGGGTACATTTGAAAATGTGAGTGTATGAATGCAATGTTGAAAACCATAATAGAGACACCATTATCTATGTAGACATAGACGGCTTTCCATTCACTTACACTTCATGCTAGAGAGTAGTAGGTTTGGGAAAGAAAGTCACAGTAAATGCCAACAATTCAAAAAATTAATCTATGGGAAGTTTAGCCCAGTAAAAGTATCTTCTAATAGGGCTCATGTCAAGATATTAAAAAGCAAATCAATAATGGGAACTTGTGATCACTGCACATATGTTTTTCCTTACATGGTCCATTGATGAGATAGAGTTGCACAAAGAAGGAGCAATATACTATAAGTTTCACCTGTATACATTAGCCTGAATAAATTTGCTAAGCATAATGCTGAATGAAAAAAACAAGTCAAAGAAGAATTAGTTCAGTGTGATCATATTTATCCGAAACTCAAAAACATGAATTGAATAATATATTCACATATTTGTATGTGAATATATATATTCATATACATACCTATGAACAAATACATAAACTAGTTTTACTAACATTGAACACAGGTAAATCTGTATGTCATAAAACTCTAAATAATAACACCAAGTCAAAGTTAATAATAGTTACCTCCTGTGAGCTAAAGAGAAATGTTTCAATAGGACCACATATTTGTAATGACTTAAAACCTCAAATAAATAGGAAATTACACAAACAAAAATGGTCGGTAGAGTCTCCACAACTATGGTAGAGTTGGATGGAGAATCAGGTTGAATCTCGGACCCATCACTTGACAAGGAGGTGAGTGATTAAGGAAATTAACAGTAGTTCTGAGCCTCAGATTTCTCAAATGAAAAAAATGGAGGTGAATCCAGCTGTGATGGTTAAATATAACCACTGGCACTAAAAGAGCCTCGCACAGTCCCTGTGAAGTGGTAGACACGTAACATTTGTGCGTGGATTCATTCACCCAACAGAAATCTAGTGTTGGCCATGTTGGGAACTAAAGATAGAGAGAAGAGACATGAGATCTCATCGGTCAGTTATATCATTAAAGCACAGTCACAAACAGCGCAACAGATGTACAATAAGGACATGTGTGTCAGCTCTGGCTGTTCAGTGAAATCTTGCTGGAGCAGAAAGAGAATTTGATGCTCTGAGTTTGCAGAGACACACAGACGTGCAGCAGATAGAAAAGAAAGCTGGTGCAAATGTAGGGGCGTGGAGGAGAGAACAGTGTTTGGAGAAATGCAAGAGACTTGATACTTGGGGAAGGAAGATGAAAAAGACTGGCAAGAAATGAAGATAAAAATGTAGGTCTGGGCCAAATGTAGGTGGAACCCAAACCCATGATGTCAAAAGGGCTAGAATATCAGCCTTAAAACAGATGGAAGGGGTGGAGACAGAAGATGGAAATGGAGTGTGCAAGAAATTTTGAGCAAGCAAATGAGATCACTCATACAAGACCAGACACATGTGAACCAAGTCTGTTAGGATGACCCTAAGAAAGAAGGTTCCAGAACAGCTTTGGGACTGAAAAAGAGGAACTGGAGTAGGGACAAGGAGCAAGGTAAATGCAGAGAGGAGTATGATGGCTTTTTATGTCAATACCGAGTTGGCTTCTACAGAACAGGTCCTGAGGGAAGGAAAGCATAGGTCTGGGTTATTTTGATTAAAATAAAAGGTTACTGTTAGAAATATATATGTTTGAGAATATGGAGAGTAGATGAAAATGTCTCAGGTTCGTGACTGTATTTGAATCGCCAACAGCAATATAAGTATGGTGTGAGAGACTGAATCCCGTCCCCCACAAAAGACATGTTCAAACCTAACCCCCATTTCCTATGGGTGTGAACCCGTTTGTAAATGGGAGCTTTGAAGATCCTATGTGGTTGAGGCCAGATTGAATCAGGGTAGATCTGCTTCTCTAGGGCTGAAGTCTATAAGGACATGAAATCTAGACAGAGACACAGATGGCAGCACAGGAGGAGAAGCCAGAAGGAGATGCCATGTGACAGAGAAAGAAGTGCATCTACCAGCCAAGGAGTCCCCAAGATTGCAGCAAGCCAGTGCCAGAATGCTACAGACTCTGGGAGAAAGGGCGACCTGTTAAGACTTGGATTTTGGATTTGTAGGCACTGAAAATCATGACACAATAAATTTCCATTGTTGAAGCCAACCCATTGGGTGGTATTTGTCATAGCAGCTCTGGCAAACTGAGGCACACAGTAACCAAAAGAAAACTTCCATTGTGCTTCATGGAAAGGATGTGACCATCAATACCTAATAATTGTTCTGAGAACCTAAAATTATAAAATTGCTATAAGACAAGCACAGAACTGAAGGAAGGATCCATTTTAGGTTGTGCATGTTTGTTGAACATATTTTCAGATTATAGTTCCTGTAAAATTAAGTAATTCAGCCAAATCTCCACCAGAAAAATGGAATTGGGACATGGAACACGTGAGGACTTTCTGTGCACTAGACTTAGTCTGATTTGACTAATGAAAACTGAGAATCTGAGTTGTATATGAGGACTGTAGATAAATGTCTGTAGAACAATTGTTGAAACTATAAACCAAAGGAAAAAGAGTACATGTCCCACTACTATAATGCCAGAGAGTTGAGATATTTTTTGTTTCTGTTAATGTCGGCTTTATTTATTTTTTTAACTTTTTATTTTGAGATAATTATAGGCTTTCAGAAGATTGAAAAATAATAAAGAGTTCTGTATACCCTTCCCCCAGCTTTTACTAACATGAATATTTTATGTCATTATAGTACAATTATAAAACCAGGAAATTAACACTGATACAATGCTATGAACTAAACTAGAGATTTTATTAGGATCTCACCAGTTTTCCCACTCATGTCCTATTTTTGGCCTGGGATCCAATCCAAGATCCCACATTGCTTTCCATTGTCAGGTCTCCGCAGTCTCCTCCAAGACCATTGGTGGGGCATTTTTAAAAATCAAAAAGTTATCAAAAGAAGAAATCAAGTCAAAGATCTTGAAAATATAAGTACCCATCTGAGACAATTGGTGAGATAAGAGCAGAAAGCAAAATTGAAGGAACAGGAATCGTGTTGCAAGAATTAAGAAAATGAATATTTTAAATGGTATGGGGTGGAGAAGCAGAAACCAACACAATCTCCAGAAAATGGTACAGGGGCGAGAAGTTGGGCAAATGCAGAGGACTGGCACTGAGAAGGAGAGAAAACAAAACGACTGGCCAGAGCTCATCCCACGCTGACAGTCGACAGTGGGTGTGGCAAGAGATTTTGAAGATCACTTGTGGTCCACGTCTCAGCATCTTAGCATCTCTGCAAACCAGCATCCTGGGGAGAAGGACACTCGTGACCTGGCCTCTCCTTGCTTCTTGATGCGTCAAGTGTTGTCTAACCTCCGGGGCTTCACAAAGGCCTGGAAGACCTCGTCTCCCCAAATCCTGGATCCCTGGCGCCTCTTCCCCTGGTTAACTCGTCCCTCTAGGTTCCATCTTGGCATCAGTTCCTCTATGAGGACCCCAGTCCCTTCAGTTGCGTTGCACTTGCTGAACTAATTGACCACCTGCTCTCAATAAGCTTAACACCATCTCAAAGCTCAACTATCCCTGGTGCTACACTCTTTCCAATCTTACCGTATCACTAAAGTATTTAAATTTTTCTACGAATGGTCTTCAAATCTTCTATGTTTTTCTTATGTTATAAACCCAACTTATTTTTGGTAGAACACTGTTGACTGCTCAAAATAACGAGATACTTTCCTTTCATTTGTTTATATGACATTCTCCTGTGGACATATTCTAATTCCACAAGTATTTTAGCTTCACTGTACTGTGATTTATACAGAACTATTACCTATCACTCCTGCCTCTTTTTCTGATGTGCTTATGTGTGATCCGTTATTTTTCAAATAAGATATTCGCGGGTTTATTTTTTTCCCAATGTGTAGTTGCCCACAGAACATGCCAGAAGCTTCTCTGTTTCCATCAGAATTCCTCTATAATTATAGTACATCCTCCAAAAGATAATTGGTCAAAGACTTTGATATAAACCATTAAACACACTTTGGGAAATCTTGGAGAGCCTCAAAGCAAAGATATTGTCTAATAAGTCTGAGGTATTGATTCTTCATGCTACAATCCATTATTTGGAAATTTCCTGGTAAAGTAATTTAGTCAGAAAGCGGAGCCAGGTTTGAAATTTCCCACAGTCTTCAATTGCAAATGCTGGGTGTCCCCTTGGCCAAGAATGCCAGCAAATACTAATAATGTGCCTGTGGTTAGTCTGGGCCAATTTTGCAAGGAGAAACGATTTCCAAGCAGGGCCCAGGAATGATTTTCTGTGCCACAATGCACCTTTGTCTTCCTTGCATGCTCTCTTGTGCTATGCAACCACAATAAAGCCTGGTTCATAAAGATACTTGGAGGCCAACAGGAGTGTTCTCAGGATCATCAAAGGCAAAAGAAAGTGCTCTTGAAAAGGCTTTGTGTGTTTTTTATAACACACTCTGCTCCAAAAATATAGAGAAAAATTCATTTTGTGCTCATGACAATCTATGGTATAAAGAAGAATTTACTATCAAGTGGAGCTTGCCTCATACTTGACTGTTTACACTTGATCCATAAAGAAATTACCAGCCAGAGGTGCTGCCTTTCCCACAAACCTCTGAGATTATGTAGACAATCAGGAAGAGAAATTTCAACATATAAAATCTTTCTTTGTCTCCTCTTGCTTAGCAAAGAATTCCTGTATGTTTTCAGGAAAGCCCTTAGTTTAAACAACTATACATAAGTTTTGTTGCCCAATGCTTATTTTTTCCCCACCCAGAGATCCTTTTAGCATAGAATATTTTAAAATTCATACCTACAACATCAATATTTCATCAATTCACAGGAAAAGTCAGCCTTTGGGAGAATTTTACAAACTTCCAAATGTTTGTATGGAGCTGAAAGCTTCTTGTCTATGAAATTGCCTGTAATTTACAGAAACATGATTGAAAGTGTTGGTCTAGAAATGGAATTATAAAGCATGCAGCTTTGGGGAGTGGGGTAATGACAAATATAAGAATTTTGAGGCTCAAAATAGTTTTGCCACTTCTGTCAGCACTAAAATATCACTCATTAAAGTAATACAATGGGACGTGTTTAAAAAATTATATTATGTTATTGTCATATAGGTGGATGATATTTGAAAATTGAGGGGTCACAAACTTCAAGCTTCCTTTGAAGTAGATATCAGTATTATATGGCACTCTCCTGTTGACATATTTGAATTCCACCATTATTTTAACTCCAATGAGCAGATATGTGTAGACCATTCAAAATGAGATAATTCAACCCCTAAACTTGAATATGACTGATTTCATAATCTCTGGTGAACAGACTCCCATTAATAAGAACTATTGGCCATTAGAAGGGTTGATTGATTCCTCTATCCCATCACAGCTCTGGGGGAAATGACTGTTACTTTAGTGTTGATATCCTATTTATCTCTTGTTGAGAAATAGGTATTTGCATGTATTATGATGCTTTGAAATGATGAATTATAACCGCTACAGAAAAATGGAGTTCCTGGGTTTTAGCCATGAGGCAGAGAAATTACAATTAGGCTGTGTGAGTAATACTTCATAAACCCATTTGTCACACAGGAGAGGTGTCACATGTAATATGATTCATTGTATGTAATGTATTAGGTGAAATTTACTTAGAGAGTTTTACCCATGGGTATAAAAAAAAACTAACTTAACCCATTAACACACTAGATTTTATCTTTTAAATCTTGCTTCTGGTTCCTGGACATACACAAAGAACAGTTGGCTGTCTTTCTTGTAGCAGAGAAATCGTTCTTTATGTGAAGCAGGTGCTCCAACTAGGAAAATATCTAAATCAATTGGTCTGAATGTTTGATTAAAAGTTAGTTATTAATGGTTCTATATGAGCTAAGAAACATGAAGTAGACATTTGTTCCATGCTTTGATTTCTTAAGATCTGGTTAATGTGCCTTAATTGCATCCAAATTTCCTTTTTGGAGACTTGTGTCTCTTCCATTGAGTGTAGAAAGGTTCATCAGGGTATTTTCCCTCTAGGGAAGGCAATAGGACAAATGCACCCTCATCCCAGGATGCAGGCATCTGCCCTAAGTCCCTCCAATAAGAGACAGGTCTAAGGATACTGTCTCTCCAGCAGGCAATGAGGATGGGATGGATGGCTGACACATAGTCACCCCATGCTGGAAAGCTGACAAAACGGCCTCTGGGATCCCTGGAGTTCCCTTGGTCCCCGTCTGATCAAGTGTTGACCTCCATAAACACACAGAATTTGTGAACCTTCCTGTTATCTTTCTACCAAATTTCCAAAATGGGCTTCTAGTGCTTTCAACCCAACCCTGTACTGATGGAGACCTTCTCTCTTGGAGGGAGAGAGGGATAAAAATCTGAAATATCTGTTTCTAATTCATCTCATGGGATTTTTATTTCTTTCACAAAGAATGACCGTAAGGCAAACTTTCTAAGGGATTAGGTGTCTCATTTGCGTGTCATTTAAAAATAACCATATCGAGAAGATCACTGAGCCAAAGCTAAACTGTGTAACTTTTGGAAAGGTAAACTTTAATTTAACACAAAGTAAAATTCAATGTAAAGACCACTGTTGCATGGTTTGAATGAAAATTTGAAATAGTGGAGTCATCTTGGGTTGGTTAACATGAATGTTGATAATTTCCCTCCAATGCATTTCAGCTTTTTGTTTTGATGGAAACACAGGATTAAAACCTCAATGGAAAATGGCAGATAAGGAAAGCAATTGGAATCTCCTGGTTCTCTTTGCCAGGTGAGAATAGTCTTGGAGAAAAGTTTCTCCAAGACCCTTTATCTGGCTCAGTCATTTCTACTAGCTCTAAGTGCTGCCATCTTTATTGCCACCAACCTAATTCAGGTCACCCAGCTGATTGCCCTGCTTCCATCTTGCCCTTTTCCCTTGTTTTCCAAACCACAGGCTGGGTAATGTTTAAAAATAGAAATCTGATCCTGACTTCTTCAAAAACAACCATAACTTCCATGACTTCCCATGTCTCAGGATTCCCATCTCTCTCCCCTCTCTCTCTCATCTCTCTCAGGATAAGTTCCAAAGTCCTTCTATGGGCCTCAGGTCCCTGCTGACTTTTCATATGATGACCTCTTCATCCATCCCTCCAGCCACACCGCATCAATTTACATTGCCTTAATGTTACACAGCCTCTCACACCTCCAAATTTTCCCTCAGGCTGCTTATTCTGCCTGGAATTCTCTCCACCTCACCTCACAACTCATGACCTCATGCCCACCTCTGAAACCCATATTTTGCAAACTCTCTACTCACTCTTCCTGAAGTCAGCATTCCCTGTCCTCTCTCATGTGCTTTCCATGACCTTCCTCTGTTCTAAGCGTCATGTTTTTAAATTTGCCGAGTTCTCTTCTGAAATGTGATTGACCACTTGGCTGTATTCTTTAGGTGGGAAGTAACGGGCTTTCTCTTATTGACTGTTATATTCCTAAGACTGCCTGACCTTAACAGTTACTAAAAAAAATAAATAAATAAATACACACACATACACATACACACACACACTTGTTGTCAACCTATTACTGACTGAATACCAAGATCCAGTCTAAGGATGGGACTGAGCTACACGGTGTCTTAGTTTCCTAGGGCTGCCATAGCAGAATGCCACACTCTTGGTGGCTTAAAACTAAAGAAATTTATTGCTTCACAGTTCTGGAGCCAGACGTCTGAATCTGAGGTGTCAGCAGGGTCACACTCCCTGTGAAACTTGTAGGGGAGAATCCTTGCTTGCCTCTTTCAGCTTCTGGCAGTGGCCAGCAGTGCTTGAGCTGCCTTGGCTTGCAGCTACAGGTCTTCATTCTCTGCTCTATCTTCATATGGAGCTCTCCCCTCTGAGGGTCTCACTGTCCAAAACTTCCTCTTCTTATGAGGACACCAGTCATACTGGATCAGGACCCACCCTAATCCAGTTTGGCTTCCTCTTAATCACATCATCAAAGACCCTATTTACAAACAGGAGCCCATTCATGAGATCAGGTGTTAGGACTTGCACATTGTTTTTGGGGGACACTGTTCCATCCAGATCACAGAGCAACCACCAGTGTCTCTTCCCTCTATTTCCTCCCCATCCCCCAACCAACTTTTGAGAACTATACAGGGAAGGAAGGCTGCCTATTTACTAGATATTGTGGACAGTCGCTCAAGCAATGCAAGCTATTTGTACTAACAGTAAAAATGTTTTGATGAGCCCCATTAAAATTGCATTGATTGAGTACTCCCTACCACCACACAATCCATAAATCTGGGCACAGAATTTTGAAGACTGTAAAGCTCTTCCTAAATGTAAGGAAGTATAATTAAGAATGATGAGAATATAGGCACAGATTTCTATAACATGAGAAAGCTACCCAGGCAGTTTGCACACATTGTGGGCTCTAAAATAACTATGAGATGAATAAACCTTCCATAGCGATGCTGTTAATCGAAACATTACATAATTATTCTGAAAATCATGACACCATCTTCACAATTTTCCCACAAAAATGTATAAAATCTCTGCTTAAAAATGGAGCCAGACTGACATGTTTTATGTGAAATAATTAAGAGAATTTGAGAAGTAGTAATTTTGGTAATTACCAAATAGTGTAATTCTCTCCCAATAAAGCATATGTCAAATTACATAAAAACATCATTATGTTGCTTGCCTTTTTTTTTTTTAAGATTTCACATATGTAGCATACAAATTTAAATATTCTTGTACCTTTTCCCCATATTTTGTTTAAGAAATTTTTAAAAAATGGCTTTTAGCATGTTTCGACATTACTTCTTCCTTGGAAATTTCCAGCATTGAATATTTCTTTTGATCTCTTCCCAGTGGTTTTTCAGACAGAAATGGATTTTTTTTTTGCAGAGAAGTAGCATGGGAAGGGGATGTGGTAGGTGGCAATGCTAAGGAATTTTGCATTCTTAGGAGAATAAAACAAATACTTTTGTACATTACCTCCCTATGGATGACATTTGCTGTTATTTGTCTTCTAGAAATAGTGACTATTCTGATAAATAATCATCAATGCACTTATTCCCTGTGAAGCTCTTAAGCACACTTATTAGTCTGATCATGCTTATAATATTTTCGGTAACGTGCTATTTTTTCAATATAAAAATACCAGTACTACAGTGATATTACAAAGCGTATGATTTCACTGTTCGTGTTTTGTTTTGCTTTATTCCCCCGGGTTTTGGGAATAGTTACTGATCTACGGAAATATGGCACCTATTGATGTGAATTCAGTCGGAGCCAAGGGCCAAAAGAAAGTGAATTGCTCCAGGCAGCGGCAGTGCTTGGTGTTTGGCTTTCTTTGTCAACACTCGACTGTTTGCCTCCACATCTATTGGAAATGAGCTTCCCAACATAATCCGAACAGTTTTTTGAAAGAGAAAAAAGAAAAGAAATGAAAAGAAGTGAAAAGAATAGAAAAGAAGACCCTCCTAATATTCAGAAGGCCAATGCCCATTGGTTCAGAGTCATTAAAGTTAGAAATTGTGGATATGGTGTCTCCTCGTATGAAACGTGGGAGGTTCTCTTCTTCACACAGATGGTACTCGATGAACGACAGCTTGCTTAGTAAATACTCCGTGTCAGGAATGGGTGACTCTAAGGTGAGTCGGAACGGATTCTACACAGGTAAAAGTTATGGCTCAAAATTCAGACACTGACGAGGAAATATTTATTCTTATAAAACACTATATTTATAATGCTATGTTTCCCAGAAGAGAAGTTTTGCTATGAACAAAGAATAAATGAGACATACCCACTGTTTTATTTTGCTAAAGCAGCCAGAATGCACTATATCAGAAATGGGAGGGCTTTTAACAATGGGGATTCATTAGTTTATAAGCTTACAGTTCTGAGGCTGTGAAAATATCCAAATCGAGGCATCTATGGGCAATTCGGCAATTCTAAACTCCTCTGGCACATGGCAAGGCACACGGTGGCGTCTGCTGGTCCTTCTCTCCCGGGTCCATTGCTTTCAGCTTCTGGCTCCTCCATCTGTGGCTTTCTTTCTGACCTTTTGTGTGTTTCTCTCCGTGCTTCTATCTCTGAATTTCATCTTCTTATCAACAACTCCAGAAAGAGGATTAAGACCCACCTGGGCCATGCCTCAACTGAAATAACCTCATCAAAATAACCCACAGGAATGGATTAGCTTTAAGAACATAATCTTCTGGGGTCCAAAAAAACCTCCAAACCATCACACCCACCCTTATGGGCTCCCTCCTTTAGACAACAGTGTCCTATCTGAAATCCATGGGAATCACTGTCCCGAGGAGCCAGACTATGTCTTGAGTTACTCAGGGCCCAAGTTAATTATTGTAACAGATCCACAAATGTAGATAATTGTAAGGGACTGTGGTGATCATGGTTGCCAATCACCTAATTTTGCAGAGGAGAAAATTGGAGTCCACACTGGTTGAATGAGTTGACTGAGGTCACACAACCATCAGTGGCAGAGATTCAAACAGAACACACCCTCCATACTTCCAACTAGTGCCATTTCAGTTTTAATACGGCATATTAGTGCTGGGATTTTCACCCAGCTTTCTTTCTGTAGATGATGATGTAGAAAAGGTTTCAATGATGCCATTTGTCCTACAAATAATCATATATGTGTAAGAATGTGTGTATGTACATATGCACACAAAAATATGTATGTGTATGTCAAAGATATAAATATGCCAGTAGGACAATACTTTGCTATGCAGCAATATTAAAACAACCAATAATAAAACAAGAGGAAGTTCCCATGTTGACTCTTTGCTCCATTTGAGGTTGTTTGTTTCAACATTTTCAGCTGCCTAACGGGTCATCAGAAATATCATCATGAACATCCACATATGATGACCTAACTCCTGGTTTCATCACGTTTCTTGTTATTGGGTTTGGGAAACCAGATGCAACTTGGAAGAAAGGAAGAACAGACATTGTTGAATATGTACACTGTGGCAGACTCTTTCAAATATTATTCAATTGCATCATAATCTTAAAGTGCAAATATCATCCACATATTACGAAGCTTAAGCAGATTGATAGATGTGTGATGGAGGTACTGTAGGTCAGTGCTTTGAATTCAGTTTCTCCTCATCTTTATGAGACTGCAAAATCTTTAAGCCAGGAATAGTGAATCATTTATCCTTCTGTCTCCAAAAATAACTGATGCACTGGGCACATCAAGCACGTGATGAATCAATTAATGACCTCTGCCTTCGTTTTCCAGGGCAAATACCAGACACGGGTGGGCCTCAACAAGGGAATTTATTGGCTTGCCATTTGGGAGGCTAAATCCAAACTCAAGGTGTCAGCAAGGCCATGTTTCTCCAAAGCCTGATGTGCTCTGGGGATAGCAATCCTCCAACAGTTGGTGAGCTCTTTTGGTGGTTTCTCCCACATCTGTCTTCCACTGACTGCTTCTGAATTTCCTTTGCTTGTAAAGCATTCAGCCATACTGGATTAAGGCCCCCAACTCATTCACTTTGGGTGCTCCTTAACTAATAACAGCATTTTCAAAGATCCTATTTGCAGATGGGTTCACACCCACACAACTGGGCTTTAAGACTAGAACATGTCTTTTGTGGTAGACCTGATTCAATACCAAATAAATGCTTCTCTTAATAACATTGCTTAAAAATTGTCTTTCCAGGCTTGTTTTTCATTACATGGGAGGCAGTATGGTGTGGTATGTAGGATATACTTGGGGCTGTGGGCTTGGACCAGCTTAAAGCAGTAGTCCATTGCAATTTCTTGCTGAGTCTTCTTTCATGATTTCTGAGTCTTTTTCCATTATTTCTTGCCTTTGTTCCCAGCTCCTAGAGTGCAGCTCTTTAGGGATCCATTTCCCTGCCCTAAGAGCAACGTGATTTTCTTCAGGGGTGTGGGGTGGGGATGGGGGTAGTGGAATACTATTTTCCAAGCTCTGTAAACAATTTGGAAAGGTAAATCCAGGTGCCTCTCTCCCGCTCAGAAAGCCCAAAGGGACAGATCCTCCTGTCTTCCTTTCCTGAGCCAAGAGGCAGGGATTTGACTTCAGCTACAAAAATTCACTCTCTGCAGGATCAATTTTCTTGACTTGGTCTTGACATCCCATTCCTCTCTGAAACACTGACGCAGACCTATAAAGCACTTGTAATCCGCATCCAGTGACACCTGCCTGGAGATAGCATCTTATGTATGATCTCAGAATAGAAGAAAGCCTCCTTTCGACCGAATTTTCAAAGGCATTGTCATTTCTTTTTGAGAGGATGAAGGCATGCGAAGGTCGTGGAGCTCAGGCAAGTCCCCGGCATTGTAGCTCGCAGAACTGCTTTGATGAGCTGGTGACATGAAGGTGTGTGTGACAGCGTGGTTGCAAAACAACCTTGTACCGCAAACAGAAGAAAGATGCTTCTACGTGGGTTTGGCAGAAGCAGACTTCAAGGACCCCAAATCTGAGGCAGAGTAGCTTCGGATTGCTGGGGAGTGACTGTGGCAGGCAGAAATCAAAGTTCCTCCATGGAGAAAAGGAGTGCGACAGATTCCATTGAGCCAAGAGGAAGAGGGAAAAGGTCAAATATTCTGTTGGCAGCAGTGAGAGCAATTGGCTGAATAAAACCCAGGAAATCTAGGGGGAAATTAATAGTCCCCTGTGGGGAGCCGCTTTCCGGGTTAGGGCCTGTTGGACACGCCGCGACCTGCTCTAGAGTAGCCCCCGCCCATCGAGTGAGCCAAGATGGCGCCCGTATCCTGCTTCCGCATATGACACATGAGACCGCGGTTGCTGCTAGCCTATTGTACACGCTTACGTAGTGCCAGCATATTGGTTGTAACCATAGTATATAAGAAATTGCCCGGGCTAGCCTCGGGGAGACAGCCCATAGGGAGCCGTGCCTGACGGCCGCATAGAGGTTGTTCTCCCACGGGGTGTAGGGCCTCGCGTGGAATATGTAACAGAGAAAGTTTTCTGCCTGGCTCCAGTAAAGGGCTTTCGCTCACTGCCATTGTGTGCCTCAAGTGTCAGTTTGTCTGTGTCTCTCCCTCTTTCCCTCTGTTCTCCTTGCCGGCCGAGGACAGGACGCGTGGGACCGAGTGAGAAGGCGCCGGACAAGTGGTGGCCCGTACGGGGAGCACACATACCTTTCGCCTCGCTCCTTTTTCATCGCAGCGGACTTCCCGCGCCTGATCAGCGTGAGAAGGTGAGTGTTCCTTTTACGTGAGAGTCAGGGCCCGTGGGTTCTCAGGCGGTCCCGGGGACTCGGAAGAGCTCTCCGAGTGGTTAAAGTACAGTGCCGACTGCAAGCATGGGGCAGTCTGGAAGTTCACCTTTGTTGGCTCCTTTAAAAACCCTCCTGAAGCAGAGGGGTATTTCAGTTAAGAAAAGCTCCCTACAGAGGTTTCTCGATGATGTTGAAACTTTTGCCCCTTGGTTTCCCTCCACCGGCAGCCTCAGCCTGCCCTCTTGGCTGAAGCTTGGTCACGATATAGACCGGGCGCGTCAGACGGGCGTCTGTCTGGATCCAATTCTAGTCCCTATATGGGAGACCGTCCGCGCGGTCCTTGAGCTGGAGTCGGCTACAGGCTTAAGTCCGTCCTCCGCCTTGCAAGAAGCACGGTGCGCACTCCAAGAAACCCAGTCAGTTTCGTCAGCGGACGGCTCCTGTAAGGGCAAACCGCCGGAGTCCAGTGACTCTAGCTCAGAGTCAGATAGCGCTACTGACGAGAAGGCGGAAGCATCCCCGCTAATTGAGTGGGAGGAGCCTCCCGCCACACCCGTGCGGCCTTCCGCCCCGCCAGTGTTTGCCGCTGCACCCCCAGGGACACCCCAGCTCCCAACTAACGCCCTGGGCGGTCCCACCAAAGGACCTTGCAGAGAGCTCCCTCTAGTGGCCATGCCCTGTAAATGTAATTATCCTTTGCTGCCAGACCCGGAAACCCCGATGGGTCGGTCAGGGGAGGGGCAACCCTTGCCGCACCCCCCGCCCGAGTATACAGGCCCTCAGGACCCTTTGCCATTAGGTAGTGGTGGGAGACATTTCTGGAAATGGGTCCCCTCTTTCACCTTTAGGCCTTTCGGTATACTAGGTGGGTACCAACCACTTGAGCCAGAACCACCCCCAGAAATGTACCCGGTTATTATTAACCACCAAGGCAACAATCAATATGAAGCATATGATTACAAACTTTTGAAGGAGCTAAGGCAGGCCGTCCATCAGTACGGCCCCAATGCCCCTTATACCCTGAACATGGTTGAAAACCTCTCCGCCCTAAATCATACGCCTGCAGATATCGTTCAGTTAGCCCGTGCTTGTTTGCCACCAGGCCGATTTATAGATTGGAAAGCGTGGTTTGAGGAGTTAGCTGAGGAACAAGCGGCTAGGAACGCAGCGGGAAGACATGGCGCGTGGAATACAGACATGCTGTTAGGAAGGGGAGCCCATGCCCAAAATCAAACGCGGTTCCCTCAAGAGGTCTATGCCCAAATCTTCCGTTGTTTTGTGGGAGCTTGGAAAAAGCTGACAGGTGAGGGAGAGGCTCAAGCATCGCTCAGTAATATTCATCAGGGCCCCACAGAACCTTTTGTGGACTTTGTAGCTAAAATGCAGACTGCAGCCGAGAGAATTTTCTCAGATCCAGGGGTGGCAGAGACTGTAGTTAAACAAATGATATTTGAACAGTGTAATAAAGAATGTAAAGTTATTCTAGCACAAAACAGAGGAAAACAGCTGACGGACTGGGTTCGGCTTTGCAGAGATGCTGGCAGCCCGTTAACTAATGCAGGTTTAGCTGCCATGCTAGCCAACTCCTTACAAGTGTCTGCAAAGAAATCTAAAGAACTAGAAATGAAGCCCAGAGGATGTTATCATTGTGGCCAGCTGGGACATGTTAAGAGGAACTGTCCCAATAAAGGTCAACCACCTGCCACTCCACAGTTTGGTAGACCATATGCAGCAACCAGGCTATGTGGCCGTTGCCACAAGGGACCTCATCGCGCAGAAGACTGTAGGTCAGCCTTCGATGCGCAAGGTGTGCGCCTTTCTGGCCGTCCTGAACAGGACCCAAAAAACGGGCAGGGGGGGTCCACCCTTTCGGTGGGCCCCCCTGCATGCCATCCGACGACACAAAGTCCGCCCAAATTCGCGCATCCCCTGGGTCAGCGGGACTGGACCTCTGTGCCACCTCCAGACTCGTACTGACCCCCTCCATGGGTGTCCAGTTGGTAGGGACCTCCTTTAAAGGGCCCTTGCCAGCAAAGACTGTTGGGCTCATAATTGGGAGAGCATCCACAGCCCTGAAAGGACTAAGTGTCATACCAGGTGTTGTGGATTCAGATTTCACAGGTTACGTCCAGATTATGGTACAATCTCAGCAAGGTACGCTGGTCATTGCAAAAGGTGACAAGCTGGCACAGCTCTTGCTCCTACCCAGCTTGCATACACTCTTTCAGAGTAGACCCAGACAGAGAGGAGATAAGGGATTTGGGTCTTCAGGGGAAGTTTTTGAGGGCCTCCATATGTCTCTGGAGTCTCGACCCATGCTGACTATCAAGGTACAAGGAAGATCTTTCCTAGGCTTGCTAGACACCGGGGCCGATCGGTCAATTATAAGACAACAGGACTGGCCCTCCACCTGGCCGACGTGCAAGGCGGAAGATACCATCAGAGGAATAGGCCAGGTTTCGGCACCCATGTTGAGTGCCGCTGCCCTTCATTGGGCAGACGAAGAAGGACACCAAGGTAGTTTTCAGCCTTATGTATTAGCCCTGCCTGTGTCTTTGTGGGGAAGAGACATTCTGACCAAAATGGACATTACTTTAATTAGCGGCTACTCCCCAACCTCTAAGCGACTGCTAAAAGAAATGGGGTATACCCCCGGCAAGGGTTTAGGAGCTTCACTGCACGGACGTGCGGAGCCTATACAAGCTGCCCCCAAGTCTGACAGACGAGGCTTGGGTTTTTCATAGGGGCCACTGAGGAGAGATTCCCACCCACACCTATAAAACTAAAATGGAAAACCGAGGCTCCGGTGTGGGTGCCTCAGTGGCCCTTGCCACAGGAAAAACTTGCAGCGTTGCACGCCCTAGTATCAGAACAACTAGAAAAGGGCCATATCGCCCCTTCCACGTCACCGTGGAACACCCCTATATTCGTAATAAGAAAGAAATCTGGTAAATGGAGACTGCTACATGATCTAAGAGCTATTAACGATTGCATGGAGCCTTTAGGGCCCGTTCAGATGGGACTGCCCCTCCTCTCGGCATTACCGGAGCACTGGTCGATTTTCATCGTAGATCTGAAAGATTGCTTCTTTTCTATTCCGCTCCACCCTGAAGACACCCCTAAGTTTGCCTTTACTGTGCCCTCTAGTAATCAAGAGGAGCCCTGTCAACGCTTTGAATGGACAGTCCTGCCCCAAGGCATGGCTAATAGTCCTACCATGTGTCAGTTGTATGTCGCTGCACAGTTGGCCGATACCCGGCAGCAATTCCCCAAAGTAAGGATCCTTCACTACATGGATGATATCTTGCTGACTCATGAAAGCCCAGATCTCCTTAACGCTGCACTATCACATTTGGTTCTTACACTTAGAGAGGTCAATCTCGAAATAGCCCCGGAGAAGATCCAGATGACCGAGATTGTCACCTTCCTGGGAGCGAAACTTACGTCTACTCAAGTCTCCCCCCAAAAGATGTCTCTCAGGTTAGATAACCTGAACACCCTCAATGACCTACAAAAGCTCATGGGAGACATAAATTGGATTCGCCCATACCTGAAGCTACCCAATGCCGAATTAAAACCCTTGTTTGACTTGCTTAAAGGGGATCCGGACTTAGCTTCGCCCCGGTCCTTCACCCCTGAAGCGAGGCAAGCACTACGCCAAGTAGAACAGGCACTCAGTAGTGCCACGTTAAAAAGAGTAAACCCTGATAAGCCTTTCGAAGCTTGCCTGCTGCCGACGGTGTCACAGCCCACGGCGGTGCTGTGGCAACAGGGGCCGTTACTCTGGATCCACCCCGGAGTTTCTCCAAAAAAGATTTTAGAGCATTACCCTACCGCAGTTGCAGATCTGGCCCTGGAGGCCATCAAGAAGGCCATCCAACATTTTGGCCAACCACCAAAAAACCTTAGAGTACCCTACTCTCTCCCACAAATTGAGGTGCTTACCGGATGCATAGATCAGTGGGCTGTTCTCCGATGCACCTTTTCGGGATGTATTAATAACCAATATCCCAAAGACCCCCTCTTACAGTTTGTCACCCAACATCCGGTAATCTTTCCCAAAGTGACTTCGTCTAGGCCACTAGCGAACGCCCTCACCGTGTACACGGATGGCTCCAGCTCCGGTACAGGGGCGTATTGTGTGGAGGGGGACACTCCTAAAACAGTGCTCTTCCAACCACAAAAGCCTCAATGGGTAGAACTGCAGGTTATCATTGCAGTCCTGGAAAGCCTTTCCGAGCCCTTAAATGTCGTCTCGGATTCTGCTTATGTTGTGAACTCTGTACAAATTTTAGAAACGGTGGGCATTGTTAAACATTCCTCTACAGTAAGGACGTTCTTTGCCAAACTACAGGAGGTTATATGGACCAGGCAACACCCTTTTTACATAACCCATATTAGAGCCCACACAGGTTTGCCTGGCCCTATGGCCCAGGGGAACCATAGCGCAGATGTAGCCACTCGACAGCTGCACATCTTTCCGACGCTGGTACCGTATCAACAAGCCCGAGAATTCCATGCCAAGTTTCACATCAATGCAGGTACCCTAGCTAAGCGGTTCAGCATACCACGTGCAGCTGCTCGAGATATTGTCCGAGCCTGCAACAATTGTGCAGAGCAGAGAGCAGTCCCCTCGGTTGGGGTCAACCCTAGGGGTCTCACCCCAGGGGATACTTGGCAGATGGATGTCACTCATCATTCAGAGTATGGTAAGATCAAGTACTTACATGTGTCGGTGGACACATGCTCCCAAGTTTTATTTGCCTCTGCTGAACCAGGAGAAAGAGTCTCCCACGTCATTGCACACTGCCTTGCTGCATGGGCAGCTTGGGGTAAGCCAAAGACGTTAAAGACGGATAACGGGCCTGCCTACACTAGTAAATCCTTCCAAAAATTTTGTGACAACATGGATGTCCAATTAAAACATGGCATCCCCTATAACCCTCAGGGGCAAGGAATCATTGAAAGAGCGCACAGATCTCTCAAAGACTTGCTTAAAAAACAGAAAGAGGGTATAGGCCACGGCCTGTCCCCAAAAGCTCGACTGTCTGTAGCCTTGCTCACATATAATTTTTTAAACGAAAATTCACAAGGAATGACACCTGCCCTTCAACACACCACCCCGAGTCCTCCACATAGAGGTCTAGTCCGGTGGAAGGATGTCCTGTCAGGACAATGGCAAGGCCCTGACCCCGTGCTCAGCTGGGCCAGAGGCTCTGTTTGTGTCTTCCCACAGGAACCAGGACGTCAACCGGTGTGGGTTCCGGAGAGATTGGTGAGAACCGTATCAACGCCCGAGAGCGTTGAGAGGCTGCAGCCTGACGCAAGAGACCCAACCTTCAACGCTGGGGACGATCAGCAAGATGACCAGCAGGATGATGAGAATGATCCTGACCGCCTCCCCGTCGTCCAGGGGGAGGACCGGTGATCCCAACCCTCACCCAGACATAGCTTTCCTTCTAATGGTCATGCTTACCCTCGCCTTTTCTACCCAGGCTGTCTACCAACCCCATTCCCCCCACCAGCCTTGGAAGTGGACCCTTGCGCGTTGGGAAGACTCCAAAATAATTCTTTGCAATACCACAGCAGGACCCCCCTCCTTTGTTTTTAATGCCACTGATCTGTTCCCCCCTCCTAATCCAAAACCTATGGGTTATCCAGGCAGCCTAAATACACAAAATTATTATATGTGTCCAGCTTCAAATCCTGGAAAATCATACTGCAATTCCCCCTATGAGTACTACTGTGCATACTGGGGGTGTGAAACATTAGCCACTGGCTGGAAACCTTCTGTCCCTGACAAATTTCTAAATCTTACAGTAATCCCTTATACTTGCCTAAACTCAGGCAATCGCTATTACGACAGGTACCTTTGTCCTAAAAGGCTAATGCTCACCGTACAAAACCCTACCGATACGTCTTGGCTCATGGGTCGAACCTGGGGTTTCCGAATTTATCTAGCGGGGTCCGATCCGGGATCCCTTGTTCTCATAAAAAAGGAAGCAGCTCAACATTCATCTTCGGGCATTGGCCCCAATAAAGTCATTAACCCCCTTTTTCCACAGCTCTCCAGCCGCACCTCAGCTCCAACCAGCCGCACCTCAGCTGCAAACAACGCATCGCCAACCTTACCACCCCAGCCTTCTCCACCCCCTTCTCGTTACTCCTCTCCCCTCTTCAGCCTTATCCAAGCAACCTTCACCTCACTAAATGTCTCCAACCCCAATCTCACCTCCTCTTGTTGGCTTTGCTTTTCCACTTCTTCTTCCCTGTATGAGCCAGTCGCCTCCAACCTTTCTTTCTCAGAAAACACAGAGGACAGCCCTTCGGAGTGTAATTGGAATACCTCTACTGTCCCCCTAACCTTTCATTCGGTCTCTTTTACAGGAAAGTGCATCCGCCCTCGTTCAAGTAACTCTCCCAATCTCACAGCTTGTGCCATCTACTCGTCTCCCAACAGCTCCGCCAAGTTTCTTATTCCCCACAACTCCTCCCAATGGCTCTGCTCCTCTACAGGACTCACCCCCTGCCTTAACGTGCAGACCCTCAACACAACTCAGGAAACTTGCCTCCTAATTGTTCTTATCCCTAGGGTCCTATACCACAGCGAGGAAGATTTCTTCCTCCGCCTGGAAAGAACTGCAGCTCCTGCCACCCTGCAAAAGCGAGAACCCATCACCGCTCTCACAATTGCTTCCCTCCTAGGTCTCGCGGGCGCTGGCACCGGAATCGCTGCACTAGCCAGCCAGGGCTCCGCCCTAACTCACCTCCGGGCGGCTGTCGACGAGGACATCCGTCTCCTACAAGACGCTATTTCTCATCTTAAAAATTCTGTCAACTCCCTCTCTGAGGTGGTGCTCCAAAACCGCCGAGGTCTCGACCTTCTTCTTCTCAAAGAGGGAGGCCTCTGTGCCGCCCTGGGAGAAGAGTGTTGTGTGTATGCCAATACCACAGGCCTCGCAGAGAACAGTCTAAAGAAGGTCCGAGAAGGACTGGAAAAGCGTAAAAGAGATCGTGAGGCTACCAGTTATTGGTCCAGTTTCTTCACTCCCATCCTCCCATATATCCTTCCTTTTCTTGGCCCCCTAATAATAATTATTCTAGCTCTCGCTTTCGGACCATGCATCATTCGCAGAATCGTCCAACTTGTAAGAAAACAGACAGATGCTATTTTTTACCAACAACTCGCCACCTCTGATGCTCTCTCCTCCGAGATGACAACCAATCCTCCGCGACCTCGTCGCCATCGATCAACCCGCCGACCACGAGGCCTTTCTCGATCGCCAAAACACCGCACCAATCTCGAACTCCGGCTTCTCTGAACCTTTGGACTTTGAACCTCTCTCCTTCGCTTAGCCTGCAGCAGCAAAGCCATGGACAATCACCTGAGCGCCTTGCCAGCGTTGAGCCCCCACCTTGCTGAACTACAGTTAACCCCTTTTACTCCCCCTCACATGGACAGCCAGCCCTGGACTGATCCATCCCCGTCCCGGTCACTCGGGGTGGGGCACTCTGGGGTCGGGTTCGCGGCAAAGTCCATGGCCATATCCCGGGTATAGCATGTGGCTCCAGTAGTCTCAAATTTTGTCTCAGGCGAGTCTCGTAGGCGGGGACCCGGTCGCGGCCGCACGGGGCTCTGGCCATTGCACAGAGACGCCTAGTGACGCCTTTGACGCTGGTTGCCACTCCCCTGCCCCAGCCGTCTTTCCCCAGTTACGAGGCGAAGTACCGTTGGGAGAGTCACGTTGTTTCCAGCTCACGGGCTCTCCGGTCTCTATATGAGGTAAGCATTCTGGTCGGTGCCAGAGGTCCCGCCGTAAAATGGCAGGGGCCTAGTCCAGACTCCCCAAAGCACCAAAACATGTAGTGGGTCATTCAAGCCCACGGGAGTACACTCATCAATGGAGACACTGGGTTGAAATATATAAAAAAGGGGGAGATGTGGGGAGCCGCTTTCCGGGTTAGGGCCTGTTGGACACGCCGCGACCTGCTCTAGAGTAGCCCCCGCCCATCGAGTGAGCCAAGATGGCGCCCGTATCCTGCTTCCGCATATGACACATGAGACCGCGGTTGCTGCTAGCCTATTGTACACGCTTACGTAGTGCCAGCATATTGGTTGTAACCATAGTATATAAGAAATTGCCCGGGCTAGCCTCGGGGAGACAGCCCATAGGGAGCCGTGCCTGACGGCCGCATAGAGGTTGTTCTCCCACGGGGTGTAGGGCCTCGCGTGGAATATGTAACAGAGAAAGTTTTCTGCCTGGCTCCAGTAAAGGGCTTTCGCTCACTGCCATTGTGTGCCTCAAGTGTCAGTTTGT
This sequence comes from Choloepus didactylus, assembly GCF_015220235.1. NCBI lineage: Eukaryota > Metazoa > Chordata > Mammalia > Pilosa > Megalonychidae > Choloepus > Choloepus didactylus. The sequence continues at coordinate 1,856,575 of NC_051334.1, read as the reverse complement.
CTGTGTCTCTCCCTCTTTCCCTCTGTTCTCCTTGCCGGCCGAGGACAGGACGCGTGGGACCGAGTGAGAAGGCGCCGGACAGTCCCCTGTGTTTTATATATATATATCTCCAATATAAGAAGGAAAGTAGTCAATTCAATGAATATTTGAGCATTTATTTAGTATTAGGAATGGTGCTAGGAGCTGGTGCTGCAGTTACCAAGAGAAATAAGACATTGCAGCAGACTTTGTTGGGGTCGGGCCCAGAACCTCTCAGCCCACCTGGGAGGTCACCATGGCTTTAGGCACAGACCTTGCAATGATCACCCAAATTTGGGTATTTAAGGGGGTGCGCCAAGTTCCATACAGCATACTCATTAGAGTATTAGTGTCCTCTTAAAGGCAAATGCTACAGTGCAGAATGAGAGCAACAGAGAGTGGGGGTGGGGGGAGCAAGGCGCACACTGGAAATCCAGAAGTCACACCAGGCATCAGCTTTCTGAGGTGCTTGTTCACACATGGACTGTGCTCTGTTTTGGAATTGAAACCCCAAGGTCTCTGCAAAGAATCTTGACTTTTTTCCAGAGAAAGAGCTCAAAGCATAAGTTTTTAGTAGGATTTTATGCTCCTCTGACCAGGCAAAGAAGCCAGGCTATCTCCCCCTTTGGCCAATTGCAAACCCTCAGTGAAGACACAGAGCCTGAGGGTGGCCAAGGGGGGTCTGGACTTTAAACAGCACATCATTATTTCCACCTCTTTTAGCTTAGCCAAGAGTCAGAAACCATGTATTCAGGCCTCCCCAGACATACAGATCCAGCTTTTCTCATCCAGCAGTAATTCAACTCCATTTCCGTGGTTATGAGTGTGAGGAGAGGAGATGACCTCGAATGCCCGTGTCCCTCTCTGCAGGAGGCCTTCTCTCTCAGCTGGGCAGGACCCTGCTAGAGTCATGGACAGAGCAGTCTGGAAATGGGGGGAGGTGGCACCCCAGCCACTGCCCTTACTCATGGAGGGATGGGAGTGTGTGTATAAATGCCCCCCCCAAGTGGGGCAATTCTGATGGCTGCTATCATATCCTTGCTGATGACCAGTGGGATGGAAACCCAGTTTCCACAGGGGTAGCCTCTCATGAATGTATTCTTTATGGGTGTGGAGGCAGAACTCTAATATGGCCTGGTGTGCACATCCTGGATAACCCCCTCCCCTTGAGTGTGGACAGGAGAGAATAGGATGGGATGTCATTCCTGTGGCCAGGTTACTAATTTGTTGACTTTGAGTTTATCAAAAGGGAGATTATAAAAGGCTGGCCTGACCTAATCAGAGGAGCCCTTAAAAGACAGTGAAGCACCAAAGACATAGGGTCCTGCTGGACTGCAAGAAAGCAAACAGTGACGTTGCTAGGAACTGAGAGCAGAGCCCAGCTGACAGCCAGCAAGAAAGCCACAATCTCAAGGAACTGCACTCTGCCAACAACTGCATGAGCTGGAAAGAGAACCCTGAGCACCAATGAGAACACCTCAGTTGTAGCATGGTGAGATTCCAGGCAGAGAATCTGACTAAACTGTATCTGGACCCCCGACCCACAGAAAGACTGAGATAAGAAATGTGTAGTTGTTGCAAGTCACTCTGATTGTGGTAATTTGTTACGCAGCAGAACTAACTAATACACCTGGCTTTGTTCACCTATCTCAGTTTCCCACTTCCTTATCATGTTTCATAGGAACATCTCTCAAAAAAACTGCTTGTTCTAAAATTTTTTGTCTCAGCCTCTGCTTTTGGGCAATTCCAATATGGAGAAACATGGTTCTCATAAAGTATAAAATCTAGTTGGTTAAATAGAAAGTAATTGAGCTGAAATACATGATAATATTCTTCCTACCCTTATTGAAGGGCAAATGAAATAAAACATGGTCTTTCTTGAGGTGAAATATTCCTAACAGTGCTAACTGGGACTTTTATCTAATTCCATTTAGGAATCAGTTTGTTCCCAAAGAAAATAATGGGTGAATATAAACTTAAATTACCATATGAAGAAATTCTGGGAGATGATAGAAATAATTTTATGCCCATAAATTGATCAGCAAGATGTTAATGGGAGAATTTTTAAGGCTCTTTCTATGGAAATTTTAAAGAATACAAATAAAAATTGTAATATTGGAGTTTGGGGAATGGCAAATCTTGAGTGAAGGAAATGGACCTTCCTAAGGGGGTAACTGGCTTTGATTTTAACAGTTGGGGAGAATCTCCATCAGAATGTTTATATATATAGTTTTATTAACATCTCATTCCAAATACTTAATTGATGAATACAAATGCTTATTCCAAATATAGAGTGTGCTGGTTTGAGTGTGTTGTGTCCCCCAAAATGCCATTGTCTATGGTGTGATCCTGTGTGGGCAGATGTATCAGTGTTGATTAGATTTTAATTCTTTGAGTGTTTCCATGGAGATGCACCCCACCCAACAGTGGGTGATGACTCTGATTGGATGGTTTCCATGGAGGTGAGGCCCCACCCATTCAGCTTGGGCCTTGATTAGTTCACTGGAGCACTATATAAGCTCAGAAAGAAGGAGCAAGCTTGCTACAGCCAAGAGGGACACTTTGAAGAATGCACAGAAGCTGAGAGAGTAGTTGCAGATGAGAGACAATTTGAAGACAGATGTTGAAAACAGACTCTGGCTCCGGAGAAGCTAAGAGAGGACAAACACCCCAAGAGCAACTAAGAGTGACATTTTTGAGGAACTGCAGCCTAGAGAGAAACGTCTTGGGAGAAAGCCATTTTGAAACCAGAACTTTGGAGCAGACACCAGCCACGTGCCTTCTCAGTTAGCAGAGGTTTTCCAGACACCACTGGCCATCCTCCAGTGAAGGTTCCCTTTATTGATGGAAATTTTATGGCCTTAAGACTGTAACTGTGTAACCAAATAAACCCCCTTTATAAAATCCAATCCATTTCTGGTGTTTTGCATTCCGGCATGCCGCATTAGCAAACTAGAACACAGAGGCTAATTCAATCCTTATCGAGAATGTTATAGGAAAGTTTCTTTTCATGCAGTAAAGAATTGTGTAGAAAATCCTTTGGGCTCTTTTCACCTGTGGGTTATTCTGGTTCTGATAATTTTCTAACAATGCACAGTGTTAGAGCAATTTTTCACTCTGGTTATACAATTAACATTCACACTTTACAGAAAGCTTTTTCTTCATTTTCTTGCGCACTGATTTACCATGAATGGTGGGTGATTTACATTCATCTATATCTTCAGTTTATTTCTACATGGCTATGAACAGCTTCATTTTGAATTTCTCGTATAAGAGGCCATAATCCAATCCCTCCCCTGACCCCACCCTTCCCCCCACCAGTCTTTCAAAACTACGTCCTAGGAGAGGCTGGAGTTGCAAAGGGTTTCCCACTTGGAATCTCAATCTCCCTAACAGCCATTCTTTAGACTTGAGCTGGTCTCCATCATGCAGAACTACAGACCATGAGAAGATACAGAAAACAGAGGAGAACATCACAACTTCCCCTCTTTGTGACCTCCCAAACTTCCCCTCTGTCCTGTTTCATGTACCACGTGGCTTGGTCACATTTATAAAAACATGCCTGATAATCTCAGATGCTAATAATGTAAAAAAGCACTGAACTTCCAGTTTGAAGGACATTACAGATTCTAATATTATTTTTAAAAATAATCAGATACCTGGGGGTACAAGGATGAAATTATTGAATTTTCTTTTTGCCCCCATGTGGTTGACAACAAAAAGTTTGGATGACTTGTTAAACTGTAATTTGAAAGCTATCATCTTTTTTTGTATATATGTTATATTTCACAATAAGGAAATAACTGAAACTATGGTACTATAACTCATAACAACTTTGGGAATTTCCTATATAACTACCTGTTAGAGCATACTTTGAAAGATAATACCTTATATATATATATATGTTATATTTCACAATAAGGAAATAACTGAAACTGTGGAACTGTAATCTATAATATTCTTTGAAATTTGTTCTCTAACTGCCTGTTAAATTTCACTTGGAAAGTTATCATTTCTATGTATATATGTTATATTCTACAATAAAAAACAATATGAGTGACAAAAAAGTTTGGGTGAAAGGCAAGCTTATTTTCAGCTTTGTGCCATTCATCATCTGTTCTCGCCCTGGGGTTCTGCGGGGAGTCATCCTATTTTTTTCCATGGAACAGAAACAAATAAGAAACAATTCAATCTTCCTGGTTTGCCAATCACCTGCTAATTTCTTCCCGTCTTTTGGATGATGACGATTAAAGCTTTCAGGTGCCCTTTGCATCACCCTGGAACCAAAGTTTTAATTTTCAAGGACAGTCAAGGTTAATAGGAATTGAACAGCCTCACAGGCTTTTGCCCATCTTTAATTTGGAATCCAGCCCTTCATCAAGAGCTGGGAAAGAAGTATTGGCATCACTCGGTGTGAGCAGGAGGGTGTCTCTCTTCTCCTCTTTGTCGTCTTTCTGTTAGGTCTCACCTTGTCGTGCACTCAAGGAGCTGAGAAGCCGTTTGGGGAGAAGGGATGAGAAGTCTGCTATTCTGGGCACAGCCTGTTATTTATAGAGAGCTCCTGTCCATGGATCACATGCCCTGGGAGTCCTGGGATAAATATTCTGTAGGATCACACATCAGCCTCAGAATCAGAACCAAAAGGAAAAACCACAATAGATTAGGACCTGAGCATGAACAGTAAAGCTGGTTGTCTTCTCTGGAGCCTTCTAACTAATTGTGCTAACTGCAAAATACCCAGGTCTTTTGTTCATTTAATTGCATATTGTTCTCCACCTCCAACTTAATAAGCTCAGTCGAGTTCATCTGAGTTGCCTTTTATCCTGTGGGTAATTTTTTTTTTTTTTTTTTTAGCAGCAGGTTGGGAGGATATTGAGTGATTCCCCTTCCCTGCTGCATTGCTTTCTGGGAGCTGGGACACCAGGATGCTGGGTGCCTGTCCATCAAAGTGACAGAGGCACAAAAGGCTCGCTCGGGGGCTGCCTGCCAAGCCCAAGGAGGCAGTCTCACTACTGAGCTTGCATTCAGGCTAGATTATCTCCGCTTCTGGGTCCACTGTTGTACGCCAAAGAAATGTTTACAGAAGGTGGCAAGATCCTGCCGGCGGCAGTGGAAGGTGGTGACGGTTGCACAAAAGCAGAGAGAGCTGATGAGAGTGTCGGCTGAGAAGAAGGGATTGAGCTTGATCCGGGCAAAGGGGGTGAAGTAACTGCCCGTTTCATCTCTAATGGGTATTGATTTAAGTCAACCGAGATAATGCACATGCGCACACGTAGGTATCACCAAGATGGATGAATGGGCGAGAAACTCCTGACATTTGCCTGCCTTCCTGAAAGTGGATACCAAAGAAAACATGATAATCACAGTGATTATGGTAAAGCTTGGTGCATATGTAGTGATTTTCTTTAGAGGATCAAAAATAATGGAAATTCTGTGTCCTCTCCTCACCTCGGCTGAGAGGGAGCATATTACTGTATTTCTCAGTATGATAGTTGTCCCCTCCACAATACTCTAGCTTAAGAGCTTTATTTGTCATCATGCTGGGCAGCTGTTTTGACCTTGAAAATGTTCACTGGACCTTAAAGTTCAGCCTATGATTTCCCTACAAGGATGCAGGTAGGTGTGTGGTTAGATGACAAAATCACTACCCTCTATTCACTCATTCCTTCATGCACCCATCCATTCAATATTTTCTGAGCACATGCTACTAATAAATCAAACCTATTTATTGAGGTTCTACTAAGTGTAGACATTTGCAAAGGTGACAACTTCCTGCAAGACAAAGAATAGGATACTGTGGGAAAGTGAAGCAGAGTGGCCTGATTCACGCTGGGATGTGAGAGAGACATCCCCAGAGTGTGACCTTAGACAGAAACCCAAAGCATGTACAGGAGCAGATGAAAGGAGAGGAAGGGAAGAACATTCTAGATGGAGGTGACAGCATACTGAGGGCCTTTAAACAGCTAGTCATCAGTATAGGCTAAGTGATGCTGCTAAAAAAATAATCCATAAAATATTGGTGGTCAACACCACAGAAGACTTCACGCCTTATTCATGTCAGAGTCTGATACAGGTTGAGGGTGGGGGGTCTCCCTGTGCCTTAGGGCTCTGTTCTCTGGACCACGAGACCACCTCGCAGGGGAAGAAAGAGAGAAGTATTGGCTACTCACCTGGAAATGAGATATGACCCCTGTGCTCACAACTCATCAGGCATAACTAGTTACTAGTCACGGAGCTCCCTACCTGCAAGGCAGCTGGGAAGTATAGGAAAGCATGCAATGTTTGCTGAGCTAACTGTCCAAGCTATACTAATTACATCTACTACAAGCAAGGAATGACTGGGGCAAAGCCATAGGGAGAGAATTGCATAAAATGAGTTTGGAAAGATAGAGACCAGGCCATGCAGTGCTTTTAAGCCATTTTGAGGGATATTTTAAGGGTGATGGGAAGACAGTGGAGAAGTAGGGATTGGATTTATGGGCTTACAAATATGATAGGTGAGAAGTGTGGTGGCTTGGAGTTATAGTAAAACATGTTCTTAATCCATTTTTGTGGATGTGAACGCATTGTAAATAGGACCTTTTGATGAGGTTATTTCAGTTAAGGTGTGGCCCAGTGGAATCAGGATGGGTCCTAATTCTATATCGGAGGTCTTCTAGAGAAGGCCACAGAGAGAAGCCAAGGGAGCAGCCAGAAGCTACAAGTCAAGGAAACACCGAAGGGAAAGGAGAAGATGCCAGCACGTGCCTTGCCATGTGATAGAAAAGCCAGGGAACACTAAGACTGATGGTCAGCTGGAAGACACTGACCACAAGGCCAGATCTGGCCAGAGGATGGAGAAGTGAGAGCAGGGTGATGTTCAAGCAATTGACAGTGGATCTGAATGGATCTGAGATGGCCACTGCTGGAGAAAAACAATACACTGTACCTGTGTATACCTGCTGATCAATTCTGTTCATGAGTCTTTCACACACCAGCTGACATGGATGCAGTGTTTGCTGAGGGTTCAGAGGTAAGGAGAGTACCTTGGGAAACACTGATGTTTATTGTGCCTACTATGTGTCAATATGCACTAAAGAATTAACTCAGCAGGACTGGGTTGTCCTAAACCTGCTCTTAGAAAGGAGAGTTTTAGTCTTTGACTGCCTTCTGGGTGAGAGTCCTTGAAATATCCTGCCATGCCTTGAAATATCCTAAGTCCTTGAAATATCCTGCCATGTCCTTAAAATATGTAAGTCCTTGAAATATCCTTCCATGCCTAAGTGACCCTTTCCCGATAAAAACCTGCACACCAAGGCTGTAGTGAACATCTCTGGTTGGCACTACTTTGTGTGTGCTGTCACTTATAGTTATTGGAAGAAGGAAGTGCTGTCAACACATCTTGACCAGAAGAGGACAACTGGAAGCTCCTGTTTGGAGCTCTTTGGGACCCTCCCGTACGTATCTTTTTCCTTTGCTGACTCTAATCTGTTCTCCTTCACTATAATAAACTGTAAGTGTGAGAATAACAGCGTTTCTGAGTTCTGGGACCTTATGGCGAATCATGGAACCTGAGAGATATCTTTGGAGATTCCCATTAACAATCAGACACCGTGTTACACACTTCAGATACAACCCCATTCTCCTCTGGCTTCTACACGTATTTCAGTCTCTCAGTCATTCAGTCTCCTTCTTAAATCTCTCCCACTCAATGAAATTTTCCTGGCCTCCTTTGAACTATCAAGCCCTTTTCATCTGGAAAAAAATACTCCCCCTAATTTTGATAGTATGGCTACCATCAGTGACATTAGTAACAATCATTCTGTTGCAGGCAGGAAAAGACAGAATCAACACAGCAGTGGGTGTTGGGGTGAATGGGACTGAGCTACAGTGAAGGCGAGGTGGGGGGGGGGATAGATATCTGGGTACCAGTCTACAGAGGTGCAGCAAAATCACCAGGTGCAGTGTTTCGTTCAATTTCAAGTTTGCACTGAATTGCTGAATTTAGATCTGTTGAACGATGAACACACACATGCACCCAGTTTGGCTAGGCATTGAATCATCTCCAGACAAATCCTCAAGCAGGGATGGAGTGTGGACACACACACATTTCTTTATCCCTGATGCCACTTACCCAAACAGCACTAGTTTGAATAAACTCAGCATCCTTTAAATGTGGGCAGCCACTATCTGGTTAGCCACAATCACACTAAGCCCTGATTGTAAACATCCAAGAGATCTGGTCATTAAAGTTTCTTGCTTCTGTCTTCTATACTGCACATCTATGAGTTTACAGGCCCTGAAATAAAAGACACTTCATGGTTTCTGTAGATGGTTTATAGTTCCTCATCCTAAAAAACTACAGAAGAACAAGGACAAGGAGGACAAGGAGGAGCAAAAGTTCAAGTAGAAGAAGAAAAAGGAGGAGGAGGAGGAAGAAGAAGAAACACAGAAAAGAAAAATAAAACAAAAACCTGGTGACAATACTTAGCCTCTGTGTTTAAGGAAGTTCTGGTTGAGCCTGGAACCTTTTGGCCATGTTGTATGATGTTCTCACTCCTTGACTACTCAAGGACTATCTACTTACAGTTTTAGGACCCTTACCACTGAGCCTAAATTTTTCTTCTCTAATTCCCTGAGTCATGAGGTTTTATGAATGAATTTAAACACAACAGTCCATCAATGGACTGCTTGGTTCAAAAGCCAAATCCAACGTGCTGCTCATTTCTGCAAATAAGATTTTATTGGCATACAGCCAGCCCCTTTAAGTATTGTTTAAGGCTGCTTTCTTGCTGCAATGGTTGGGAAGAAATAATTGGGAAGAAACTCTAAGACCCGCAAAGCCTAAAATTATGCACTATCTGGCCCTTTACAGAAAATGTTTGCTGATGCCTGCATGAGGGAATCAGAAATTTTCTGGGGGAAAAAGTGTGGTCAGTTTCCTCATTTCTATCATTCTCTGAATATTACTGTTTAGTATTTTCATGGGCAATATGATCATGGTTTAATAAACAAATAATGGAGAGAAAATTGCAATCTGTTCATGGGGGCTAAGGAATAGAAAGAAAGAACCAGGCCAAAGAAGAGTAATGAAATCTCCAAGAAAAAAATATCTACTTCCATAAAGATAAATCTCTTTCCTACCTGTGAATTGGCTATTGGGACAGCTAAATGTCAGAAGCTTCTCCTCTTTTCAGATGTGTCTGTTGTCTACAGAATTTATTTCAGTGTTGCAACTCCAATTTTGTTCTCCAGAATTTTTTCTCTGTGATATGAAATTAATTACATCTAACATCTTTGATGTTATAATGGTTAATATTATTGTTTTAATTGTATCTACTTATACCTTATGAGCCTTTAGAATTGAAGAAAAAAATATATTCTACTCTGAAAACATGGATATATATTCTACTAGAAGATAGATGTTAATACTCTGTATATAGAGCAGCAACTTAAAAATGATTTAATTTCTTTCAAAAACGTGATTGTGAAAGATAAATTTTAACACAACTAGCTAGCCCCTATCCAAGACTGGCCTGCTATGTTCTATCCATATATTTCTGGGACACACACAGCTTGAAAAGATGTGTGTACTTATGCTGTCAGACCTACAAATTTTAGTAACCGGACCTACCACCAATTAGTTAAGAGGTAGTGAATACATTTTTGCAGTGGTTTCTAATTGATAAACATGTTTGAGTATATGTTATGTCAACACTGAGTGGTGGATAGCAGCTCAGAGGATTCCGCTATGTATTTTTTTTTCTTCTGCATTCTTTCAGCTCCTAGTCTATGCATGATAATACCTTTCAATAATGCAAAACAGTACCATAGCTATTCTACAGCAATAATTCTGCCAGACCTTAACAACCATAATCTTCAGAACTGAACTCAGGAAGAATTACACTTTCAACATTTTACAAGGTCACGGAATGAACACTGATATCCATTTTTCTTCATTTGTCCTGAATATTCTATCTGTTGCGTATTACCAAACCATCAAAGTCTGTCCTATTAAAATGCATATTAGACCATTTAATATTCAAAGGGTAATAGAGTAAATTTTTTTTCTATTTCTGGACAATGTGCAATTGAGATTAGTCAATGCTATTAAAAAATACCACTTATTCTATGAAAATAAGGAAAAAAGACTGTGCTCATACATAGGGCATGAAGTTAGAATAGGGGGTGAAAAGAAAACAGAAGGACAAAATGTAACCTAAGGTTGGAGTAAGCAGGCTACAGTTGAGTTAGACCAGAGACTAAATATCCTTTGTTGTCAGGGTTCTTAGGCATTCAGAGCTGTCCAAATGGATCCTGAGGTAAAAACTTCCTTGTTCATATTTGTTCTTCTCAAAGAATGAATTTTTATGAACAAAAGTGCAAAATTTACTGAAGGATACAAAGACTAAAGTCAATGAAGAAAACGTAAGATGTTTTTGAATGAGACTATCCAGTTAACATCAGTCTATCAATCTATTTTGGTTGACACAAAGCTAATCAAAATCATAATGGAATGTGTTTGGTTTTTAGTTCACAAAATGATTGTTCTGAGCAGCTGGAAGAATAAATGTACACGAATAGTCATGGCAATTTGAGAAGGAAGAGCCATGGAGGAAGGCAGAGTGAGCGCTGAATTATCCCAGTATAAATTTGCAATGATTAGAATACTGTGGTATTAGAACAACCATATGGAGGCTGATTAATAAAACAAAATAGACAGAAAAACAAACAAACGAAAGGGCACCAGTGGATTAGGGGATCACATGTGAAATAATGAGAGTTTTGGTAAACTATTTAGGGAAAAAGTAAAATTCATTTCCTATCTAATAAACCTAAGAATCAAATATAATTGATAGGACTTCTTCCAATTTGCAAAGAAAATCAGTCTCATCCCACCTATCAAACAAAACAAGTGAAATATGTCCTCAAAATTTCAAAATATCATAGTGTATTTTTTTTATACATTAGAAAGCCAAGGTCATGAAGAAGTATTAAAAGTCAATTCCAAATACTAAGAAGCCCTTCACAGGAACAAAAAGTCCCATGCCTCCTTTCATCCACGGTGGAGTGGAGGGAGCCGAAGGAATCGGCTATAGATGAAGGTAAGGAAAAAAACAGTAAATCTTTTTTGAAAAATCTTTTAATGGCTGCATGTGTGTTGGCATATCAGATTAGAAATCTGGGTCTTCCTGGCTCAGAGCAGACTTGCACCCTCCTATCTACTGCTTCTGAAGCACCTGCACAGGGTGGCCAGACAGCATGCCCAACATGGGGCACACGTGAGAGGGGTGCTGACATAGCTCCTGAAGCCTGTGAGGTCTCCCGCAAGTTCAAGGTTGACTGTCTCAGAAGATGGGGGTCAAGGCTGAGGCCTGATGGAAACCCTACATAGGCATCCCTGTCCTGCTCAAGTATCAGGTAGCAGCCCTACAAAGACTGGGAACGGGGTCACAGGGAGGAGAGGTTCTACTGAGGTGCAAAAAATGCCTGTGATAGACAGAGCAAATGGACGTCCAAGCAAAGCCCCCAAAAAGTCACGCTGGTGGTCGAGAGAGAGTGTGAGATCTCATGGTTGAGAAAACGAGTGGCTTGAGCTATAAAGAGATCTCTGGAATCCTGCCAAAGCTCGGTGCTCAGATCCCAAGCCTTACTGAACGGGAAGGTCTAGTCCTGTCCTGAAAACATCGGAAGCCAATGGTGAGTTGAATGACACCAAGGTTTCCGCCAAGCCCAGACCTGGCTCAACAGATGGACTCAGCTCCTCACTCCAGCAGCCGAAGAGAAGAAATATGTTTCTGGGAGGAAATAATATTTACTCTACTCCCCACTGTTCTTAAATACAAAATGGCTATTGGGCCCTTAGACTGGTACAAGTGAAGAACTAAATTTTTTATTTTACTTCATTTTTATTAATTTCAACAGCTCCTAATGGCTAGTGATGACTGTGATAGATTGTACAGCTGTAGGGTAGATGTGGACAAACACTTTCTGTCAAGGGTCAGTTAGTCTATATCTTAGGCATCAGAGGCCAAGAGATAAAATCAAGGATATTGTGTAGGCCCATATATAACTATTGAAAATGGAATCATTTAAAAATGTAAAAAATATTCTTAGCTAGCAGATTGTACAAAACAGGTGGCGGGTTAGATTTGGCCTGTAGGCTGTAAATTGTCAATTATAGAGTGATCACTTAAAAACACCCCACAAATATGCACAGCGAAAAAAATCAATAGAGGGGATAAAACAGGGTACTAAAAAATATTCAACTGACCCCCAAAAGAAGGCGCAAAGAGTAATGTGGCCACACAAAACAGGAGGGACAAATGGAAAACAAGCATGGAACTTAACTGGAATCCAATCATACATTTCTGCTGGAAGAATAAATGGTATGTATGTTCTGGAAATCTGTTTGAAATATCTTTCATAAAGTTAAACATCCTTCTACCCTATGACCCAACATTCTCCCCATGAGTATTTATACCAAAGAAACAAAACTACGTCCTCAAAAAGAACTGTCTAAGATAGCCAGAAGGAAATACCCGAAGTTGTTGAAGTGTAATCCAGTAGCCTTGATCCCTGATAATGATTGTATAACTATATAGCAAAAAAAAAAAAAAAAAAAAAAAGTCAGTTGCCTGTATCTGAATGGACCTACTTCTGGATATGTTGTTCTGTTCCATTGATCTATACATCTATCGCTGACAATACTACACTGACTTAACCTACCTCTATTGCAAGTCTTAAAATTGGGTAAAGCACAATACTAGTGGTCAGAAAGGGGGGTGGGGGGTAAGGGGTATGGGATGTTTGGGGTTTCTTCTTTCTTTTTATTTCTTTTTCTGCAATAATGAAAATGTTCTAAAAATGATCATGGTGATGAATGCACAACTCTGTGATGAATCTGTGAACCACTGATTGTATACTTTGGATGGATTGTATGGTGTGTGGATATATCTCAATAAAATTATGCTAAAAAAAGACTTATCTAAGAATGTTCATAGCAGCTTCATAATAAAGAAAAACTGGAATCAACACAAACGTTCATTAAGAGGAAAATTAATAAACAAATCATGATATAGTCACATAATGAATATTACCCAGCAGTAAAAGGAAATGAGGAAAGAAAAAGTGCACATCTTGGTATATTTTCACAAATTGGCACACCTGCATCATCACTAGACTAGTCAAGACTTAGGATGTGACCAGCATCCCAGAAGCTATCATGTCCCTCCCAAGGCAGGTGATTTTACTTTCCTTTATATTTCTGTGTTTTCCAAATTTTCTACAAGAAAAATAGAAATATGCTTTTATCTAAATAATTTTCTGTAAGTTCATTGTCGTAGAAGAGCTTGTCTTAGAATTGACAACCTTCACTAACTGACATAAAAAAAGTCACACATTTCACATAACACATTGTCTTTTCAATGATTATCCTAGGTTTCTCCTCTAAAACAATTCAGAATAAAATTGAATATTTAATTCTATTTCTATAACTTTATTTCTAATGTCGATTATTTCGGGAGCAAAGAGATTGTGAAAATGCTTACCATAACTCTATATTGTTTCTTACAATATCAATTATTTTGGTAGATTTCTCCAATCCTTAGAGTCTCTGCAGCTCTGCAAAACACACTGATGGGAGTAGATTTTCCTGATATCTCGCTAAAGATTTAGGAAGATAACATCACTCAGTGATATACTGGAAAGTCTCCTTATTGTGCCTCTAAGTTACCAAGGACAATAACTTTTACAGAAAGAAATTTCTCAACACCCCCAACCTTTGTTCAGCTGGAAACCAAAATAGAGCTTTGATGGCTCTTATCTGACCTATTTCAGTGTCAAAGTCGTAACGACCTAAATTCCTAAAGCTGTGGGCCTTGAAGGAACTGCACAGAGTTGTCCAATTTGTCCTCATAACTTCAGGCAGAATCATAACTCTGCTTGTCTCCATTCGTACAAGTCCACACTATTTCTAAAGATATGCAAGGATTTGCCACCCTTAACTTTAGATCCTCTCTGAGATTTTTCGGAAAGTGTATGCCTTCTTATTTTCTATTACAAAAAGTAATATAGGCAGGTCCTCTAATAGCATGATTAAATAATGTAGTTATTTGAGGCACAGGAGAATGGAGCATAGACCGTTTGGAATATTAATTTCATCTGTCACACACTCCAATTCTGACACCAATTCATGGTACCCATTTTTAAGAATCACAAGCACCTTGAATCTATTCAGAAGTATAAAGATCTACAAATGGTTCCCAGCTTATCTGTTTCCAAGCCAGACTGGGAGATAACCCAGGCGTTGTTCCCTTTACTCGGATGCGAAATGTCACATTTGTAATCCTTTCGGTACTCGGCTTTGTAACTCGGCCCCTGATTTGTTCCCTCATGCCAGACCCACTCCTTCCATCGCTCGCTGCCTTAGACCTGTGATCACACTTCTGTGGACCAGCAGGTTTCAGATACTTGCCTTCAACTCGGGACTTCTTTTGGGAACATCAGGCTCTGTCTCTTGGGCAGCACAAACCCCATCATGTTCGAGACTGAACTGTTGACTCTCCTTGGCCGGATTCCTGCTCCTTTTAGAATGTCCCCTTTCATTTTGGCATCACCACCCAGCCATGTGCTCTTTCTAGAAAACCTGGGGCTCTTTGGACGCCTCCCCTTTCACTGATTCTCACACACAATCTTTAAGTTTGATGGATTCTAATACACAAACATATGTGTGTGTGCTTATATACATAAATGTGTGTGTGTACACTTTTTTTTCAAGTTTATTTTCTTAATTTCCACTGCAGCTACCCAACTGCAAACCACTGTCTTCTGCTGCCTGGACTTTTGCAGTCGACTGTCGTAAATGGGCATCTCAGATCCACCCATGCCTGCCTCCAACCCATTCTCATGGCAGTGTGAGTATCTTTGAAAATCACTAACTGGATCATGCTGCTTAAAATCCTTCAAGGCTGCCATTTTTACAAAAATTTTGAAAATTAGGGTAAAGTCTAAAATGCTCAAAATGCCCTACGTGGGCCTCCCTTGATCAATCTTGTGGTCACCTTCCTGACACAGAACATCACGTTAAAATGATAAAATGCTCCCGAACAACCACAAGGCTTATAAAAGGAGTCATATTTAAATGTTTTTCAAGACTTAAGCAGAATTTCCGGAGCCCTTTTAATATCTGAAATTTTGACGTCAACGTGGTCTTTGCTGAAGCAACCGTTGGATGGCCTGTTGGCCAAATTCCCAACACAAGGCAGACTATGACCCAAGTTTACATGATGCACCTTCATCAGAAGACAATTCAAACACCCTACCCTGAACTCGAAAGGCTGAAGGGTCATCATAGAATTGGAAAGACTGCCTCTCTCCTACCTTGTGTCTCTCTAATTACACTCTTCCATGAACTCTAGTTTTACACTGAGAGATACGATCACTTTTTGACCATTTAAAATTTCTGTATAAGGATTGGAGGAAAGCAAAGTGTGATGATTTGAAGCTGTACATACCCCAGAAAAGATAATGTTCTTAAAGCTAATCCATTCCTGTGGGTGTAGACCTACCGTGGTTGAGGAGTTTTGATAGGTTATTTCAGTTGAGGCTGCCCCAGGTGGGTCTTCATCTAACTCTTACTGGAGTCATTTATAAAAGATGAAATTCAGAGATGCACTCAGAGAAGCTCAGAGAGAAAAGCCCGAGAAGCTTAGAGAGGACTCACAGACAACAGAGAGAAAACACAAAAACAGAGAGGATGCCACTGAACCCAGAAGCTGGAAGCAGTGAAACCCAGGAGAGAAGGGAGAGAACAGCAGACTTCGCCATGTGCCTGGCCATGTGAGAGAGGAGCCAACGATCACGGGTAGCCAGTCTTTGGGGAGAACACATTGCCTGTTGAGGTCTTGATTCGGACATTTTCACAGCCTCCGAACTGTAAGTTGTAAGTCAATAAATCCCCATGGTAAAAAACAGTCCATTTCTGGTATATTGCATTTCAGCAGCTTTAGCAAACCAAAACACAAGGCATTTTAAAAAATAACATTGACCACTTCCAAGGTATCAGTGTAATTCCCAATCTCTCGTCTCCAGTCTGCCTCGTAGCACTGTTAGAGTGTAATGATGAATGCCCCTAGCCATGTATTGATCTCTTTGATGGATGTGAGCAGGCCTGGAGAAATAATTCATTGGCCTCAATTCCCATGAATGTGAGGAAACCACTAATTGGGACATCTGCACATTCTGAAAGTATTAAGTCGGGATTTGATGCATGGGTTTGTGCATGTTACATAGAATGTCAACTAACATCAGTGAGGCTGGCTCAATATTTTATCTCTAGAATCCACTTTTCTAGAACATTGAGAAAATGGCTTGACACTTTGGACATCGGGAGACTTCATTTTCTAAAATCCATGTCACTAGTAAAAAATAAATAAAAACTAACCATGTTTCAGAAGAAAAATTTTATTTGTAGAAAGGGTCACAAAAAATGCATTCACTATTTGATATTTGGACTTTCATTGCTGAATTGATAGCAGCTATGGGGTATGTGAAAGATAATTAGCACAGAGTCACAAAATCAGAATTATAGATCAGGAGCAACTGTAATTCCAACTGTGTGACTTTGGGGAAAACATTTTCCTGTTCCCTGTGATTAGAACATGAGCTAAGTATAGATTTAAATGGCCTCCTTCCCTTAGAGAAGACTAGCGAGGACCTCCTTTATAAATCCACAACATCTTGAGAGAGAAATGTCGCTCTTACAGACATAAAGACTCTCATGGCACCACTGTCTTAATTTGCCGGGGCTGCTATAATAAATCCCGCAGGTGGGCTGGCTTAAACAACAGCAATTTAGTCCCTGACAGTACTGGAGGCTACAAGTCGAAAATCCATTCTGGCTGACTACACTTTCTCTGTGGTCTGTAGTGTCCTGGGGTGGCCTGCTGGCTGGCTGTAACTCAGCTCTACCTCTGTCACACAACTGTCTCCCTCCCCGTCTGCCCCTTCTACTGTGTCCCAAATTTTCTCTGCTTATAGGGACTCCAATCATATTGAATTAAGGGCCCCCCTAATGGGCTGTGGCCTCATCTAAACTAATAATATCCTTAAAGATCTTATTTCCCAATGGGGTTACATTCACGGGACCAGCATTTAGGACTTGGACATGTCTTTGCCACAGACAAGATTCAACCGACAGCAACCACTGATGCAATCTTATGGGCAAAGTCTCCACAAATCAAAATGGTGGTTCCCTTGGCCACGTTTTAGACTGGGTGTGCGTACTACCCAAAAGGCTAGTTAGGACTAAGCTTACAGTCGATCGGAATGTGATTAAACGGATATTCTAGTAGGACATCTTTTCATTTTAAAATTAACTACTAGAATTGACAAATAAATAAATAAAACTTATTTTTGGAAAGTTTAACTCCTCCACCTGCACCACCTGTTTGTTCTCACTGGAACCCCATCCTAATCCTCAATTTGTTGAATTGCAATTGGTTGCCACGGAGATGACTGCGATGTCACAAACAGGATTATGACTTCAAGTGGAGAATAAACAGCAGGCACACTGAACCTTTAACACACAAAATCCTGTTATTATGCAAATAACCTTCAAATAATCAAGTGTGACCCAAAATGCATAATTTTCTTTTGTGAGATTTTCTGCCCCCCCCCCCCCGCCCCCCGGAGAAAAATGCATCACCATCAGCTAAATTCAATTCTAAAATGAAAATATCACAGAATTTCAAAAACATGTTTAGGTTGAAACTCTAGTATGTATTAAAAAAATCATCATTATGTTGCTAAGACCCTTTTAGGAAATATAATTATTTGTCCAAATTTAGCCAGAGACACTTTTCCAAGTCAGAAGAGTAAGTAATTGCAGTCATGCTGAAAAATTGCCAAATTTTATTTAAAAATAAAGAACTCACAATAGCTATTGAATACACCTAACATTGCCTTCCGAAATGGCAATAGCTGCTGAGCACATTCCCACAGCACCTCTTGGTTGATTTTAAACACAGATGGACTGGGAATGGTTTCTACAACACAGCAAAAGTCTCCTCACACCAGAAATACCCTTCTTAATGAATCTGGATCTGCGCCTCAATTTGCCATGTGAGTCACCCTTTATAATAAATGGGAAAAGAACAGAGCTAATATTCATCGAATATCCAGGAGCAGGTATGGTGCCAGTTACTCTACATAATTTCATTGAGTTCTCACAACCTCATGACCCCTACCATCTCATTATCCCCATTTTAAAAATGTGTTTTCAGGCTCAGAATGATTAAAGAATATGTTGTGTCTGTGGTTAACAAGTATGGGGGACAGTATTTAAACCCACCTCATCAACGCCACTGCCCTGATGCCCTTTTACAACCCAAAGCTCAAAATCTTTGTTAAAACACAATTATATGAAGTGAAAATGATCAGTCATTACCAGCATGACCCTAGGTAGACTATAACTTTCTAGTGTTTGTCAGAGAAGAGTCTTGAACTCCTAGAAGCAAGAGGTAGAGGAAGCAGTGAGTACTGGGTTCCACCAGGGAGGCAAAACCAAAATGGCACATGGCTGGTAGACCAAATGTCTATGGAATCTGTAGTCTCAGGTAACTTTCCTCTAAGCATCCACCTGTAAAGTCCTATAATTAAATATTTCAAATGGTCACTAGTAATCTTTTCACACCTTGGAGTTTGATTCAAGGGGACTAAGGCAGTTAGATTGAACAGAGGTGACTCTAAAAAGATTTTCTGATAAGGGCCATCTTATTGCAGAATCCTTGAACCCTCTATTATTAGGAAGAGGACTGATTAACAGTAAACTATATGATAACATTATTTGTTAGTTATTTTAAAATACAGAACAGAATGGCTCCCATTATAATCCCAGGCAATGTGCATTGCTGTTAATGCTTAGAAAAAAAAAAGCAAATTGTGAGTTAAGGTAAGTGAGAGACTCTAACTGTGGATCAGGAGTAAATATTTTTTTTAGTAAGTGCCATTCAGTAAAGTTGAAGGTGGTAGAGTATTGTCCAAGATTTCAAGCATCTGCTGCAAAAAATAACCACTCTTAATAAGCAAATTCAATGAGACAGGAATTAGATTAGAGGTTACCAGAGGCTGAGAGTAAGAGCTTCTGTATGGGGTGATGAAAAGTTTCAAAAATAGGTCATGGTACTTGTTGTACAACACTGAATGCAATTAACGCCAATGAATTGCATGCTTAAAAGTGGGTAAAATGACAAATTTTAGGTTATAAAATTACCACAGTAGTTTTTAAAAAGTACCATTCTTAAACTACAGATGACAATTCCTTGGAGTAATGGGAATTACATTTTCACTGTAGAGCTACCCAAGCACACTGTGGTGGCATTCATGTCCTAGGGATTTTACCCCGTGGTTCTGTAATGCACGAGCACAGCAGCCAGTGCTTGACTGTGCACACCACTGAAGGAAGGAATGAGCAGGATAAGTCTGCACAGCTGGCTTAGAGCCGCAACGCCATTCCCTTAGACAAGGGGTTTATCCAGGGAAGACAGCCCCTGGATGAGCCCAGAGGATGGCAGGACTCCCGGTTGGCCGGCGAGCATGGTATGTGGCCAGAGCTGGCTTCTCATGACTGCCCTGGCTTGGAAAAGAACCTTCTGGGAAAGCATTAATTCTGCACTGCAGGGATCTGTGGGATTCAGATGCCTTTATCATCTTAGCCATGACCGACCCAGTCCCTCCACTCTGTGGTTCCTGGGTGACAAGGAAAATCAGCAGATGAATTGGCAGGTTTTCAGTTTACTTGGCTTGTGGCACATTGGACTCACTTGCGTTGCAAGAGGATGATGGAGAATTTGGATAATCGGCTGGGCTTGCCTCGGGTTATTGAATAGGCTGCTTGCCTTCAGTTGCCTTTTATCCTTTTTCTTGTTTTAGGTGTCTCCCTGCCTTTGGCCCTAAGTGAACTCATTTTAATCCCTGGCTTTTTGGAGATCTCCCAACTTGGCCATGCAGAATTTGGTCTTTGCTTACTGGTCAAGCCCAATACTTTGAACGTTTGTTTCTCCTGTCTCTCTTCTTTCTGGTGCTTTCTTCAGTGAAAGCCCAGATAATTATGAAGTACTAAGACAAGGTGTCAGTAACTACTGATTGTGACTTAATAAACACAGATGCAACTGTATTTTAACAACTTTACTGCAATATAATTTCATACCAATTAGCTTAAGTGCACAATGTGATGCTTTTTGGTATATTTACAGAGTTGTGCAACCATCACCATTATCTAATTCCAGAATATTTTCATCACCTGAAAAGAAACCTGCATCTATTAACATCAATCCCATCCTCCCCACCCCTACCCCAGCCCCTGGCAACCACTAAACTACTTTCCATATATATATAGATGTGCCTTTTCTGGACACCTCAAATAAATGGAATATACAATATCTGTTTTTGTGTGTGTGTGTGCCCTGGCTTCTTTTCAAGATTCATCCATGTTGCAGTATTTATCAATACTTCATTCATTTTTATGGCCAAATGATATTCTACTGTATGGATATAGCACATTGTACTTACCTATTAATCTGTTGCTCTCCACTTGAGTTGTTTGCAGTCTTTGGTTATTATGAATAATATGCTATATAATGCTATGAACATTTGTGTACAAGCTTTGGTGTGGACAAATGTTTTCATTTCTCCAGGGCAGATTCCTAGGTGTGGAATTGTTGGGTCATATGGTAATTCTATGCTTAACATTTCAAGAAATTATCATGCCGTTTCTTAAAGCAGATGCAACATTCTGCATTCCCACTAGCAATGTATGAAGGTTCCAATTTCTCCACAACCTTGTCAATACTTGTTACTGTCTGTATTTTATTTTAACCATCTTAGTATATGGTTTTGATTTGCATTTCCCTGAAGGCCATTTGTATCTTTTCTTGGGAAAAATGTGTATTCAGTTCCTTTGCATTTTTAGTAGGATTTTTATTCTTTTATTATTGAGTTGTAAGAGCTCATTATATATTGTAAAAATATGAACAGAGGAAGAATGAATTCTTAAAGGAAGCTTTTGTTAAGTGCATTTGTATTCCACCTTCCGAATGAGAATACTTTTTTTTTTATCCCAGCCTTCCTATCTGATAAGGATTCCTTTATACACCAGAATCAACAATACCCTGCAAGTTTTTCTCCCTCCAAGTCCACAGATGCATGATCATATCAAAGAACATCCTTCAATCAAGAGAGCATCTGAACCTCACTATTTGCTCAACCAGAAACCACTTAGCTAAATCTCATACTTTCCCCAAAAAACTGAGAAAAGGCTAGTTGAGCTGCTATGTTGAACCGTTGGAATAATTCTACTGGGAGGTGATCAATTTGGTTAACAGTGTTCTGATGTTATTCAGTTGCTAAGAGAGCTGGGTCAGGCATATTGGGACTGGTTAATTTGTCTGGCAAGGGTATAGTCTGAAAGTTACCATAGTTAATATATCAGTATAAACGTTTGAATGATCTCTATTCTCTTTCTTCTTTCTTATCTGCCCTCTAAAACATTTCCCTGAACAAGTCTATTTTCCAGGTCTTTCTATGTAATTTTATGGAAAAATTATGGATTAATCCTTAATTAGAACTGATAAGTGTTGTAGTTTCCAGGGCTGCCATAACGAATACCATGAACTGGATGGCTTAAAACCATGGAAATTTATCGCCACCCAGCTGTGGATCAAGGTGTCAGCAGGACCACGCTGTAGAGGAAAACCCTTCCCTGCCTCTTCCAGCTTCCGGCAGTGCCTGGAAATCCTTGTTGATCCTTGGCTCGTGGCAGCATAACTTCTGTGTCTGCATCCAACTTCACATGGATGTCTTCTCTCTGTGTGTCTGCCTATTTCCTTTCTTCTTCTTAGAAGGACACCACTCATATTGACTAAGGGCCCACCCTACACAGCATGAACTCATCTTAAGAACTTCCACCCACAAAGACCCTATTTCCAAAGAAGGCCACATCCTGAGTGGGGATTAGAATGACAGCAAACCTTTTGGGGAACCCAATTCAACCGATAACACTGCCATTAACTTAACCGTGTTTTGTCATGGATGCTCTGCCAGTTCGGATGTATTGTGACCCCCAAAAAGCTATGTTCTTTTGCAGTCTTGTGAAGGCAGATGTATTAGTATTGATTGGGTTGGAATCCTTTGATTGAGTGTTTCCATGGATATGTGACTCAATCAACTGTGGATGAGACCTTTGATTGGGTAATTTCCATGAAGGCGTTACCACACCCATTCAGGGTGGGTCTGAATTAAATCACTGGAGCCATATAAATGAGCTGACAAACAGAAGGAGCAGAGGAACTGAGAGTGACATTTTGAAGAGCAGCTGCAGGTAAGAGAGGACAAAATACCTCAACAGCAACATTTTGGAGAATGCCATTTTGAAACGCAACCTGGGAGCAAGCAGATGCCAGCCATGTGCCTTCTGAGCTAACAGGTTTTCCAGATGCCATTGGCCATCCTCCAGTGAAGGTACCTATTGCTGATGCTTTAGCTCAGATGCTTTATAGCCTCAAGACTATAACTCTGTAACCAAAAAAAAAAAAAAAAAAACCCTTTATAAAAGCCAATCCACTTCTGGTGTTTTGCAAAATGGCAGCATTAGCAAACCAGAACAGATGCTAAACACTGCCCAGGTGGCAGAGAAGGTCACATATAAAATGTCAACACCTCTGATTTCAGGAAACCACATTTGAAAAAGAAGCTGAATATCATACCCACCGGCGCTGAGATGCTATTTTCCCCACTTGATATTTCCCTGTGCTCTTTTTAAATAACCTTCCTTCAGAGTCAGGAACACTCACAGAAGGAGATTTTTATTTGTTCTGTTATTGCCATTGATTGAAGGCCTTTGTCAGGGACATTCTAGAACTCATTGCTACTTGCTTTAAAGGGAATATTTCAGCCCCCGACCTGGTTGCATGTTTTCTCCTTTCATTATCCTTAGTGATGGTTATTCAGAAAGGAAACCAAATTTGATAAATTATGGTGGAAAAATAGTTGTGCTACTTTTTTTTTCCCCCTCTTTCTCCCCAAAGACATTTCATAGTGGTCTAAACTGGGCTAGTTGGTAACAGTGTTCTGGAATCCCATGGCCAAGTTTAACATGTACAATATCAAACTGTCATTTCCAACATGGTCCAGCGTAACATGAAATGGAGACTGCTCAAAACTGCCGCCGCTGACGTTTATGGATTACTCGAGGGTGACAATGTTGAGCTCTCCTGGACCTCTGGAAACCAGAGAAAGTTAAGAAATGCCCCCCACCCTTTGGGTTCCAGAAGCAGCTTTCTGCAAAGAACCACCTTTTCCATATGGCTTAGATCAGACCCACAAATGCCCCCTGATTTACCCAGGACAAGGACAGACACTGACCCTTCAAATTCCCACACTTGGCCCCTCCAAGGATCGATCGGAACAAAAGTCTTCTTACCCAAACTTTGCTTAAGTTTCTCTCCTTCCTCCAGGCCCGTGCACTTTGGCCCACCCTCAGCCTGAGCCACCCACAGCTGGTCCTTATGGGCTCCTTGAGAGAAAGAGCCAGACTCCGTGTCAAACATCCTCCCATCTACTGCCCGATCACACTACCCTTTCATCTCACTCCCCCCAGGGTGCTTTCCAGTCCTGTTTACTCCTCTTTACAAAAGAAAACCCTTTCTGCCTAAACCTTGACATGCTGAGTTTTTAAGAAAATATTTGATGGCAGACAGGTAATTGTGAGTCTCCTGCCTTCTCTCTGAGGCTTTCTTGGTTTCAAGACCAAATCAGGAGGCTTCCTGATTCTACATCCTTTGCTCCTTTACCACAAGCTCCTTTGAAAAGATCTTTTCTCTGATTTTCTAAAAAAAAAAAAAATTTTAATAATAAAAGTAATCCCTTTCTTTTTCATGGTAGCCTAGAGCTCAGGAACTGATCTTCCCAAATAAAGAATTCACATCACTTCACTGAAGATATTCCTTCCTCTCTTTTAAAAAATCACTTTTGCCTTATAGCTACACCCTCCCTCAAGTAATAATATAGTAAAATCCTGAGAAAGAGGAGGCAGGGGAAAACCAGGATCTTGGTTCAGACAACTTTTCAAGAGTCCATTACATCAAGAGATTCTCCACATCAGAACAACTGGTAATTATCCATTTGGGCTGGATAATTCTTTGTTATGGTGGAGCCTTTCTTGTGCATTGTAGGATGTCTGGAAGCATCTCTGGCATCTACCCACAAGACGCCAGTGGCACAACCTCAACCCCTACTTGTAACAACCAGAAAGGTCTCTGGACATTGCCACGTGCCCCCTAAAAATGCCCTGGGTTGAGAACCACCTTACACTAATGTATAAGATGTACAGACACAAATACCTGGCATTTTATTAATCTCACAACGAAGTTGCCAAAGGATATGTAATAACTATTAGTATCTGCATGGTGATATCAAAATTCCCCCTTCCATCCGCTATAAAACTTTTCCATTGCAGTGCTTTAATAAATATCTTCCCGATAAGAGCATTTGAATCATTTTACTTAAAAAGATTTATTCTATTGACTTCAGAGTTTAAGACATCCAGGTGGCATCTCGGCGAGGGAGGTTAGATTCACCCTCTTTGACTAGGAAATCCTAATTCTCTGTCTCTTGAGGATATCTGGTTGACTGTGGTTTACAAAGATCTGCAAAGAATGAACTTCAACACCTCCTCCGTATCCAGCCATGCTGAAACCAGTAGAATCCCTCTGCAGGTTTTTCCCCTGTTAAATCTTGCAATTTAACAAGATTTGCAATAGAGAGAGACAACTAGCCCAACCCAGCCTTGTCCTGGCTGAGGAAACAGCTGCAGGGGAAGATGCATCTCTCACTGTTAGTTCCTGCTCTCCTTACCCAGCCAGCGACAGGAGACACAGGGCCCAGATACTTTCCAACATCCCATACAAATGGCAATCCCCCTTCATCAGCCTTGTCACCTCCCCTATTGTCCTGTGCCTTTGAACGACAATGAATTATAGCCTCAGTTCTCTGGACAATTATTTCCAGCCTTGACAGCTTTAATTAATTAACACACTAAGCCCTTCTGCTGTGTTTTCCCCAAGCCTCCCTGGATAATAAGGACTGGTTTTAAATGAGCACTAAAGGACCACAGGCGCCTTCTCAGGTACATTATTACAAACAACATCACATATAACCCGACACACCATTTTTCATGTAAAATAATAGAATTACAAGCAAACAAAGATGATTAGGTAGAAACACGGTTCAAATGAGGAATGTATGGAAATGAAGTCACAGAAGGTTCTGCAAATACAGAATTTGCAGGGTTTCTAGGAGCTTGGTCTGCTCAAATAACTAATCAGTACTCGGATTCCTTTCTGTTTACAAGGCTCTGGGGAAATAAATGGAGGGAAAGCACTCTTTTCCCTCCTAAGATTCTTATCTGATCTTTATGCAGATGTATCCAAGTGTTAGCACTTCAATCCCTGAAGCTGACTTTATGGGGGGGGGGGACTGTGTGAAGATAGAGGAGTAGGGAGCTCCAGGACTCAGTCCTTCCACTAGAACAACTATTAAACAGGCAGGAACTGTTTGAAACAACTAGTTTGAAACTCCAGAAGCCAGAATAACACTCTACAGCGTCCAGGGAAGAGCCAGAGTAAAAGGCTGATAAACTACACTAAAGAACAGTCGATTTCTCTCTCCGTGCCCAACCCCCACTCACAGTGGGTGGCTGTGGGGGATCTAATCCCTGGCTACCTGGCTGGTGAAAGAACAGAGCACAAAAATCCACTTACCAAGGTCAGAGGTGGGCATGGGCTGAAAACGGCTTTGGTCAGCAACCTCACCTGGCTGGGGGTCTGGGGCTGGAGGCAGCCCTGGTTGGAACCTGCCCTGGGACAAAGGCAGCTGAGGAGGCTTATAGATAGTATAATTCCTCTCAGCTGTGGGGGGCAGTTCAAAGGCTGCCTTTGCTGGGCAGATCAAGACAGTGCAGTTTTGGGGAGCCATGGAAGAAGTTCTTGCCCCCCCTTCCTAATCCCCTCTCCAGGGGACTTTGGAGCAGCTCTGTGCCCCCTCTGTGGGTTCCTGAGAAAGAATGACTGGGGGACACCGCTCCGGCTGCTCTCCCCCTCCCACAATGTGCCCGCCAGGTGAAAGCAGCTGAAGACAATGAAAGCAGCACAAGACGCGCTTGAGGCTGACTGCCTGGGCAGAGACTTACCTGCTTCAAACACCAGGAAGGGGAGAAGGTCTGTCTCCTGGGACATAGAAAGGGCATTCAAACTCCTGTATATAGTGGAAAGCCAAAGCAAGGAACAAACACAAGCCCAGGGTGAGGTAGAGTCCCAGAAAAGATGGAAAACCGGGCACAGTGTGTTCACCTTGGGTGGACTTTCCTGATGGGACAGCTGCCATATCACCAGCTGGTTACAAAGTCAAGAACCAGACATCTCAGGAATACATCCCAGAATTAACATTTTAAAATATTAAAATGTACTGTGTACAACAAGAGAACAAGGCAAAGAAAGAGGAAAGTCCCATCCAAAGGGAGAGTATAAAAATCCAGAAAACACCAACAAAGAAGACAAGAATATGAACATACTGAATAAAGCCTTTTAAAAACTGATCTTAAAAAATGTTCAAGGAAATGAAGGAAAATACAAAGAACCACAAGATATCAGGAAAAAAAAATGCTCAATATGAGAATCTTAATAAAGAGAGAAATTTTAAAAAAGAATCAATCAGAGCTACTGGAGTTGAAGACCACAATAACTGAAATGAAAAATTACCAGGAGGGTTTCAACAGCAGAGTGGAGCTGGCAGAAGAATGAATCAGCAAACTTGAAGACAAGACAATTGAAATGAGTCAGGCTGAGGAGCAGGAAGAAAAAAGGATTCTAAAAAGCAAAAGACAGCCTGAGACCTCTGAGACATCATCAAGCACACCAACGAATGCATTATGGAAGTCCTGGAAGGAGAAGAAAGAGAGAAAGAGGCAGAAGGAACATTCAAAGAAATAATGACAGAGAACTTCTCAGACTTAGCAAAAGATGTGCATATGTACATCCAAGAAGCCCAGAGAACACCAAACAGAATAAACATGAATAAAAACATGCCCTGTCATAGAGTGATCACACTATCAAATGCAAAGGACAAGGAGAGAGTTCTGAAAGCTGCAAGGGAAAAGCAACATGTTATGTACAAGGGAGTCCCAGATATAATGAGTGGTAATTTCTCTTTGGAAGCCATGGAGGCAAGAAGACAGTGGGTCAAAATACTAAAGTGATGAAAGAAAACAACCACCACCAACCAGGAATTTTATATGTAGTGAAACTTCCTTTCAAAGATGAGGGAGAGATTAAGACATTCTCTTATAACTAAAAGCTGAGGGAGTTCATCACCCCTAGACCTCCCTACAGGCAATGCTAAAGGAAGTTCTTCAGACTGAAAGAAAAGGGCACTACAGAGTGATTCAAAGCAACATAAAGAAAGACCTGTGGTAAAGGTATCTTTTTGGGTAATTATAAGTGCCAGTATTATTGTATTGCATGGTTTGGTATGTGACTCCACTTCTTAATTCCTACAAGTGCTAAAATGCACAAGCATAAAGAGACATGATAAGGCTATGATTTTGGATACACAACATACAAAGACATAAGTGGTAACAGGTACAAAAGAAAGTTGGGGGACCAAGGAGTATAGGAAAAGTATGTGTGTATGCTATTGAAGTCAAGATATATCAAACAGAATATAATCGTTATATATTTAGGATGTTAAATTTTAACCCCATGTTAACCACAAGGAAAATATATAAAAACTATATCCAGACAAAGAAGAGAAGGCATTCAATATGGTACAACACAAAAAATCAACTAAAAAGAAACGTAAGCATTAATGGAAGAATGGCAGAACAAAAAAGATGTAAGACTAAATAGCAAAGGCTAAATAGCAAAATGGCAGAAGAAAGTCCTGCATTATAGGTACTCACTTTACATGTAAATGGACTAAACTTTCCAGTAGAAAGGCACAGATTGGCAGAATGGATAAAAAAAGCATGACCCAACTATATGGTATCTGCAAGAGACTCACCTTAAACTCAAAGATACAAGTAGGTTGAAAGTAAAAGGATGGAAAAAATATATACCATGCAAGTCTTTTTAAGAAAGAGAGTTGGGGTAGCATACTAATACCAGATAAAATAGACTTTAAGTCAAAAACAGTTATGAAGGATATTGTACTTTGAAGCTGTTATACACTCCAGAAAAGGTCATGTTCTTTTAATCCATTCCTGCAGGTGTGGATCTAATGTAGGTGGGACCTTTTGATTGGGTTATTTCAGTTGAGGACTGCCCCAGGGTGGGTCTTAGTCCTGTTACTGCAGAAGCTAAGTGAGGACCCACAGAGAGACAGAGAGGAAGCCACTGAAGCCAGATGCTGAAAGCAACAAAGCCCAGGAAAGACGTACCAGCAGATGTTGCTATGTGATTTTCTATCTAACAGAGGAGCACAAGCTCACCAGTAATTTGTCTTCAGAGAGGTATTGTCCTGCTGATGCCTTAATTGGGACATTTTCATGGCCTTAGAACTATAAATTTGTAAGCTAATAAAGCCCATTGAAGAAGCCAACCCATTTCTGGTATACTGCATCCTGGCAGCTTTAGCAAACCAAAACAAGGGAAAAAAGAAGGTCATTATATACTGATAAAGGGGTCAATTCAACAGGAAGATGCAGTAATTATGAATATATACACACTTAATAGCAGAGCCCTGAAATATATGAAGCAAATATTGATACATTTGAAGGGATAAATTGATGGTACTACATTAATAGTAGGAGATTTTAATATTCAGCACTTTCAATAATAGGATATCTAATCAGAAGAACAAGAATGAATTACAATAATGAAATTCATTCATTACAATAATGAATCACAAGAGTGAACAATATTCTAAACCAACTAGACCAAACAGACATATACAGAACACTTCATCCAACAACGACAGTATACATACTCCTCTCCAATGCTAATGGATCACTCTCCAGGATAGACCACATCTTAGGTCACAAAATAAGTCTAAATACATTCAAAAATATTGAAATCATACAATGCAGCTTCTCCAGCCACAACAGAATGAAGCTAGAAATCAATAACAGAGAAATGTAAAATTCACAAATATGTGGCAATTAAACAACAAATTGTTAAAGAGGAAATCACAGGGCAGTTAGGAAATACATTGAGGCAAATGACAATGAAAATACAATATGCCAAAACTTAAGGGATGCAGCAAGGGCAGTGCTGAGAGGCAAATTTAGAGCTCTAAATGCTTATGTTAAAAAAGAAGAAAGACTTCAAATCAGAGACTTAACCTCAAAACTGAAAGAACTGGAAAAACAAGAGCAAACTAAACTCAAAGCAAGAAGAAGGAAGGAAATAAGACTAGAGTGAAGATAAATGAAATAGAGAACAAAAAACAAATAGAGAATCAACAAAACCAAAAGTTGGCTCTATGAAAAGATCACTAAAACTGACAAACCTTTAGCTAGCCTGACAAAGAAAAAAAGAGAGAAGATACAAACAACGAAAATCAGAAATGAAAAGGGGGACATTATTACCAACCCCACTAAAATACAAAGGACTATAAGAGTATACAATGACAAACTATATAACAATAAATTAGATAGCCTAGATGAAATGGACAAATTCTTAAAAAGGACCTATACTGACTTAAGAAGAAATAGATCTCAAAAAACCAATTACTAGTCAAGAGATTAAATCAGTAATCAAAAACCTCCCAACAAAAGAGCCCAGGACCAGATGGCTCCACAGGGGAATTCTACCAAACATTCCAAAAAGACTTAACTCCAAGTCTTCTCAAACTCTTCCAAAAAAATTGAAGAGGAGGAAACACTCCCTAATTTATTCCACTGGGCCAACATCACCCTCATACCAAAGTCAGAAAAAGATAACACAGGAAAAGAAAATTACAGACCAATATCCCTTATGAATGTAGACACAAAAGTCCCCAAGAAAATACTAACAAACTGAATCCAACAGCACATTAAAAGACTTATACATCATGATCAAGTGGGATTAATCCCTAGTATGCCAGAGTGGCTCAACATAAGAAAATGAATTAATGTAATACATCACATTAACAGAATGAAGGGGAAGAAACACACATGATCATCTCAATTGATGCAGAAAAGGCATTTGAGAAAATTCAGCACATCTTCATAAAAACAATTAGTACACTGGGATTAGGAGGAAATGTCTTCAAAATAATAAGGGCGTATATGAAAAGCTCACAGCTAACATCCTACTTAATAGTCAAAGGCTGAAAGCTTTCCCTGTAAGTTCAGGAACAAGACAAGGATGCCCACAGTCACCACTGTTAATCAACATTATACTGGAAGTTCTTGCCAGAGCAATTAGTCTAGAAAAAGAAGTAAAACTCATCCAAATAGGAAAGAAAGAACTAAAACTTCCCCTATTTGCAGATGACAAGAACCTACATGCAGAAAAATCCTGAAAAATTCACAACAAAGTTTGTAGACCAAACAAATGAATTCACTAAATGATTGGGAACAAGATTAATACCCCAAATCTGTAATGTTTCTATACACAAGCAATGAACAATTGAAAGAAGAAATCACAGAAAAAATTCATTTTACAATAGCAAGTAAAAGGATCAAATATCTAGAAATAAATCTATCCAAGGATATAAAAGATTTATACACAGAAACTACAAAACACTGCTGAAAGAAATCAAAGACCACCTAAATAAATGGAAGGACATTCCATGTTCATGGATCAGCAGACTAAATATTGTTAAGATGTCAATTCTACTGAAAGCAATTTACAGATTCAATGAAATCCCAAACCAATTTCCAATAACCTTCTTTGCAGAAATGGAAAAGCCAATTATCAAATTTATATAGACTGGTAAGGGGTCCCAAATAGCCAAAGCCATTTTGAAAAAGAAGAATGAAATTAGGGGACTCACACTTCCCGGTCTTAAAACTTATTACAAAGCCACAGTAATCAATACAGGATGGTTCTGGTACAAGGAATGGCATATAGACCAATGGAATCAAATTGAGAGCTCAGAAGTCAACCCTCACATTTATGGCCAAATGATTTTTGATGAGGTGGCAAGGCCCACTCAATTGTCAAAGAATAGTCTCTTCAACAAATGGTGCTGGGAAAACTGGATCTCCATTTGCAAGAGAATGAAAGAGGACCCCAATCTCACAGCTTATACAAAAATCAACTCAAAATGGATCAAAGACATAATTATATGAGCCAGAACTATCAAATTCATGGAAGACGATGTAGGGAAGAATCTTCATGAACTTGCGTTAGGCAGTAGTTTCTTAGATTTTATACCCAAAGCACAAGCAACAAAAGAAAAACTAGGTAAAGGGGACCTCATCAAAATGAAAAACTTTGGGGCCTAAAAGGACTTAAACATGAAACTAAATGACAGTCTATGCAAGGGAGAATATATTTAAAACCATATATCCGATAAGGGTTTTATATCCAGAATACATTAAAAAAAAATCCTTCAACTTAAAAATTTTTAAATGGGCAAAAGCCTTGAATAAACATTTCTCCATAGAAGATATACAACTGGCCAGAAAGCACATGAAAAGATACTCAACATCATTAGCTTTAAGGAAATTGTGAATCAAAACGACTATGAGATACCATTTCACACCCACTAGAATGGCTACTATTAAAAACAAAACAAAACAAAAAACCAGAAAATTACAAGTATTAGAGAGGATGCAGAACAATAGGAACACTCATTCATTTCTGGTAGTAATTCAAAATGGTGCAGCCCCTGTGGAAGACATTTTGGTGGTTCCTCAGAAAGTTAAGTATAAAATGACCCTATGACCTGGCAACCCCACTTTTAGGTATATACCCCCGAAGATCTGAAAGCAGAGACTTAAACGGATGTTTACACACTAATGTTCACAGCAGCATTATTCACAATTGCCAAAAGATGGACTCAACCCAACTACTCATCAACCAATCAATGGACAAACAAAATATGGTATATACATACGATGGAATATTATTCAGTATTCAAAAGGAAAGAAGTTTTTATTCCTGTATCAATATGGATGAACCTTGAAGACATCATGCTGAATGAAATAAGCCAGATACAAAAGGATAAATATTGTAACGATCTCACTGATGTGAACTAATTATACTAAGGAAACTCACAGAGCTAGAATCTAGAATATAGGTTACCAGGGGATAGATTGGGTTAGAGAATGGGGAATTGATGATTAATTTGTACAGAATTTCTATTTAGATTGATTGTAAAGGTTTGGAAATGGATGGTGGTGATGGTAGCAAAATACTGTGAGTGTAATTAACAGCAGTGAGTTATATAGCTGAATATGATTAAAAGGGGAAACAAAGTCATATATGTTATCTCGTTGGTGGCAAATTTTATTTTATTTCCTTAAAGTTCTACTCTGTTCCCTGGAGCAGCCATTTAGGGGCAAGTTTGGAGAATAAAGAATAAATATGAGTAATACTATTATGAATTTTAAAGTAAGCAGAACCTAGAAAGCATTTTGGCTGAGGGAGATTTCCAGAAATGAACTAATCAATGGCAATATAACGGTTTAATTATAATTTCTCAAATCTCATAAGCTAGTGGTTCTCAACTGGAGATGATTTTTTCCCCAGGGGATATGTGCCAATGTTTGGAGACATTGTTGATTGTTACAATTAAGGCATGGGAGTGCAATGGTATCTCTTGAGTAGACGCCAGGGATGCTGCTACACATCCTAACGTGTACAGTTCAACGCCCATGACAGAGAATTATCTGCCCCAAATGTCAACAGCCCCAATAATGAGATGGTGTAACCTCAAGTGACTACTTTGAAACAAACAACTCCTTTAATTGCATTAGGTCAGGCATTCTGGTGGTGGTAGGATGGGGGTGAGGGGAGCGTTCTCATTACTTTCTAACCTTACTGTCTCCTATAAATAACTTTTACAAGTTGGTGGTAAAATGCTTCCTAGAGGGAGGCGGGGCAAGATGGCAGACTGGTGAGCTGTATGTTTTAGTTACTCCTCCAGGAAAGTAGGTAGAATGCCAGGAACTGCATGGACTGGACACCACAGAGCAATCTGTCTTTGGGCATACTTCATACAACACTCATGAAAATGTCGAACTGCTGAGATCAGCGAAATCTGTAAGTTTTTGCGGCCACGGGACCCGCGCCCCTCCCTGCCAGGCTCAGTCCCGTGGGAGGAGGGGCTGTCGGCTCCAGGAAGGAGAAGGGAGAACTGCAGTGGCAGCCCTTATCGGAAACTCATTCTACTGATCCAAACTCCAACCATAGATAGACTGAGACCAGACACCAGAGAATCTGAGAGCAGCCAGCCCAGCAGAGAGGAGACAGGCATAGAAAAAAAAAAACAACACGAAAAACTACAAAATAAAAGCAGAGGATTTTTGGAGTTCTGGTGAACACAGAAAGGGGAAGGGCGGAGCTCAGGCCTTGAGGCACATATGCAAATCCCGAAGAAAAGCTGATCTCTCTGCCCTGTGGACCTTTCCTTAATGGCCCTGGTTGCTTTGTCTATTAGCATTTCAATAACCCATTAGATCTCTGAGGAGGGCCCTTTTTTTTTTTTTTTAATCCTTTTTTCTTTTTCTAAAACAATTACTCTAAGAAGCCCAATACAGAAAGCTTCAAAGACTTTCAATTTGGGCACGTCAAGTCAAGAGCAGAACTAAGAGAGCTCTGAGACAAAAGGCAATAATCCAGTGGCTGAGAAAATTCACTAAACACCACAACTTCCCAAGAAAAGGGGGGTGTCCGCTCACAGCCACCATCCTGGTGGACAGGAAACACTCCTGCCCATCGCCAGCCCCATAGCCCAGAGCTGCCCCAGACAACCCAGTGTGACGGAAGTGCTTCAAATAACAGGCACACACCACAAAACTGGGCGTGGACATTAGCCTTCCCTGCAACCTCAGCTGATTGTCCCAGAGTTGGGAAGGTGGAGCAGTGTGAATTAACAAAGCCCCACTCAGCCATCATTTGAGCAGACTGGGAGCCTCCCTACACAGCCCAGCAGCCCAGAACTGCCCGGGGGGGACGGCACTCACCTGTGACATAGCACAGTCATCCCTCAACAGAGGACCCGGGGTGCACAGCCTGGAAGAGGGGCCCACTTGCAAGTCTCAGGAGCCATACGCCAATACCAAGGACTTGTGGGTCAGTGGCAGAGACAAACTGTGGCAGGACTGAACTGAAGGATTAGACTATTGCAGCAGCTTTAAAACTCTAGGATCACCAGGGAGATTTGATTGTTAGGGCCACCCCCCCTCCCCGACTGCCCAGAAACACGCCCCACATACAGAGCAGGCAACACCAACTACACACGCAAGCTTGGTACACCAATTGGGCCCCATAAGACTCACTCCCCCACTCACCAAAAAGGCTGAGCAGGGGAGAACTGGCTTGTGGAGAACAGGTGGCTCGTGGACGCCACCTGCTGGTTAGTTAGAGAAAGTGTACTCCACGAAGCTTTAGATCTGATAAATTAGAGATAAGGACTTCAATAGGTCTACAAACCCTAAAAGAACCCTATCAAGTTCAGCAAATGCCACGAGGCCAAAAACAACAGAAAATTATAAAGCATATGAAAAAACCAGACGATATGGATAACCCAAGCCCAAGCACCCAGATCAAAAGACCAGAAGAGACACAGCACCTAGAGCAGCTACTCAAAGAACTAAAGATGAACAATGAGACCATAGTACGGGATATAAAGGAAATCAAGAAGACTCTAGAAGAGCATAAAGAAGACATTGCAAGACTAAATAAAAAAATGGATGATCTTATGGAAATTAAAGAAACTGTTGACCAAATTAAAAAGACTCTGGACACTCATAGTACAAGACTAGAGGAAGTTGAACAACGAATCAGTGACCTCGAAGATGACAGAATGGAAAATGAAAGCATAAAAGAAAGAATGGGGAAAAAAATTGAAAAAATCGAAATGGACCTCAGGGATATGATAGATAATATGAAACGTCCAAATATAAGACTCATTGGTGTCCCAGAAGGGGAAGAAAAGGGTAAAGGTCTAAGAAGAGTATTCAAAGAAATTGTTGGGGAAAACGTCCCAAATCTTCTAAACAACATAAATACACAAATCATAAATGCTCAGCGAACTCCAAATAGAATAAATCCAAATAAACCCACTCCGAGACATATACTGATCACACTGTCAAACACAGAAGAGAAGGAGCAAGTTCTGAAAGCAGCAAGAGAAAAGCAATTCACCACATACAAAGGAAACAGCATAAGACTAAGTAGTGACTACTCAGCAGCCACCATGGAGGCGACAAGGCAGTGGCACGATATATTTAAAATTCTGAGTGAGAAAAATTTCCAGCCAAGAATACTTTATCCAGCAAAGCTCTCCTTCAAATTTGAGGGAGAGCTTAAATTTTTCACAGACAAACAAATGCTGAGAGAATTTGCTAACAAGAGACCTGCCCTACTGGAGATACTAAAGAGAGCCCTACAGACAGAGAAACAAAGACAGGACAGAGAGACTTGGAGAAAGGTTGAGTACTAAAGAGATTCGGTATGGGTACAATAAAGGATATTAATAGAGAGAGGGAAAAATATGGCAAACATAAACCAAAGGATAAGATGGCTGATTCAAGAAATGCCTTCACGGTTATAACGTTGAATGTAAATGGATTAAACTCCCCAATTAAAAGATATAGATTCGCAGAATGGATCAAAAAAAATGAACCATCAATATGTTGCATACAAGAGACTCATCTTAGACACAGGGACACAAAGAAACTGAAAGTGAAAGGATGGAAAAAAATATTTCATGCAAGCTACAGCCAAAAGAAAGCAGGTGTAGCAATATTAATCTCAGATAAAATAGACTTCAAATGCAGGGATGTTTTGAGAGACAAAGAAGGCCACTACGTACTAATAAAAGGGGCAATTCAGCAAGAAGAAATAACAATCGTAAACGTCTATGCACCCAATCAAGGTGCCACAAAATACATGAGAGAAACACTGGCAAAACTAAAGGAAGCAATTGATGTTTCCACAATAATTGTGGGAGACTTCAACACATCACTCTCTCCTATAGATAGATCAACCAGACAGAAGACCAATAAGGAAATTGAAAACCTAAACAATCTGATAAATGAATTAGATTTAACAGACATATACAGGACATTACATCCCAAATCACCAGGATACACATACTTTTCTAGTGCTCACGGAACTTTCTCCAGAATAGATCATATGCTGGGACATAAAACAAGCCTCAATAAATTTAAAAAGATTGAAATTATTCAAAGCACATTCTCTGACCACAATGGAATACAATTAGAAGTCAATAACCATCAGAGACTTAGAAAATTCACAAATACCTGGAGGTTAAACAACACACTCCTAAACAATCAGTGGGTTAAAGAAGAAATAGCAAGAGAAATTGCTAAACATATACAGACGAATGAAAATGAGAACACAACATACCAAAACCTATGGGATGCAGCAAAAGCAGTGCTAAGGGGGAAATTTATAGCACTAAATGCATATATTAAAAAGGAAGAAAGAGCCAAAATCAAAGAACTAATGGATCAACTGAAGAAGCTAGAAAATGAACAGCAAACCAATCCTAAACCAAGTAGAAGAAAAGAAATAACAAGGATTAAAGCAGAAATAAATGACATAGAGAACAAAAAAACAATAGAGAGGATAAATATCACCAAAAGTTGGTTCTTTGAGAAGATCAACAAGATTGACAAGCCCCTAGCTAGACTGACAAAATAAAAAAGAGAGAAGACCCATATAAACAAAATAATGAATGAAAAAGGTGACATAACTGCAGATCCTGAAGAAATTAAAAAAATTATAAGAGGATATTATGAACAACTGTATGGCAACAAACTGGACAATGTAGAAGAAATGGACAATTTCCTGGAAACATATGAACAACCTAGACTGACCAGAGAAGAAATAGAAGACCTCAACCAACCCATCACAAGCAAAGAGATCCAATCAGTCATCAAAAATCTTCCCACAAATAAATGCCCAGGGCCAGATGGCTTCACAGGGGAATTCTACCAACTTTCCAGAAAGAACTGACACCAATCTTACTCAAACTCTTTCAAAACATTGAAGAAAAGGGAACACTACCTAACTCATTTTATGACGCTAACATCAATCTAATACCAAAACCAGGCAAAGATGCTACAAAAAAGGAAAACTACCGGCCAATCTCCCTAATGAATATAGATGCAAAAATCCTCAACAAAATACTTGCAAATCGAATCCAAAGACACATTAAAAAAATCATACACCATGACCAAGTGGGGTTCATTCCAGGCATGCAAGGATGGTTCAACATAAGAAAAACAATCAATGTATTACAACAGATTAAAAACTCGAAAGGGAAAATCAATTGATCATCTCAATAGATGCTGAAAAAGCATTTGACAAAATCCAACATCCCTTTTTGATAAAAACACTTCAAAAGGTAGGAATTGAAGGAAACTTCCTCAACATGATAAAGAGCATATATGAAAAACCCACAGCCAGCATAGTACTCAATGGTGAGAGACTGAAAGCCTTCCCTCTAAGATCAGGAACAAGACAAGGATGCCCGCTGTCACCACTGTTATTCAACATTGTGCTGGAAGTGCTAGCCAGGGCAATCCGGCAAGACAAAGAAATAAAAGGCATCCAAATTGGAAAGAAGAAGTAAAACTGTCATTGTTTGCAGATGATATGATCTTATATCTAGAAAACCCTGAGAAATCAACGATACAGCTACTAGAGCTAATAAACAAATTTAGCAAAGTAGCGGATACAAGATTAATGCACATAAGTCAGTAATGTTTCTATATGCTAGAAATGAACAAACTGAAGAGACACTCAAGAAAAAGATACCATTTTCAATAGCAACTAAAAAATCAAGTACCTAGGAATAAACTTAACCAAAGATGTAAAAGACCTATACAAAGAAAACTACATAACTCTACTAAAAGAAATAGAAGGGGACCTTAAAAGATGGAAAAATATTCCATGTTCATGGATAGGAAGGCTAAATGTCATTAAGATGTCAATTCTACCCAAACTCATCTACAGATTCAATGCAATCCCATCAAAATTCCAACAACCTACTTTGCAGACTTGGAAAAGCTAGTTATCAAATTTATTTGGAAAGGGAAGATGCCTCGAATTGCTAAAGACACTCTAAAAAAGAAAAACGAAGTGGGAGGACTTACACTCCCTGACTTTGAAGCTTATTATAAAGCCACAGTTGCCAAAACAGCATGGTACTGGCACAAAGATAGACATATAGATCAATGGAATCGAATTGAGAATTCGGAGACAGACCCTCAGATCTATGGCCGACTGATCTTTGATAAGGCCCCCAAAGTCACTGAACTGAGTCATAATGGTCTTTTCAACAAATGGGGCTGGGAGAGTTGGATATCCATATCCAAAAGAATGAAAGAGGACCCCTACCTCACCCCCTACACAAAAATTAACTCAAAATGGTCCAAAGATCTCAATATAAAAGAAAGTACCATAAAACTCCTAGAAGATAATGTAGGAAAACATCTTCAAGACCTTGTATTAGGCGGCCACTTCCTAGACTTTACACCCAAAGCACAAGCAACAAAAGAGAAAATAGATAAATGGGAACTCCTCAAGCTTAGAAGTTTCTGCACCTCAAAGGAATTTCTCAAAAAGGTAAAGAGGCAGCCAACTCAATGGGAAAAAATTTTTGGAAACCATGTATCTGACAAAAGACTGATATCTTGCATATACAAAGAAATCCTACAACTCAATGAGAATAGTACAGACAGCCCAGTTATAAAATGGGCAAAAGATATGAAAAGACAGTTCTCTGAAGAGGAAATACAAATGGCCAAGAAACACATGAAAAAATGTTCAGCTTCACTAGCTATTAGAGAGATGCAAATTAAGACCACAATGAGATACCATCTAACACCGGTTAGAATGGCTGCCATTAAACAAACAGGAAACTACAAATGCTGGAGGGGATGTGGAGAAATTGGAACTCTTATTCATTGTTGGTGGGACTGTATAATGGTTCAGCCACTCTGGAAGTCAGTCTGGCAGTTCCTTAGAAAACTAGATATAGAGTTACCATTCGATCCAGCGATTGCACTTCTCGGTATATACCCGGAAGGTCGGAAAGCAGTGACACGAACAGATATCTGCACGCCAATGTTCATAGCAGCATTATTCACAATTGCCAAGAGATGGAAACAACCCAAATGTCCTTCAACAGATGAGTGGATAAATAAAATGTGGTATATACACACGATGGAATACTACGCGGCAGTAAGAAGGAACGATCTCATGAAACATATGACAACATGGATGAACCTTGAAGACATAATGCTGAGCGAAATAAGCCAGGCACAAAAAGAGAAATATTATATGCTACCACTAATGTGAACTTTGAAAAATGTAAAACAAATGGTTTATAATGTAGAATGTAGGGGAACTAGCAGTAGAGAGTAATTAAGGAATGGGGAACAATAATCCAAGAAGAACAGATAAGCTATTTAACGTTCTGGGGATGCCCAGAAATGACTATGGTCTGTTAAATTCTGATGGATATAGTAGGAACAAGTTCACAGAAATGTTGCTATATTATGTAACTTTCTTGGGGTAAAGTAGGAACATGTTGGAAGTTAAGCAGTTATCTTAGGTTA
The DNA here is from genome assembly GCF_015220235.1 of Choloepus didactylus. Taxonomy (NCBI): domain Eukaryota; kingdom Metazoa; phylum Chordata; class Mammalia; order Pilosa; family Megalonychidae; genus Choloepus; species Choloepus didactylus. Next base: position 1,816,779 of record NC_051334.1, on the reverse strand, counting down.
GTTGTCTTTTTCTTACTCCCTTGTTATGGTCTCTTTGAAATGTTCTTTCATTGTATGTTTGTTTTCTTTTTAACTTTTTTTTCATACAGTTGTTTTAAAAAAGAAGGGAAAGTTAAAAAAAAAAAAAGAAAGAAAGTAAAACAAGGAAAAAAAAAAGATGTAGTGCCCCCTTGAGGAGCCTGTGGAGAGTGCAGGGGTATTCGCCTAACCCACCTCCATGGTTGCTAACATGACCACAGACATAGGGGACTGGTGGTTTGATGGGTTGAGCCCTCTACCATAAGTTTTACCCTTGGGAAGACGGTTGCTGCAAAGGAGAGGCTAGGCCTCCCTATATTTGTGCCTAAGAGTCTCCTCCTGAATGCCTCTTTGTTGCTCAGATGTGGCCCTCTCTCTCTGGCTAAGCCAACTTGAAAGGTGAAATCACTGCCCTCCCCCCTACGTGGGATCAGACACCCAGGGGAGTGAATCTCCCTGGCAACGTAGAATATGACTCCCGGGGAGGAATGTAGACCCGGCATCGTGGGACGGAGAACATCTTCTTGACCAAAAGGGGGATGTGAAAGGAAATGAAATAAGCTTCAGTGGCAGAGAGATTCCAAAAGGAGCCGAGAGGTCACTCTGGAGGGCACTCTTACACACACTTTAGACAACCCTTTTTAGGTTCTAAAGAATTGGGGTAGCTGGTGGTGGATACCTGAAACTATCAAACTACAACCCAGAACCCATGAATCTCGAAGACAGTTGTATAAAAATGTAGCTTATGAGGGGTGACAATGGGATTGGGAAGCCATAAGGACCACACTCCACTTTGTCTAGTTTATGGATGGATGAGTAGAAAAATAGGGGAAGGAAACAAACAGACAAAGGTACCCAGTGTTCTTTTTTACTTCAATTGCTCTTTTTCACTCTAATTGTTATTCTTGTTATTTTTGTGTGTGTGCTGATGAAGGTGTCAGGGATTGATTTAGGTGATGAATGTACAACTATGTAATGGTACTGTAAACAATCGAAAGTACGATTTGTTTTGTATGACTGCGAGGTATGTGAATATATCTCAATAAAATGATGATTAAAAAAAAAATGCTTCCTAGAGTGAGGAACAGTTACTGGCCTCTGTTTTTCAATTGATAGTACTGATATAAAAGTAATTTCCCTCTTTCCTATGACGTATTGCTACAAAGACACGTTCTTTGCCTTCTGTACAGTGTCTTCTAAGCCCTACCATGCCCTGTATCCCAGTGAGCATATCCCAAGAACTTGGGGGAACTGTCAACACCACACCAAACATTGACTGTTTAGAAAACTATGATTTCAAATGGTTTGATGTTATCAATAGATAATGAAAATATTTGAATTTTTTGAAGAACTTTTATAAGACTGTAAGGGTGGGCAAACCACAGCCCAGAGGCCAAATCCAGCCCCCTGCCATTTTTGCATGGCCTGTGAGCTAAGAATATTTTCTTTAAAAAATTGTGCGAACCCCTGCTAGGCACTCCAAATTGTTCCCCAAGAAAGATAAAGAACTAAAAGGGAATAAAAACACAAAAGGAAAGAACTAGAATGTTTTATCTACTGTAAATATAAATGTATTTATAGTCTAGAGTAGTAGAGCTCAAAGTATGGTCCCTCAACCAGCAAAAGCAGAATTTGTTAGAAATGCAAATTCTTGGGTCTACACTAGATCCACTGAGTCAGAAACTTTGGAGTGGGGTTGGGGGCAGTAATCTGTGTTCTAACCAGCTTTCCAGAGGATTCTGATGCTCATTCTGGCTAGCCTAGACTGATTCCTAGACTTTTGAACCATTATCTTCGAAAAAATTGGAGATCAATAAAAATGATTGCCCATAAAGGAAATCAAAAACTAAACACCAAGTATAATCAGTATAATTTGTAAAATAAAGGATGTGTAGTTGGAATTTGTACTTCATTGGTTAGCTCACACCCATTCAGGTTATTTGATTCTGATTCTTTGGGGAAATTGAGTTAATTTACAACTCTGTAACTTGCAAGTAATTGATAACAATGCAAAAAAAAATTCTTGTCTAGAGCTATGCAATTTTTGTCCATGGGGTTCAATTGATCACCCTCAGTTCCAAAATGGAAGTCTATTTTGCCTCAATTTTCACCTTGACTCCAATTTTCTTCACTTATAAATATGCCTATTCTTTGGATTGTTCTTTAAAAGGGTTGTAGCAATTTAAACAGGGCACTCATTCTTACGGAGTTAAGGACCATCTTTCATGTCTGTTTGAGCATTATGGTTTTACCTTTTCTTTGAAAATTATCCTTTAAAAAACATTTTAAATAGAACTGACTTATTTTCAGGAAAACAAAGTTTCCGAGGAAGAATTATTGGAAAACATACACCTAAATAATTCCCCCTAGAGAAGTATTTCAAATTTTCACTGAGCAAATAATTACAAGATAAAACTCTTATTTTGTGATGTTGCAATGTTGTCTGGCTAGATGTGTGTCCATTTCCTGACCTTTTTTTGTTTTCTCCCAATGCAACTCAAAATGGAGCTTGAATGTCAAGCTTGTTACACATTTTTTTAAAATTTGATAATGCTTGTCAGCATAACAGTTCTGGTTTTGTTTTCACTTTTCATGCTACCTCCTTCCAACAAGAATACTTGGAGAAACCAGAACTCAGGCTGTCTGTACCTTTGCCCACTTTTCCCTTAAGGGATCAGTGAGGTATTTGGCAATGGCTGGCCAGATGCAACAGGGAAGGGGTTTTGCAGATGGCGACCTTGACCCTTCAATGGAGAGGAGTTGGGAATTGATCTGAAGGACGCTCCAAAGCCTGGTGAGATCTCAGCAGCTGGCACCCGCCTATTTACTAGCATTTAGGAGCCATTATCGGTGGAATTCTGAACTTGACTGGACAAAGAGCTAGGTCTGAAGGACACTCTTTTTCTCCACCCCTCCTTTCTACTCCCTGCAATATTTACTGCAGATGATTCTTTTCCTGTTAGTGAAACTGTTCCTTCTATGCTCTCTTTGATTATCTGTCCATTAATAATGATTTCTATTACCAGATTCGCAACAGAATACTACACACAGCACTTTTAAACCATGGTATTCATTGAAATCATCCTTCTTTTCTTAAGACTGCACAAATGGTATATTCTGCACACTTCTTAGTGCTCTAAGTTGTCTTTTACCCAGTCAGTATGTAACCATGAGCTGACTGTATTAGTTATCTAATGCTGCATTTTGGGGGTTGAATCATGTCCCTCAAAAAAGGCATGTTGAGTTCCCAACCCCTGATCCTGTGGTTGTGAACCCATTTGTAAATGGGATCGTTGAAGGTGTTATTGGTTCAGAGGCCCAAAAAAGAGGCTGACCCTTAATCCAATAGAGCTGAAGTCCATATAAGCAGAGGAAATTGGACACACAGAGAGAAGCCCTGAGGAGTGGCCAGAAGCTGGAAGTCAACAGAACCCAGAAGAGAAAGGAGAAGATGCCACCATATGCATTGCCATATGCTGGAAAAGCCAAGGAACCCCAAAGATTGCCAGCCAGCCAGAAGACGCTGACCCCAGAAGGAAGCATGCATTATAGTCTCTGAAACTGTGAGCCAATAAATTTCTATTAAGCCAATCCATTGTATGATATTTATTTTAGCAGCTGGGAAATTAATACACTGCATAAAAAATCATTACAAACTTGGCTGCTTCAAACCAAATGTGTTTATTACCTGACCCTTCTTTGGACCACGAGTCCAGGCTCACCTTAGGAGGGTCTTTTGCTGGTCTCACAAGACTGCAGTTATGGATTGATCAAGGCTGCATTCTCATCTGGAGCTCAAGCTCCTCTCCCAAGCAGAATTCATTTCCTGGTGACTTACTTCTTCAAGGCCAGCAAGAAAGAGGGTCTTTGCTGCTTCAAATTTCTGAACTTTAGACCTTTTCTAAAGGAATCACCAGAATTGGTTTGGCTGATCCAAGATAATCTCTTGTCCGAGTTTTTCTGCACTGCCATGACAAATATCACACCATGGCTTGGCTTAAACAATGGGAATTTGTTGACTCACAGGTTTGAGGGAGAGAAGTCCAAACTTGAGGTATCAGCAAGGTGATGCTTTCTTCCCAAGGTCTGTAACATTCTGGTGCTGGCTGTCGGCTATCCTTGGGGTTCCTTGGCTTGTGTCTGACATCACATAGCAATGTTCTCTCCTTTCTCTTACAGCTTCTGCTGACTTTGGCTTCCAGCTCTTCCCTGTGGCTTTCTCTCACTTTGGCTTCAGTTTTCTGTCTCTTTATAATGGCTTCAGTAATTCAGATTAAGACTCAACTTCATTCAGTTGGGCCATACCTTAACTGAAAAACAAACCAACAAAAATCTTCAGGAGATTCTATTTACAACAGGTTCACACCCATAGGAATTCAGATAAAGAACATGTCTAAATTGGGGAACATAATTCAATCTACCACATCTTTTGATTAACTCAAAGTCAACTGATTAGGCACCTTAATTACATCTCCAAAAGTCTCATCACCGTTGCAAAGTAACATAAATGAATCATGGGCATAGCATCCATCAGATTCAAAGGTCCCACCCATATTCAAGGAGAGAATGACGAGAGGACAAGAATCTTGGGAGCTATTTTACAATTCTGCCTCCCACACTTACAATAAAATCAGATATTCTCTTATACGTTCTGTATAATGTAAATCCAGTGATTGGGCAAGTCAGTTTCACCTGTGATTTGAACAATGTAAATTTGACTTGAAAAATTGTCTTTCTTTTGACTTCATGAACAAAAATTGAATGCCGACAATGAGAGATTTTGCTAGTGTTTGAGAAATGAGGCTAATGGAAGGACTGTGTTTCTCTGGCCATTTATGAAAAACTTCTGCTTGCAGAAGACTTACTTTAGTCTCAAGAGAGTTAATTTAGTCATTTCTATTCAGGAGAGAGCTGCCTCATAACACTTGGAGATGGGATATCGTAATTATCCAAAATAATAAAACCAAATGTGGTAGGAGGCAGTCCTAGCGTGGCCTGCTGACTTTCCATGGGACCCACAAATACATCCTGTGCTCAGGACCAGGTATGGCAGCCTGGTGGGATAAAACTCTATCCCCTAGTAGATAAGGGGACTGTGGTACATTCCTTCCCTATTGTCCAGAATACATGGAAACATTCACTGGAGACAGTCTGACTCTGGCGGGCATGATTTAGGAGATTTAGCTCACACCTGGTGGTGTATCTGCCCCTGGTGGGGAAGGAGTGAGGTTCCTCCACTGCGGCAGCACCCAACACAAGAGAGGGGTTCTGTGTGTAGAACATCTCCCTGCCTCAGCCGTGGAATGAGTCCTGCTGTGGGAACCGACACCCAGTAGTGAAGCTGGCCCTGCTCTGTCTCTTCTCTGTGTGAGAAAAACGTCTTTCCATCAGAGCCTGTGTGAGCTGTGCTTTGGCTGGAGACCCTGACACCTGTATTGGAGTGGGTTGACATCTCTTGCGTCTTTTCTCCTGACTGACATTTAAAAAAAACATCAAGTAGTGTTCAGATTTACTGCCAATGCTTCACCATGCTTCTAGGATGTTGAGTGATTTTCATGGGTATTAGGTATGATCCAGGAATGGGAACTGATAATAAAGATGGAGGGACTTGAGCTACAGAAAGGACCATGCATTTCTACACCAATGCCTTCATTCTAAGGTGAAGAAGCTAAAGCCTGATGGACTTCCCAGAGGTCGTAGAGGGAGTGTATTTAGGGAGAGAGTAAGAACCCAGTTTCCAGGTCCCCAGGCCCCTGCAATATGACTCTGTTGCTTACAGACATTGGCCAAATACACTGCTGAGTGCAAGACAGCCAGAAAGCACCAGGCATCATTGTTGGGAACTGTTCCAGTTTGCTAATGCTGCCGGGATGCAAAATACCAGAAATGGAGTGGCTTTTATGAAGGGGGTTTATTTGGTTACAAAGTTACAGTCTTAAGGCCATAAAATGTCCAAGGTAAGGCATCGATAACAGGTACCTTCACTGGAGAAAGGCCACCAGCATCCAGAAAACCTCTGTCAGCTGAGAAGGCATGTGGCTGGCATCTGTTTGCTCCTAGATTGCGTTTCAAAATGGCATTCTCCAAAGTGTTGCTCTTGGGGTGTTTTGTCCTCTCTTAGCTGCAGCTGTTCTTCAAAATGTCACTCTCAGTTGCTCTGCATCTGGGCCTGTGTGGCTCTTTAAAATACTCCAGTGATCCAATAAAGACCCACCCTGAATGGGTGGGGCAACACCTCCATAGAAATAATCCAATGAAAGATCTTGCCCACAGTTGATTGAGTCACATCTCCATGGAAACACTGAACCAATAGGTTCCAACCTAATCAACATTAATAACCCTGCCCCCACAAGATTGCATTAAAGATAATGGTGTTTTGGGGGACATAATACATCCAAACTGGCACAGGAACTAAAGAGAAATCATAATCCAATCCTTTATAAAACTATAGCATGCCTGTATTTGAAATTGTCTAGGTAGGGTTCTAGTCTCTGAACTTCAAGAAAGACAGAAAAACAGTGGAAACCCAACCCAAAGTAAAAATATCCATAATAAGCAAAACTTCTGAAGCACATCTACATAGAGCAATCAACACAAGAGTCAAGGTAGAAGGAAGGTGGTAGGTACTATAAGGATAAATTAAATTGGTTGGGTTGCTATGGTCTAGGAAAATGGAAAATGAAGACAATATGGCAATGACCTGCTCAGAAACTAGGACCTCAAGGTTCCCACTTAAATGGTGAGTTTAGCCCTTTAGCATCAGCTCTGGGTATCTGAAGTTCTTCACCTTGACCCAGCCTTGGCTCAGTCAACACCTACAATTGTGTTTCTGCTGTATTAATGCTCAGTTTCCCCAAGACTGGGGCTTTGTTTTCTTCTAGCTGCTTTTTCCTTGATAAAAGTCTTTCTGCCAAAGCAATGGTTCTCCCACTTGAGCATGCATCAGAATCCCTGGCAGGGCTGGTTACAGCTCTGACTGTTTCCTGCCTTCCCAGTTGAGTTTCTGATCCAGCAGGTCTGGGGTGGGGTTGAGAATGTGTATTTCTAACAACTCCCCCATAGATGCTCATGAGCCTATGTGGGGTACACTTTGAGAGCCACTGGCCCTAAAGGGTAATGCTTCTGCTGTCAGTTCTCCCTGATATCCATTGCCTGGGTTTTTCTACCCTATCTGTGCTCAGCATCCTCACTGCCACACTCAACCCACGGTGCTAAACTTCTCCCAGGTGTCTGCAGCTGTCAACCATTGAACACCTGTGGCATGCACTTTATGGGTGGAGTTGTGTCCCCCCAAAAAGATATGTTGAAGTCCTAAAATCCTGTACCTGGGAATATGACCTTATTTGGAAATAGGCTCATTGCAAATGGAATTAGCTAACTTAAAATGAGGTCATACTGGAGTAGGGTGGGCCCCTAAACCTGTAAGACTGGTGTCCTTATAAGAAGAGGAGAGGACCACCACAGACATAAGAGACAACAAACCATGTGACAACAGAGGCAGAGACTGAGTTATGCTACAAGCCAAGGAACACCAAGGATTGCGGCCACCCCAGAAGCCAGGAGAGAAGCGTAGTCCAGATTCCTCCCTAAAGACTTCAGATGGAGAGCCTGGCCCTGCCAACATCTTCATTTCAGACATCTGGCCTCCAGAACTGTGAGAGAATACATTCTGTTGTTTTAAGCCCCCCAGTTGGTGGGGTTTTGTTATTGGCAGCCCTTGGCAATTGGGACATGGGTCTTCCCCCACACGCTGTAAGAAAGGCCTCATTTATCCCCATTTTACCATAAGGAAAGGGAACTTAGAGATGCCAAGGAACATCTCTTTGTTTCTTTGAAAACAGCTCTTTGCACAGAGCTTACAAGAGGCCAACTTGGGATGCAAAGTCAGTCTTTTCTGGCTTCCATTTCGTCTTTTTATTTTTGCACCACAAATTACCCAAAGGTTAACTATCTTCTTTCAGGTTCGGGCATCTCTTGCAGATGCTCTCACAAGCACATGCTTACAGAGAGTCCACAGGAGCAAGAGCTCCAAGGAACGGGACTGGAGCTCAGCAATTTGGGAAAGCACAAAGTTCAGCTCTTACTCGTCTGGCAAAAACATTGCAGCAGCTTTTTGGCCGCATTTTTTTCCCCTTACCTAAATGTCTCGCCTCTTATCTTTCTTCCAATGTTTTCAAAAGTGGTCCTTGTGAGATGGAGAAGCACAGCGCAGAGAATGATCTAATTTCGCAGCTTCCCTGATGGCAAATTGAGTTACACAGAGGTTAATTAGCTTCCTAATATCTCAAGCTGGCCATGGTATTGAAATTAGCGACGGGGAGTGTGTAATTGGCAGTTTGTGCTGTGATCGCTCACCAGTTGTCCTTTACTGAAGGAATCATTGACATTTTCTGGGTTACTCTTAAACTCATTATTATCTCACATTAAAATGGACCTATACACTTAACATAGACTTTGATAAATATATTTACTTGCAGATAATCAACAGGTGAACAACTTCAAGTTAATTAGGTCAATGACATTTAGAAATTTCAAATCATAGCAAATCTACTAGTCTGCAGATAAAAAGAAAGGCCACCTTTAAACATGGACAATGTGGACAGAATGATGTATCTTTCATGGGAAACACAATCTGTGAATAAAGTCCTATGTCTGGTGATGAGACAATCCCACCCCTTTGCCCTTACTTCCCCCCAAAAGACAAAAACTCTCCTAGATAGGGATAAAGAATGACCAAAGAGAAAGACACTGAGAATGTCTTTTTTAAACCTAATTAATCCCGCTGTAAACTGCACCTCGTATTAAAGGTCAGACAGCTGCATTTCTCATTCAGCAAAATGCAGCATTTTGCCATTTTCCAATGCCCTGCTGTGGGTTTTTCCCCCTGAATGAACCCAATAAGACACTAGAGCAAAATGTCCTATTTAAGTATAGTGGTGCATCTGTTACAAATTTTTTCTGCTTTTGATCTGTTTTAGTAGGATCCCTCATTGTGTCCCAGGAGTCCACTGAGCTGTCCAAGCCAAATAAAAATGTTTTTCAAATAACTGGAAATAAAACCAACAAAACTTAGCCTACTTTTTAGCATTTTAATATATTTTCTTGTTTAAGGTTCATCATAGGGTATATACATATGCACACATATATACACTTATGTGCACACATATATATACATATATACCATAGTGTATATAAATATACATGTATAGATAGGTAAGCATAGATAGATATAACTTCCAAGAGATGATATTTCTTGAGGGTAGAGTTTGTATCATATTTCATTTTTTAACCCAAGCACCTACCACAGTGTTCTAGTTTGCTAATGCTGCAGAATGCAAAACACCAGAGATGGACTGGCTTTTATAAAAAGGGGGTTTATTTGGCTATACAGTTACAGTCTTAAGGCCATAAAGTGTCCAAGGTAACACATCAGTAATCAGGTACCTTCACTGGAGGATGGCAAATGGCGTCTGGAAAACCTCTGTTAGCTGGGAAGGCACGTGGCTGGCGTCTTCTCCAAAGTTCTGGTTTCAAAATGGCTTTCTCCCAGGACATTCCTCCCTAGCAAGCTTGCTCTTCTTCAAAACATCACTCCCAGCTGCACTCCGTTCAGTCTCTTTGAGTCAGCATGTTTTATATGGCTCCACTGTTCAAGGCCCACCCTGAATGGGTGGGGTCACACCTCCATAGGAGTATCCCACCCAAGTCACCACCCACAGCGTGGTGGGGCACATTCCAAGCAAAATCTAACCAGCACCAAAACGTCTGTCCCAACAGACCACAATGATAATGGCATTGGGGGACAACAATACATTCAAACCGGCACACACAGGTTTTTAAAATTATAGGTATTTAACACAATGTGTTGAATGAAATATTTAATAGCCCTCCTAGTTTTAAAATTTCAATGCTTTCCCCTTCTTCCATGAATAAGTTATCTTTATTTGGAATGAGGGGTTTCCTGCTCATCCCACCTTGCCAATGTCTTTCCAGATTTTGGCACAGAAAGTTCCAAATCTAGGTCAACACTTGGCTTTGGAAAGACCGGATGCCTGGTCACCCTTTTTGGAAAGATTATACTTTCATCTCTTTCCCGTTCCTTATTCTAAAGTCTTGCCTTGTTTTGTTGGCCCCTGTTTTGCCCCTCCCCTTTATAGTAGCCCCATCTCCAACTCATCCCAGCTGCACCAATGAGCTGTATGTTTTCTCTAACTGAACAAACTCCCCACGTGTGCCCTGGGTGTTTTCTCTGACCTCACCACTTCCCTCATCTGAGGACAGTTTATCAGTCACTTAGAGGAACTAGAGGAGAGAATAGAGTCTCAGTCCTCACTCACAGATGAAAATTAAGTCAACGTTACTGAAGGACGCATTCTTAGTGAGTATGCTGTTAGCCAGCAGAGCAGGAATCCCCCATCTTCCCGACTTCCATTCTTGACTACGAGGCTAAACAGTCTCATTCTCCGGTGTCCTCTCCAAAGATGGATTGCCGGGAGATGGAGACTCTGAGAAAGATTTTGTATTAGATTCCAACTGCTGCCATAACAAATTACCACAAACTTAGTGGCTTAAATAAAACAAATTTACTATCCTAAAGTATTTCTGGAGATCAGAAGTTTTAAATGGGCTAAAATTAAGGATCGGCAGGGATGTGCTCCCTCTGGATGCTCTAGGGGAGAATCCATTTCCTTGGTTTTACTGGCTGAAGAAACCAGCTGAATATATTGGCTCAGGGTCCTTTCGTCTATCTTCAAAGGCAGTGGCATAGAGTCTTAAAATCTCTCTGAATCTGACCCTCTTCTTCTGTCATCACATATTCTTCTCTCGTCTCACCCACCTGCCTCCTCTTTTAAGGACCTTTGTGATTGCACTTGGTAATCCACGATAATCTCACATCTCAAGACTTTTAACTGAATCCCTATGTAAAGCCCCTTTGGTCATATAAGGTACTAGGTTCACCTGTTCCAGGGATTAGGCCCTTGTGGTGGATTGAATTGTGTGCCTCAGTTTGGACAAGTTTTTGATCTTGGTCTGCATTGTAGTGGGTGTGGACCCACTAGAAATAAGATCTCTTCAAGATGCTATTACAGTTAAGGTGTGGCCCCACTGAATCAGGTTGGGATTTAATCTGGATTACTGGAGTTCTTTATAAGCAGAGTGAAAGTCAGACAGAGAGAGAAGCCAGGAGAGGCCACCAAGTGCATTGCCATGTGACAGAAAAGCCAAGGCCCACTGATTGCTGCAGCCAGCCCCAAAATGCCACAGTCTTGAGAAGGAAGCATTGCCTTCCTGATGCCTCAATTTTGAGCTTTTCCTAGCCTCAAAACTGTGACCCAATAAATTCCCATTGTCTAAGCTAACTGTTTTGTTTGCTAAAGCTGCCAGAATGCAATATACCAGAAATGGATTGGTTTTATAAAGAGGATTTATTAGGTTATAAATTTACTGCTCTGAGGCCAGAAAAGTGTCCAAACTAAGGCATCAACAAGAGGACGCCTTCACTGAAGAACGGCCGATGGCATCCGGAACACCTCTGTCAGCTGAGAAGGCATGTGGCTGGTGTCTGCTGATCCTTTGCTCCTGGGTTGCATTGCTTTCAGCTTCTGATTCCAGTGGCCTTCTCTTTAAGCATCTGTGGTTTCTCACTTAGCCTCTCCAGGGAAAAATCTGGGCTTCACTCTTAGCTTAGCATCTCCAAACGTCTGGGTCTGTATTGGCTCTGAGCTCTCTCTCTCTCCCCCTGAGCTCTCTTAAGGACTCCAGTAAACTAATTAAGACCCACCTTGACTGGGTGGGGTCACACCTCCATGGAAACAACCTAATCAAAAGATCCCTCCCACAGTAAGTCTGCACTCACAAGATTGGATTAAAAGAGCATGGCTATTCTGGGGTACGTAACAGTTTCAAACCGGCACACTAACCCATGGCATGACATTTCTTTTAGCACTTGGGAAACTGAAACAGACGTGTACATCTTTGAGGAGACATTTTTCAGCCTATCACAGATTCCCATTGGCTTAAAGAAGGCTGACTGAGTTGCTCAGTGTTTTGTTCACCAAGGAAGCCAAAGTCTCAGGGAATCACCTGCACAAGCTGAGTTAGCTCAACAGGGCTAGACCTTGGCCAACTTTTCACTTCCACTCTTTCACTTCCGCTCTTATCAGAGATTCATCTCCTCCAGGCTGCTCTGTCCAAGCTGGTGCTCATTCTTAACCGGCTCATTAGCTCTTCAGGCTAAGACAGCAGAAGGAGGGACCCACTGCTTAATGGGTCCAATGCCTCATCTTATATTGAGTGAACGCTTCAAGAAGCAACTACCAATAACCTAAGTTTTACCCTTTAACTGAAAGACTGCATTCCCACATGGATTATTTTAGCACTTTTTCTGATCTTCACTTAGCTATTTTCCCAAGGTGAGATGTTATTTACATGTCCCCTAAGTCATCTTAAACTACTTATACTGATGTTGCTATGGAAAAGAAAAAAATACTAAATATCAAGGGAAGGATGCCAATTTTAGCATATTCTGACCGACAAAAATGACATTTTCATGTGGTTCAACCTAGAAATAATTTATTAACTAAGAATTGGCTGTTTGTTTATGCTGTCTTTCCTTATTGGAATGTAAATTCAGAGAGATGAATGATGGATATTTTGGTTTCGTTGTCTAATGTAGTGTGTACTGAATTCTGGAAGTAATGACTCATTGCTTCACTCCTTCTTTTATCAGAGATGTACGAATATTCATTTTGTGTCCACAAATGTTCTGTATTCTGTGAATACAAAAGAGAATAAAACATAGTCTTTGCCCTAAAAAATTTCTTTCAGTTTAGTCTGATTTTCACATATTCTAGAGAAGGGGAAAAAATCAGTAAAACTTTCAGCATGCTAGACTTCTTTGCCTTGGTGTTGTGAAGTTTTGTTTACGGTCTCAAAGAATTTTAAGAGCTCCTAGAAGATATTGCCCAGGTGTTTTTATTTTCAGTAAAGAATGCAAAAGATTGATATAGCATAAGGAAGTCCATCTAGACATGAAGCATTTCCTGACCATAAAGCATGCTCCTTTCAGTAAATATACAAGATGCTTGTGGTCCAGGGGACAGATAATGTACAGTGGATCCTTCTGAGCACTTGCTGGAGACAATGACAGCTCAAGGTTTCTGTCTGGAGTCCTGGGATTCTACTTCAGTGCATCCCGTTTTTACTCTCCCATCCCAGTGGGGAAAAATAAAGACATGGAATAAAGCACTTTTACAACTCTGATTAACTTTACACGGAAGGACGAGAGCATGCATTTGGAAGGTGAATTTGGGATTGGTAAAATGATGAGTATATTTAGTAGTGCCATAAAGAATAATGACCCTGCTATGTTAAATGGTTAAGTGAGAGCATAAAGTCTCCAATTCTTCATTTTCTGGGGGAAAAAAAGACCTAATAATGATTATTATGTTTTATAATTGGATTTAGTGGCTGCCTAACTGTATTTTGATTTTCCAGGATTAGCGCTTGGTGCCA